>NC_091474.1:359166-718333 GCF_036971445.1 Narcine bancroftii
ATCTCTTTTCTCCCCAAAACATGTATGAAATTTATTTTGTGTTTTTTTATAACTTGATAGTGATCATTTCTTAGTGAAATTACACCCATGGGTATATTGGACTTGACTTTCAGGTCAATCCATCTAATCATGGCAAACATTATTCCAGTATCATTTGTACACATAATATCAGCGTTGTTGACTGTATTCCCTGTGTTATCAATAATAACTGGAACAACTCACTATCTTTAATTATAATTCCCAGTAAAATACAAGAGAAAACTGTGAGTAGGTCAGACAGGAGAAATGAATTTAAGAAACCCTTTCTGGAGACTGTTGTATTGTATTTGTCTCTGCTTATAATAGTCTCCATATCACATGCATTATTCCTGTGTCTTGCAGTACTTGTTACAGCTATCCATTGCAGCAATGCATTCCAACATCTTTGCAGAGTGACTAACCCTTTGCCTCACCTGTGGCATGGGATTTGACCTGTAGTTATGATTGCCATGATGGGAGTTACCTGGACTCTCAAACTCCAGAGGTGTATCTCTGCTCCTATGCATTTCCCATCACTTTATGGCAACCTTGTATTTTGTTGTAAATGCAACAGAGTTTTTTGAGGTAGAAAACTCTTCATGTAGATTTCACTAGCTTCAATATTGGGAATGATGAAATAACTTTGATCTCTGCAGATGGCTGCTATTTACAAGTGAAGAATTTGCACTTGATTCAATATAAACTTTTCAGCAAACATTTTTTAAATGTAATTTTTTTATACCTTTGCTGCTTTGGGGAGGAGGTTTTCTGATATTAAATATAACATTCAGTAAGTTTGCCAAGGATTCACTCCAATTTCCAGCAAGGTTTTACTGAAAGCAACAACATTTCTCAATGGTCCATAAAATGTTAGCTATCTCATTGCTTCTTCAATTTCCCATATTTTTTTAGACTTCCATTTACCCACAAAACTAAAATAATTTAAGAAACGTCCACCTGTGTGTAGAAGCTATCGGTGCCTTTTTATTTTGTACATTTAAATTTTTATTCAATGCTTAATTTAAGAGTTACTGAAAAACACAGAAACTCTGCCAACTTCAAATCTCTGCTATAAATGAGGTTAAAGAATGCTTTATAAATTCTATCCTTTTATGATAAAATTTTATTTCCATTCAATGGCTGAGAAAATGAACTGAATTCTTGGTGATTCTCCAGAAATGACCACTAGGAGATGTGCAAGTTTCCTGGGAAGATTCTGCTTTTTTCGTTTTCTCCTTTTGGTAAAGTATCTTGTCTCCATTAATGTGCTGACTACAAACTCTTTATTTCCAGCAAATTGGGATATAACATTTTGGTACTCTGCCTAAAGTTTCAAATGAAAAGGGTCAGCAGATCAGAATGCTTTTTCTACCAATAAGGTTTAGCTTGAGTTCACCTCTTTCTATCAAATATTTACTCAGTTAACCTTGGAATTCAGACACAACCTACCATTCAGAATCAGCAGCCAAATTTAGACAATCATTCCAAAAATTATTTTGGGTTCGTATAATTTTGAAAGACTGTTTACTCTTCTAAACAGAAGAAATTTTTCCTTTTTAGTATTGTCTACTCACACAGCTCCAAAGATCATGAGATTCTGTTTCTTTGACTTGGGACAATGGGGATGAAATAGTGAAATTATCCAACCTAGATACCTTTTAATCTCATCCTATTCTCCTCCACTTCATGACAGTGAAGCCCGTCTACTTAAGACAGGCCTTAGTTGCGATCAGATAGGGTGTGACACTGAAACCAAACTACCTCCGCACCTGAGAACTGAGAACTCCTGGTCTATTTGTCAATTTTTTAGCTGCCATCCTTTTTCAACGTTGAATTCTTCCTTGCACATGTGAGCCTTAATGGTGAACATCAGCAAGCTGTGAGTGTTGGGAGTATGACAGTTGAACACAATGGAGCAGGCTAGTGTCCTTATGTGTGTAAATGTACAAGAGCCACTGGACATCAACTGCAGACACTTTTCCTCTCCCAACAAGCAGTGCCAGAAAGTGGCTAAATGGAGTGGCTGCTACATAGATTGAAACTCACCACGACCACATTGGGGGTTTCAACGAACTGTTTAATTCAAACTTCGCGTGCGTCCCTTTAAGGGCAGCATGAGCTCTACCCCCACGTCGGCGGTGACGTCACCATGCTCGTCCAAAGCACGCGCTTTGTCCAAACCCATGCGGCACGGAGTTCTCCCAACGGCGCCATCTTCTCGCGGCTGCCCCGCCGGCACAGCGGTACAAGCGGGGTCAGTTTGCCACTAGGATGTGCGCCGCCATGCAACCCCCCCCCCCACCCCCGCCAGAACCGGCTTACGCCTCTCGCCGCCTGGGCGGCCAACCTTGTAGTTTTAGCTGGGCCGTCGGTACCGGTTGGCTAAGGTCCAGGTGTGCCACCTTGAGTCGGTTGACTGTGAACAATTCCCCCTTGCCCCCGATGTCCAGGGTGAACGTCTTGCCTGAGCACTGCAGGACTTCATAGGGGCTTTCGTAGGGGCGCTGCAGGGGCACGGTGTGTGGACCTTGCCAGATAAAAATGAAATCGGCTGTGGCCAGCTCCTTGGGGACGCAGGACGGGCAGCTGCTGTGGTGGAGGCACAGCACTGCGCCATAAACCAAATCCACAGAAAATACTTGTAGGTCTTCTTTTGGAGCTGTTCTGATTCTGAGCAGGACCCAGGACAACTTGTCCATCCAGCTGGGACCGGTGAGGCGAGCCATGAGGGTCAACTTTAGGTGCCGGTGGAAGCGCTCCACTAGGCCATTGGCTTGGGGATGGTATGAGGTGGTGTGGTGGAGCTTGATCCCCAAGAGGTTCACCAGCTGTGACCAGAGGGGGGGATGTGAATTGGGCACCCCTGTTGCTCAGGTGTCGGGACCCCGAACCTGGCGATCCAGTGGGCGAGTAGGTTCCTGGCGCAGGTATTGGCGGACGTGTCCCTCAGTGGGATGGCTTCCGGCCACCTTGTCGTGCAGTCAACCACTGTCAACAAATAGCGGGCATCCCTGGACACCAGTAGGGGACCCACGATGTCAACATGAATGTGCTCGGACCTCTTGGTTATGGAGTCGAACTGCTGTACCAGGGCCTTTACACGGCACTGGACCTTGGAGGCCTAACACTGCATGCAGTTCCTCGCCATCTGGCTACTTGCTTCTTGAGGCCGTGCCACATGAACAGTTCCACCACCATGCCAACCAAGGTCTTGACCAAGGGGTGGGACAAATTATGGACAGTGCTGAAAGCCTGTGTCCTCCATTATGGTGGAACTATTGGGCGTGGCGAGCCGGTGGAGATGTCGCAGAGCAGCATGTCGGGGCTGTCCAGCAACTTGAAGTCCTGGAGCTGGAGACCTGTGATGGCGGTGCGGAAAGCTTGTGTATCTGCATCCTCTTTCTGTGCCTGCACTAGCTGGGCGTAGTCCAGGCCAGGGGCGAGGCTGTTGATGGTGGACCTTGACAGCACATCTGCCACGACATTGTCCTTACCCGCTTGGTGTCACTTGCCGGTAATGACCTCCGATACATATGACAGGTGCCACTCCTGGCGCGCTGACCAGGGATTCTTTGACATAGCGAGGCCTGAGTGAGCGGTTTGTGGTTGGTGAACACAGTGAATGGCCTGTCCTCCAGGAAGTACCAGAAATGTCTGATGGCCAGGGGTTCCCAATCGAAGGTGCTGTACTTTAGTTCCGGAGGGCGGAGGTGCCTGCTGAAGAAGGCAAACGGGCGCCACTGATCATTGACTGATTGCTCCAGGATTTCCCGATGAATTGGAAGATGGGGGCATTTACCAACTACTTGTCTTTGATGTCCACCAACAAGCTGTGCGCCCGTAGGAAATCAGCCCCCAATAGCGCTGTGCCCACCGAGGCCAGCATGAACTTCCAGTGGAACTTGTCCTTGCCGATCTGGATCTGTGTGCTGCGAGTGCTAAAGGTCTTGATGGAGGATCTGTTGGCCACCTGTAGGGTTGGGCCCTGTGCGCGGGTGTGGGTCTTGAGGGTGATCGGGGGGGGGGGGGGGGAGCACGTTCAGTTTGGCTCCAGTATCCACCAGGAAACGTCGGCTGCTGGACTTGTTGGTCACATGTAGGATGCTGTTCGTGTGGCCAGCCGTTGCAGCCATTAACAATGGCTGGCCAGGTTATTTCCCTGGAACGTACAGGGCTGCCTGCACTTGCGGGTTTGAGCCCCCCAGCATTGATGGTAGAAACACCAGATGGGGTGGTGTTCTTCCGGTTTGTGCTTGGGGGGTGCTTGCGGCCGACTAGGCCCTGGGCAGGCGACCTGGCTGAGGGCTTCTTCATTTTCTCACTTGGTCCACCAGAGGACGTCTGCACGGGCTGTGACTCATGGATCTGAGAAATCCTCATCTGCCAGCAGGAGTTTTATGTCCTCAGGTATTTGTTTGAGGAAAATTTGTTGGAAAAGGAAGCAGGGTCTGTGGCCCTCTGCTAGTGCCAGCATTCCTTCCATGAGGGCAGATGGGGTTCTGTCTCCCAGATCATCCAGGTGTAGGACCCTGGAGGCGCGCTGCTGCGGGGAGAGGCCGAAGGTGCCGAGGAGAAGGTTTTTGAGAGCGAGGTATTTACCTTCCTCTGGTGGGTTGTGGATGAGGTCATCCACCCTGGCCACGGTTTCTTCATTGAGCATGCTCATGACGTGGTAGATCATGGTGGTGTCTGATATGATGTGTTGGAGGCGAAACTGCGCTTCCACCTGCCCGAACCAAATGTGTGGGCAATGTGTCCATAAGGGGGGAAGTTTCACCGCGATTGCATTGATTGCTGCAGAATCCATCTCTGGAGACCAGAAAACCACCTGGGCTCGCTGGCGTCACCAATGTAGCGGCTGCTACACTACACAGATTGAAACTCACCACGACCATGTTGGGAGTTTCAACAAACTTTAATTCAAACTTCGCACACATCCTTGTAAGGGTGGTGTGAGCTTCGCCTCGGCGTCAGTGGTGACGTCACCACACTAGCCTGAGGTGCACGCTTTGCCCAAACCCATGCAGCATGGAGGTCCCCCGACAGCGCCATCTTCTCATAGTTGTCCCACCGTTGCGGCGGAACAAGCAGAGCCAGTTCGACACAAGGATGTACGCCACCACCCAAAGCTGTTTCCAAATTGCATGGTATCAATGCTCCTGGCAATTGGAACGAATGTTTACTGAGATTCATTGTCACATTATGTTGCCAGCACTGCTTGTGTGAATCTGAGTGAAGTATGCAAGCAGCTTGCCAAAGTAAAGCTTTAGGGTTATGCCTGGGGTCCCTTGGGGACTTACGGCTCCACTACTTACTGAGTATAGTCATGTGGTGTGAATATTTTTTAAAAGAAATTTGCATTTTAAAATTAAGTTAATTTGATTTGCTTCCAGCTGTCAAAAACAATAAACTTAAAATTGTATCCTGAATTGCATATAAATGGGAAACTATGAAGTGGCTTTGGTAAAAGATACCTGCTGTGACTGGTGCAGCCAGCTCTCAGTATTGTCTTTTTTCAATGTACAAATGTTCTTTGAGGAATATAATTCCTTTAATTACAGGAAATGAACACCACACATACTGCTGTTACATCTGCATTCCAATTGTGGCACTAAGGTTTTGATATGAAGCCTTGTTTATTGGGAGTGAGTGCATGCAGGTGCTCATAATAGAGCTGGTACTAATCCAGCCCCTCCATGTGAAATAGTTCAAGCATCTGGCATATTTCTCACCCTTCAAACACTGCTCTTCAGAACATCAATCTTTTTCTTCCCCTTTCTTTTTTTAAGAAAGGATTTTTCTCTCTTTTTTAAACCACCCCCAAATCTAAATGCCTTAAAACCACACAAAAAGATTGCTTTCAGGATGAGCAATGGAGCATGTCTACCCTGCCTGATGTCTCCCTTTCCCATTCTCAACCCTCTTCACAGTTGTTTTAATATATTATCCTCAGTGACACAGAACTCGAGTGTACATACTTTGGAGAGGTGACACCCTCAGCCTCCCAGTGGACAACTGACAGAAAAGTAAGCAGTTTTGAATAAAAATATGTTCAAATAACACCAAGAAATAAGAAAAGACATCAATCTGACGAAAGGTAGTATTATTTGTCTTAGGAAAGCATGGAACGTTCTAATTGCTCAACAAGCATATTCAGTAATCGGTTACCTTCTTTTAGACACTCCCCGCACCAAGGTTGATTTGCTTCCACTCAGATTCTGAAGTGTGGAAGATGCTTACTCATGAGTAAGGGATAGTAGTGGCACATTGGGTACTATACAAGCTTAACAGGAAGAGGAGAGGGGCATAGTCAAAAGGGAGGAGGTGCAAGATGATTGGAGACCAGGTTCTGCTCCACAAACTTAGCACACGCTCCCACATTGTCTCTATCCACCTGGGACTTTCATCTCCCATTAAACCTTGTATCCCACACATTCTCTAAACTTGTGGGATACACTAATCAGGGACTGCTCGGACACCACAAAAGGGCTGTCTGCACTCTTGTCATGTCACTTTTTCACACTAGGTAAACTAAATATTATCCTTTTTTTGCATTTATTGTCCTTGTTTAATGAAAATAAAGCTGCTATTGTCATTGATTATTAGTTTATTTTAACAAATATCTGTTTAGCTGCAGCAAATAAGAATTTGGTACATTATGTATATTGCACAATGTATATGACAATAAACTCACTATTATTACCTCCCCCAATGCATGTCTGTCTCCTTTGCTGCCCCTAAAGAAATGGCACATACAGGCATTGTAGGTTCTCCTGAGATACTTATAAAACTAAAGGAAACACAAGTAATTTCATAGCTTTTAGATTGGGCGTAATAAAACATGCCAGGTTTTTAAGTTTCTGATAGTCAGTAACTGGGTGAAAAATTGATCTTGTTCTTTCTCACTCTGTACCTCATCCCTTACTTCCCAAGTCATTGCCTTCATATAGGAAAGCTCACTCTTTGACATCCACCAATATCACTCCAGGTAGCTGTGATTATTATCTAGCTGTCTGTGGTACTTCATAGTGTGCAAATTGGCAGCAATATTTCTTGTGTGCTGCAATGACTACTCAAAGAAGAGTTTCAATGCAAGTTGCTTTGGCATATGTAGAGATAGTGAAAGACACGACGTAAATGGCATAGACATTGAAACCAACTGGACTGTGTCTACCTTAATTGGAGCTGTGATCACCCTATTCAATACCACAACAAATATTTAGAGCATGAACTTTAAAATCAAATTTGGTTCTATTCAAGCATGAAATTATATGTTAAACCAGAGAAGAGTGATGAGACTCAGGAGGTCAAGTTGCAAATGTGGTCTGTAAAACATCCAAAGAAGAAACCTGACTGAGAGAGTGTGTTCAATGCTGGGTTTGAGATTTTGGCTGAAGGTCCTGCAGATGTACTGGAGGCAGTCAAACCATTTCTATGAAAATTGGTTGTATGTAGAAGGGGAATTGATACTCAGGAATTGTATCCTAGAGGACAATCACATTTGATTTCAGCATTCTAGGAGAATAAGTCAAAAATGTTTGAGGGTTCTAATCTACATTCATGAGGTGAAAATGAAAAATGTGATTCTTTGAAAAGGATGCCTGGACTAATCTGCAGCCAAGACTCCTGTTACCTGGGCTTTCACATGAGGAATAACCACCCAGTCAAGTATATATATGGAGGATCAGTTGAACTTCTGGAAAACTATTGTTTGTTATATATATTAACGATCTGGAAGTAGGGGTGGAGAATTGGATAAGCAAGTTTGCGGATGATACAAATTTGGTGGTGTTGTGGACAGTGAGGAAGATTACTGTAGATTAAAAGGTGATTTAGGAAGGCTGGAGTTGTGGGCTGAGAAATGGCTGATGGAATTTAATATAGATAAGTGTGAGGTGTTCCATTTTGGAAAGGCAAATCTAAATAGGTCATATGCATTAAATGGTAGGCTATTGAGATGTGCAGAGCAACAAAGGGATTTAGGAGTGGTGGTAAATAGTACCCTCAAGGCTGATACTCAGGGAGATGGTGTGGTGAAGAAGGCATTTGGAATGTTGGCCTTCATAAATCGGAGTATTGAATTCAAGGGTAGGGAGGTTATGATGAAATGTACAAGGCATTGGTGAGGCAATATTTGGAGTACTATGTACAGTTTTGGTCACCAAATTATAGAAAGATATAAACAAAATAGAGAGAGTGCAGAGAAGGTTCACGAGAATGTTGACAGGATTTCAGGGACTGAGTTCCAGGGAAAGGTTGTGCAGACTGGGGCTTTTTTCTCTGGAGCGTAGAAGATTGAGGGGGGACTTGATAGAGGTGTTTAAGATTTTAAAAGGGACAGACAGAGTAAATGTGGATAGGCTTTTTCAATTAAGAGTGGGGGAGATTGAAACTAGAGGGCATGGTTTAAGATTGAAAGGTGAAAATTATAAGGGGAACATGAGGGGAAATTTCTTTACGCAAAGGGTGGTAGGGATGTGGAATGAGCTTCCGACAGACGTGGTCGAGGCGGGATCATTGGTTACATTTAAGGAAAGACTGGATAGTTACATGGATAGGAGAGGACTGGAGGGGTATGGACCAGGTGCTGGTCAGTGGGACTAGGAGGGTGGGGATTTGTTACGGCATGGACTAGTAGGGCCGAACTGGCCTGTTCTGTTCTGTAAGTGGTTATATGGTTATATTAGTCAATGTAATAGTAATTGGACTGAATCACAATTTAATGAGACTCTTGCTCTTGCTCTGCTGTGGTGCTTATCCTATAAAGAAATATTGAAGGGTTTTTTCAACTACAGTGTATTAAAATATTGTTGTTAAATGTATAAAATTGTTCATACCAGTCCTCTAACCCCAGTCTCAAGATTGTGTTGCTACACTTGAAATTGCATTAGTTGAAGTTATCACCATCTCTGTAAATTAAGGATTGAACATTGAACACTTCTGGTCTTTAGAGCTTAACATTCACCATGTATTCAATGTATTGAATGGTTTGGGCTAATGCTGAGGGAAGCAAGAGATTGGGAAAACTCTGAAAATTAATATCTTGATATTCTTCATCATTATTTAGCTAAGAATATCTCCTTTTATTCTGTATTTTTTCCAAGTAAAATACTGATAATATTTCAATTGGCATTTTTACACAGAAACTTCAGAATTATTTTTAAAAATTAGCATACTGACCTCCGGTGTGTTCCAATGTGGTCATTTACACAGGGGCACTTTTAGAGCACTTTTACACAGCCTTCCTGAAATTTTCTGCTTTTTAGCAGCTGTATAAAAGTGGCTAATATTTTACTTTGTCTTTGTTCAGATTGAATATAAATGCTATTGATTAAATTACAATTCAGCCCTTCATTGAAACTGCTTCAGTTATATTTATTTTATTTATATTTTCTGCAGTTAAAAATATTACTGAAAATCTGCAACTTTTGAAATAGGAAACACAGAGAATTAATCTCAATGATGTGAAATAGCCTATCCATAGATTGTAAAGGATACAAAGCACTTTCAGTACTCAAAAGGTTTGTGGATGCTTAATTCATGAGTACATTCCATTGAGTTGATCTGCTAACCCAGTGGTTCTGGTCTCATTAGCAGTTTCCTATTTAATCTGGATGCAGATCTTGTTCAATTAAATGACAAGCCTTTTGTATGTGGAACCTGAGAAAAATCAGCTGTTTACTTTTGTTGGGATTAATTTTGTTCATTATTATTTCAGCAATGTTAATTCATGACCACAGCAGGATGAAAAAAGAAGCATAATTTAACTTTGAGTTTGGCTTTCAAAGGAGATCTGTGGCAAGAATACGAATTCGGAAACAAATGACAGCAATTAGCAAGATTGGTCTCACCATAAAAATTGAAGGAGACATATATTCATCTGCTTTAAACTCTTGCAGCATTTATCAAGAGTAGATGTTAATGCTTTATGTTCAGAGTTGTGATGGTGGGCAGACATTATATTTAAGCAGTTGCAAACTTTCCTTTTAGATTTTCTCAATAATCAACAGCTCTTCTTTACAATCAATTAGTTCCTGACAACTGTGGGCCACAAGCACAACATTGGGGATCATACTACAGTATTTGTGTAATATTTTTTCTCTTGAGTGCCTATCCTCTCTTCTAATCCCTTGGGGAAAAAATGAAAACCTACTTTAATTTATTTTGTAGGAATTTTCCAAAGATAGGAAAATTCTTCAGCTAATTATAAGAACTTCAACAGCGATGAACAATTTTATAACACTTAATTTTTTGAGGCAAATTGAATAGAAATATATACTCTACAAAATCTGAAGATTTCAAATTGTTGTTTTTGAATAAATGTGATTTCTAAGAATCTATAGAATCATTCGTGAGAGTTAAAGACAATAATGCAGAGAGAGAATTAAATACCTGAAAATACCTTCATCATTTCAACTAAGAATTTTTCTACAAAATATGTTATAATTTGTGTTTTGCAGATATTGATATTCTCTTGGCATTATATTGGCAACTGCAAGTCAATCAATTTCATTTACTGCCAGGTAAGGAATAGGCTTTTCAGATAATGTCAGGTTTCTGAGGACAATAAATCAGTAGAGCCTGATTTGCATGTTGCCTGTTTTTTTATTGCCACTGGTAAATAGGAAGAAAGCTCAGATATGTTAAAAGAAGCCCAAGACTATTGTTGTCCAACTCTGTTGTCTAACTCAACCATGTCTTGTAAATGTTGCTTTCCATGTGGCTGAGAAAATCTCTTTACATGATACTGGTCACAATGTATAAGGCAGAGGTTGTGGTTTTGTGGGGGGATGGGAGTGATTAGGAAGTGGCTCACATCTACACAAAGGGATTGAAAACTATTTTGTACTGGATCAGCACACACACCATGAATTCATTCGTTCTAACCTGATTTATTTTCCTCATTTAATTATGGAAGAAACCAGGTAAATTTCTTCCTGCGTTGATTGCAATTGTATCTGTTTGTGCAGTAGAGTGAAATGAATTTCCATTTTTAAAATGAATCTATTCAGCATAGGATTATTATAATGAAGGCCAAGATTAATGTAAAATGAAATATTAAATGAATTTGCTTTTTCAAAGATTTCCATAATTGTAATCCATAAGATTGGATGAAATAATTGTTTGACATCATGAATTTTAGTAAGAATCTTTTTCCAATATACATGAGGTGTTTTTATGCTGGGCCTTCGCTTGGAGGCCGGATTCAAACGCGGATAAAAAATTTAAATTTACCTGTTTATGCCTTTTTAGGGCTGCTCCAGTCCTGCTTTTCTGCATTTCCCAGAATGGTTCCAGCTGGGTGAGGGATTATGGGTAGGGTAGAAAGCCATTGCTCCGCTGTGTATTCAGTTGCTGTCACCAATGAGTGGCCCCAAAAAGCTGAAGCAGCCTGGTGAGGTGCCGAAGGCTGTCACAGCCCACCCCGGTTGCCCCTAGTAGCTATACTTTGTGAGGTGTCTGAGGAGATTTGATATGTCATCATCACAAATCTGATGGCAGTGGGGAAGAAGCTGACTTTGTGCTGTTGGGTGCTCATCTTTAAGCTCCTGCACCTTTTTCCCAATGGTAGCAGAATAAAGAGGGCGTGGCCTGGGTGGTGGGGTCTTTACCGCCTCACGAAGATGTCCTTGATGGAGTGAAGTCTGGTGCCTGTGTAGATTATGGAAGATATTGATATTCTCTGTAACAGTCAATGATTTGTTCTCCTGGTTTAATAATGGAATATCAAAAGTAATTTTTTTAAAAGTCTGGTGCCTGTGGTGTCACAGGCCGAATTAACAACTGCCTGGAATTTATTCTTGTCTTGAGAGTTGGCACCTCCATACCAGGTAGAGATGCAACCAGTCAGAATGCTCTCTACGGTACACATGTAGAAATTTATGAGAGTCTGGATGAGGTACAATTATTGCTTATTGGGGATGCAAAAAAAAATTCAATCTACATATCTTAAATAAATGTAAACAAACTGACTCTGCAACATAAAGATAGAAAACAAACAATAAAGTGCAAAAGTAAGAGTCCTTAAGTGCATCTATGATGCATTTATTGATGAGGAGTCTGATGGTAGAGAGGTAGCATCTGTTCCTGAACCTGGCGCTTATATTATATGCTGGACTGAGAAGCAGTGGGAGTGCAGAAAAGTTCCATGAAATGTTGTATCTATCTCCACGTTAGTAAAAGCAACTGCTAGATTGGTTAAAGAAGTGGTCAGAATGAAGGGCAAAATAATCCCTTTGAGTGATAACAAAGCAGGAAGGCCCAACCCGCATCTACAATTGTTCATTCTGTTGTGAAATTTGTAATGGATAAATATTTGGGAGAATTTGGTAAAATTTAGAGTAGGTTACATACATACACACATTTTAACATATTTTATTTGAAAGTCTGAAGAGATACTGAAGATCTCTGGAGAATGTGATGCACATTTCACAAGTAGCCATTGTTTGGAACTGGAGACAGGCTGGCTAGAAGTACCTTTCTGCAAAGTGCTGACAGAAAGGTCACTCCTGGGTTTTGTTTACAACAGCTTGACCAAGGAGAAGAATGTGTTGTTTGCTGAAGAAGGTGGGGGTTTTGCAAGTGAGAGAGTCACATGAGCTTGCTGGAAGTCTCGGCTGGAGAGAGAGGGAGAGAAGAGAAGCCCTCTCAGCTTGTCTGTGTGTGACACTGAAAGGCAGCTGAACAGTGCAAGCCAGGAAGAGCTGGTTGAAACTGATGACAAGTTCCAAAGCAGTGGATGGCTGGAAGTGCTATCTGTCTGATGTTTCTCTTGGAATAGGAGGAACAGAAAGGAGCTCTGTGGTAGCCTAAAGGAAGAGGTTACCATCTGGAAAACCCTGATGGGGCAAGTTTCATCAACAAGACCTTGAGGTAATTAATGGTGGTACCTCAGTTGTGGAAATCCTGGAACAACAAATCTCTCTGCAAACCTTACAAGGACCTTCCTGAACGGTAAACAGTTAACTTCCGAGCACCAAAGCCTGGTGAACTTTATACATGTTAAATTCTGTGCACAGTATAAGAATTGCCTGCATCCAGAGAACTTGGAAGAAGGAGAAGTGAGATTGAACTGTGAACCAAAGAACTTTTCTTAAATTTACACACACATTACATACACATGCGCTTAGAATTAGAAGGGGGTTAATTTGGGTTAGTTAAGTATAGAGTTAAGTTAAAAGTTTAATTCTATTTTCATGTTTAAAGTTGATTAAAAATAACTTTTGTTTTAAAAACCACTTGTCTTGGTGAATGTCTATTGCTGCTGGGTTTTTGGGTCCTTTGGGCTCATACAAATTGACTTAGATTGCACTGATGCTGAGTAGGATTGATGCTAATATACCAGCATAGCTGCATAAATAAGAATTTTGGTGCATCTTTACATTGTACTAATGCAACGTATGACAAAAATTCTTATACCATGTATTTCTATCTTTGGTCTACCAACAATTAGTTTACATTGGGATGCACAGGACTAATGATAATGAAAAATATATTTGCTCAAATAGCTTACATGTGTTGCAATATCTCACAGTGGGTCAGGACTTTGAGTTGTTACAGAGTCCAGAGGACCCCAAAAACCAGCAGCAATAGCTCTGCACCACAACACAGAGTTATTGAAACAAAAATAGTTTTTAATTATATTTGAACAAGAAAACAGAATTAAACTTCAACTTATGACAACCTACTTACTTAACCTACCTAACCTACTTCATCCCCCTCTAATACTAAGTGCAGGTGTGTGTAATGTATATTTAAGATTAGAAAATTTATTTGGATCACAGTCCAATCTCACTGGTTGCAGGCAATTCTTGGACTGTGCACAGAAGCTAGCATTAACAAAGTTCACCAGTCTTTGGTGCTTAACAGGCAAATGATTACCACTCAAGAGGGTTCTTGCTGGTTTTCAGAGAGAGATTCCTTTTCCAGGACATCCACAAATGGTTCCTTCTCAATCAGTCTTGCTGACAAAACTTGCCCCCTTCAGGGTTCTCCAGATGATCCTCTTTCTTTGAGATCACCTTTCAGACTGCCAGTCTTCTCCTTTGACCAGGCAGCCTTCCAAATTTTGTCCAAGTGGAACTGATTTCTGTGTTTCTCCTCTCTCTTTCACTCCTTCCCTCTCTAAAAGCAAAACTATTCTGCTCTGCCTCCAAAGATCACATGCTCTCCCAGGCAAGCTGCTGTCGATACTTTGTTGCCTCCTGCAAAAAGCATTCTGCAAAAATCCTGCAAATATTCTGTGTTTTAAAATGTGTGTGTGCAAGCTGCTCTAACAATTCCTCTCAAACCACCTCTAAATACGCTGTCACAGAGTTCTTTCTACACATTTATCTGCATTTTAATTGAATGTTGTCATCAAGATAGATCATCACTAAATGATTTTAATGAGAAATAAAATTTGGGAGAAGAAAATAAGAATATTTGTAATTAATTTATTCCATATAGTTTTTCAAGATGTAGAGAGGATCATACATAACCAAAGGATCATAATATTAGTCAAAAATGTTAATGAGGTGGATAAAAATTTATTGGAAAAAATCCTTTAGATTTGCTGATTATACCTTTGGAATGTAAAACAGAAATAGCAAAGCATAGGAACAGGCCTTTTGAACTATAATGTTCATGCTGAACATAAAGCCATTTTAAAGTAGACCTCTTCTACTTACATTTGATCCCTCCACTCGCTGCATATTCTTGTGTCAATCTAAAAGTCTCTTTTGGTCCTATCATATCTGCTTTCACCCATACCCCTGGCAGCGTGTTCAAGGCACTTAGCATTCTAAATTTTTTAAATTTTTGATTTTTAAAAAATTTAAATTTAGACATACAGCACTGCAACAGGCCATTTTGGCTCATGAGTCTGTGTCATCCAATTTACACCCCATTAACCTACATCCCCTGTTGTGTGTGGAAGAAACATGGCCTCCCTGTCTGTCTGTGATGTGTGCATTGCGGGTGGTCATGTGTCCTCCCCCTCTGAAATTTATTCAGAAGTCACATCACCTGTCAATCAAGGTTGGACTCAGGCCACTAATGAGCTATTGGTTAATTTGAATACCTTTGTACTTGGCTTTGGGCCATTGGCCTTTGTAATCAACTTAATCTTGCTGGCATTATGTCTGTAAACTACCTGGGCTGAACCCTCCAGCCCTCCTGCACTTGGCATTGGGCCATTGGCTGTTGTAATAGCCTCCAGTACAATAAAGGGCATCATGTGTGTTCGACTCTCCCTTTTTGCCATCTTTGAGGGACCACACTGCTTCACTCCAAGCCGAGTGGAACGGCACTGGAGAAATTGTTGGTGATATGTGCACTGTTTTGGGAGCATTTTAGTTGGTGTCCCCAGTAGCAGAGAACTGTGCCTGCACTGAGTCATGGGATGGCAGATATCGCATTTTTTTTTCCTTGATTGTGTGTGTGTGTGTGTTTATCCCCATTGCGATTTGATTTCCTCACTCTCGTCTTCTATAAATTGTGCACATATATGTTTTATTCCCAGTGTGATCTTCTCATGCTCATCTATAAATTGTGCACATATGTGTTATTCCCGTTACCATTTTCCCACTCTCATCTTTTATTAATTAATCAAATCACTTACTATTAGACTCTGTTCAGAGTCCTTGTTTTTGAGACCCATCAAATTTTCCCACACTCATCTTTTATTAATTAATAAAATTATTTACTACTGGACTCTGTTCAGAGTCCTTGTTTTTGAAACCCATCAAATTTTCCCACACTCGTCTTTTATTAATCAATAAGATAATTTACTGCTAGACTCTGTTCAGAGTCCTTTTTTTGAAACCCATCAAATCTGTTTTCTCACTCACAACACCTCTGGTATGTTTTGAATAGTGGGAGGAAACTGGAGCCCCTGGATAAAACCAATGCAAATATGGGGAGAGCATACAAACTCCTTACAGAGAGCGCAGGACTTGAACCCCAGTCCCATCCTGATCGCTGCACAATAAAGGTGTTGAGCTAACTGCTACACCCCTATGCTTCTCTGTGATATAACACAAAACTCTCTGCACATCTCCTTTAAATTCCCTCCCCCTTACCTTTCCCAACATATATCTTATTTGTCCAAACAACTTAGTGTGATCACTTAAATAGACTTTTGATATACTGGGGAGGTCTTTCTCTAACCAAAATCTACCATTGTATTATCAAAAACAATTAATTAGCTTGAGAGACTTTGAGTTAGGTTGCTCAGTACAATGTGTTTATGCCAGCTTTCAAGTGCCTATTTATATGAATCGCTTTTCCCACAACCTGACCTGTAAACCTCTGTGATATGATTTTTTTTAATAATCACAAAGTACGTTTTAAATGTTATGAGTGTATCTGTCTCTACCACCCCACTGACAGTGAATTTAAAGTTTCACCCAACCTCTGGTTGAAAAAAATATTATTTTCACATCTCTTTTATCAGAAATGTATGTCTTTAGTTAATATGATGTTACAATATAATTCACTAAAAACGTATAAATTTGAGTAATTATTACAGAGAACTAGACAGATATTATGAATTGAGCTCATAAAGTATTAGCTTGGCAGTTAAAAACGGAACAAGCTTCTAGAACGATAAATGCTATTAGACATGGTTCAATGATTACATATAAACCTCAGGAAATCAATTATGTGTTTTATAAATTTTATGAAAAATTGTATACTTCTGAAGTATTGCAAGATGAAACCAAAATTGATAACTTTAAAATCTGATTTGGATTTACATTTTTTGAATGATAAGGATATTAAGGATTTGGATGCCTCCTTTACTGTTAAAGAAGTAATAGATGGACTTTGATCTATGCCTAGTGGGAAGTCTCCAGAGATGATAGTTTCATTTCTTAATTTTGTAAAGAATTTCAGGACTTATGAATTCCTTTATTAATGGATGTATTGAAACAGATGACAGAGGTTCATTCTTTTCTGGATTCTTTTTCTAAAGCTATTATTACAGTTATTCTTAAGAAAGATAGGGATATTTGAAAGCAGGGTCTTTTAGGCCTATTTATTGAATGTTGATTATAAAATTGTTGTGAAGGTTCTAGTTAACAGGTTAGCTAAATACTTACCAGGTTTAATTCATGTAGATCAAGTGGGTTTTATTAAAAATTGATATTCAGCAGATATTATTGTAAAGTTGATTTCTTTAATTAATGCTTCTTGGGAGCAATCTAACCTACCAACAGCTATTTATCTCGATGCAGAGAAGGCCTTTGATAGAGTAGATTGGAGTTTTTTTATTTAAAGTTTTGGTGAAGTTTAACTTTAGCCTTTTTTTTATTCATTGGACTAAGGCCTTATATAGAAGTCCTACTGATAGAGTTGTGACAAATGGACAGTTATTTTCACCTTTTAACTAGATTGACTAGGCAAGGCTGCCCTTTGTCACCAGCTCTATTTGCATTGGTTATTGAATCTTTGGCTCAGATGATTAGACAAGAGAGTAATATTGAAGGTATTAAGGTGAAATCTGATGAATTAAAAATAAATTTGTTTGAAGATGATATTTTGATGTATTTAATGAATGTATGTCTTCTGATCAGACATTCTGGTAAGGAGCAATATTCACTTACTATCTAAGCAAATTTTGGCCCTCTATGTTGTGCCAACTCATATATCCCTTCCTTAAAAAAAAGTACTGAACCCTCCCTACCCCATAACCCTCCATTTTTCTTTCATGCAGGGCCCCTTCCGCCCTCATGGGTGACATGCTTGCTTTAACCCAATGGTTCTCATCCTTTTACTTTCCTCTCACATGTCACCTTAAGTATTTCCTATGCCATAGGTGCTCTGCGATTAGTAAGGGATTCCTTAAGGTCATATATGGGTGGAAATAAAAAGTTTGAAAACCAGTTTTAATCATACCTATTGACTTGTTATGTGCATAGTTTCATAACTCTAAAGGAAATGGGCCAATGACAATTTTTCTCAAGCAAAATATTTCAATGAAATTTGGGTCTAAAGCAGTGATTCTCAACCTTCCCTTCCCACTCACCACCTGAAGCAATCCCTTACTAATCACAGAGCACCGATGACAGGGATTACTTAAAGTGGTATGTGAGTGGAAAGAAAAAGGCTGAGAACCACTGCTTTAACCGATAGGCACAATCCTCGCCTATTCTTCGAGCAGATTTTTCTGGAGCAACTGCCGGAGGACATCCAGCAGCTGATTGTGGAGGAGGACTTCAGCAACCTCAGAAAGATAGCTGCCTTAGCGGACGCACTCTGGGTGGCAAAAAGGGACTCATGCGGAACTTTGGAGCAAGTGACCATACCCCGGCTATAACAAGCAACAAGACAGCTAACCAACTGGCCAGTGGATCCCACTGGTGAGCAATACTGTTTCTATCATCAACAGTGGGGTTCCAAGACCCGTTGATAACACTCCCCCTGCACGATCCAGGGAAATGCCAGAGCCCATCATCGTTGATGGCTGCAGTGAACGGCCTACAAGACAGCCTCCTGCATATTCGGTACTCCTTGTCGTGCCGCTAGTTCCTGGTCAGCACAGGGGCCAAGGTCAATGACCTTCCTACTTCCAAGTCTGATACCCATAATGGAAGTGTGGGCTGGGGCCTGAGGACAACCAACAATTCGGACTTTCGGCACCCGCGCCATATCCCCTCTGTAATGAAAGTGATCATGGTTGCAATACAAATAGCAATGCTTTACTGTTTGATTAGACTTGGCTGCCAGCAGGGAACTGACACACAGTATGCAAGATCTAATAGAGACTTGCAGCCTCATGGTGCTGTTTACAACAACTTCGAAGTAAATAACCTTTTCCTTCATCCATGTGTTGTCTAAGAACTCACACATATGAATACAAGAAGAAACACCCTCTGCTTTGGGAACAACCGGTTCACCTGAGAATTCACACTGGCGACCATACAACTGCCACTCCTGGGTGAGGTGGATTTCCTCAGGGCACATTCCCTATTGGTGGATGTCAAGGGGCATAGACTGGTGCATACCAAAATTTTTCAGACCCTCTCCTCAAGGAAATTAAGCTTACTTCCCCCCACCTACACTTAGTAACCGACACCGACAATGATTTAGCTCGGGTTGTGACTGAATTCTCTTGCATCACAATGCCTCACTTTACCTTGACAGAATCTAAACATGGGGTGCAGCACCACATCTTCACGGAGGTCCCGCCCTTTCACGCCAGGGCATGCTGCATTCCCAAAAAAAACTCAACCTTGTAAAGGAGGAGTTTCAAAAAATGGAAGAGCTCAGCATTGTGCGACGCAATGACAGCCCCTGGGCCTCCCAACTCCACATGGTACCCTAGGTAGCAGGGGGCTGGAGACCTTGCAGGGATTACTGCTGCCTCAATGAGGACACCACACTGGACAGTGTTCACCGCTAACCTGCAAGGGGCACAGATCTTCTCAAAGCGGCTATCACCAGATCCCAGTCCACTCAGATGACATTGCCAAAACCACAATCATCACCCCTTTTGGGCTGTTCGAGTTTAACCAGCCAAGTGCCAATTCGGGTGAGAAGACACAATAAATAAAGATGGGGCCAGGCCTTTGCCTGAAAATATGGAGGCCATCCGGTTTTTCGCAAAGCCAAATTCAATAAAAGGCCTTCAAGAGTTCACTGGCATGTTTAACTTTTATCACCACTTCATACTGGTGATGGCCCACATCATGCAACCGTATGGCAGGTCAAAACAGAAAAATTGAATGGACTCAGGAAGCATCAGTGACTTTCCAGAAAACCACCTTCCTGTTGCATCCAAGGACAGACGCCCCAACCGCCATCACGATGTATGCCTCCAACACTGCAGTCGGGGGAGTATTTGAGTTGGTTGACGGACAATGGCAGCCTCTAGCTTTCTTCAGCAGGCACCTCTGACCATCTGAGCTCAAGTACAGTCCCTTTGTTCGAGAGCTCCTGGCGTTATATCTGGTGGTTTGACAATTAGGTACTTCCTGGAGGGCAGTCAGTTCCTGATGTTTATGAACCACAAGCCACTCACTTTCGCTTTCAGCAAAGTATCTGGCCCATGATCAGCAAGGCAACATATACGTGTTCTATATATCTGAGTTTTCCACAGACATCAAACACATCATCGGGAAAACAAACATGATAGCAATATCACAGCCATCCATACTGGCAATACAAGCCCCTGGCCCAGGAATCGATTATGCAGACCCTGACATCCCCACATACAAAACTGCAATAACTCTTCTCCAGCAAGAGGATGTATGCATCAGCCCAGGGGAACAGACACTTCTGTTCGACACCTCAACTGGAAGATCTCGACCTATAGTGCCAGCAGCATGGAGGAAACAGGTTTCAAAGCAGTCCACAACCTGGCATACCCAGCCATCAGACCCATGGTCAAGATGGAGGCCAGCAGATACGTATGGTATGGTCTTTGCAAAGAAGTCAGTCAATGGGCCAGGAACTGCACACAGTGCCAGGCATCAAAAGTGCAGTTGCACTTCAAAGCCCCTCCCCCACCCCCCAGTCTTTTGAGCTGGCCCGGCGAAGTTTCAGTCATATGCACATTGACATTGTGGGCCCCCTATCAACATCAAGAGGAGTACAATACCTCTTGGCAATGATGGACCGCCTGATTAGGTGGCCAGAAGCAGTTTCCCTGGCAGAAACTTCCACGGAAGACTGACTCAGAGCTCTACTGAACACCTGGGTAGCACAGTTTGGGGTTCCAGAGCATCTGACCTCAGATAGAGGGACTCAGTTCACCTCAGGCCTTTGGGTGGCCTTACCTGGGAACACAACTCCACCAAATCATGGCGTAGCACCCTCATGCCAACGGGTTGGTGGAAAGATTCCACAGGCACCCTAAGGCAGCCTCACAGGGCCAATGAACTCCTGGGTATTCGCACAGCTCCCAAAGAGGATTTTGATGTATCAGCAGCAGAGATAGTCTGCAGTGCACCCCTGGTTATCCCTGGCGAATTCCTGGGGTCAAAAACATGGACAAACTCCCACCAGCAGTTGGCCTGACTTGCCTAAGAGAACAACTAAGCATGCAGACCCCAGCACTTCCAAAAGAACACAACCAGCCAAAAACCTACTTCCCTAAAGAAATAAAGGACTGCAGACACATCTTTGTGAGATGAAGGGCTCACTGAGCGCTGCTTCAACAGCCTTATGAAGGACCCTACATGGAGCTCGAGCACAACGGGACCACCTGTTTGCAAGACATCGGAGGCAGTGAGGAGACGCTCACGATCAACCGTCTCAAACCAGCACATTGGGACCCTAGCTAGCAGGTCACCCATGACTCAGAGGCAGGCCTCCCAAGGATAGAGCTGACTCACAGGTTATTGGTTCTGGGGGAGGGGGCGGTCGTGTAGCAACCTGTGGCCAACTCTGCAGCCGACACAAGTAATGATGTCCGAACATGATGATCGAGCAGGCAACACGAGCCTAGGTAACCTTCTTCTATAGGCTACAATCGCCACGGAGAAAACAGACCAATCAGCAATTGGTGAAACATAGGCCACGCCTACTGATGATGTATCAGCAAGGCTCAGCCGTCCTATAAAAGGCAGAGTGAATGACCCAATAAATCAGTACTGTTTGTACTCTCAAATGTGCATGCATTCTCTAGAGCGCTAACCCAGAGCTATAACCGCAGCCACACACGACAATATAACCAACATTTCAGGTTCAAAATGTTGGTCATATATCTTTACCTCCTATGGATGCTGCAAGACCTGCTGAATTCCTCCATCATTCTTCTATTATTACAACAATCACAGATTTGTAGACTTTTGTGTTTCATTTGTTCTAAAATGATGTTCCAATGCAAATTCTTAATCCATCTTGGGTCAAAATTCTGGATTCACAGAATTCTGGATGAACAGTAATATGGCAACACATCTGAAAGCAGCTTGTATTTATCTTCTGAATGACAGCTCAGGATGGAGAATAAATATTACCTTTGCCAGTAGTATTCACATTCAAAGGGTGGGAACACTTCAATGCTTTGGTTGCTCAGTAGATTAAGGAGAGCATCTTCTCTCTGGGTTCTTCTTAAAGTTGTATTCCAAGCATCCAAAGACATTTGAAGTGAATGTGAAAATTTATTCAGTTAAGTTAATAAATGAATAATGGCTATTTGGTTGAAGGGGGATAACAAACAGCACACGGATCCATCTATGGCTTTAAGAGGAAAATTGGAAAGTTGACAGGAGAAAATAAAATAGGTTTTCTTTTTAACCTTTTGGGCTCCATGTCCGTGTTTTGCTGAACTACCAACAAACATATATATTGGCTTTATATCCAAACCATCAGCTGTTTTTTCTGGTGTTCATACTGTAGTTTACCCATGGACTCAGTCCTGAGTATATACTATGAAAGGTTAAAAATAGCTAGAGTCCAAAGAGTTAATAAGTGTTGAAGATGTTTTTTTTATTCATTGAAAAAAATATGTGTAAGTTCAGATACTTCTGTGAAAGGCTCCTCAAGGGCTAGCCCTACACTATCATGCTCTTTTTGAACAACAGATACACGTCTTCTTCATGACTAAATCCTCAAGTCATCCTGAAGAAAAAAAATTTGAACTCAGGAATTCCCTAAAAAGGAAAACACTTGATTGATGTTAGCATTAAATAAATCACATTCTTCATTTGAAAAACAGACACTTGTAAAAGAAGAACAGCAAGGGAGATGGTTAGCAGATCACACCATAATGCAAACATTTGAATATTGGGGAACAGATGTTAAGCATGAGAAAGAAAAGGAGCTTTGCTTTTCACTGTTGGCTGTTTTCTCCCAAGGAGCCAATTGTTTGGTTGCCATGACAAAGTTAATAAGAGTTTATAATTTTCCCATGCCCAATCCAAAAACGTGGGAGTGTGAATTTTACCTGTGAAGATTAATAGATTCAACAATTGCCGGTATACAGGCTTGTCCAGCACTCAGTAAGCGGGTCTACTAACATGGTAAACAGATATTCCTGCTGTAGTTATACCAACAGAATGTTGCTAAATTCAATTGAACAAATAAGAATTAATTATCTAGCTACATGATTTCACTCCAACCCACACACAGAAATGCCGAAGCTCAACACCAAGGCAAACAATCATAATTTGTTCTTTCCGATTAATTTTAAATATGATTCCCTGATGTGAAAAGAACCAGTGGTGTTGTATAAATTTGAAAGTTGTGCAAGTCGATCCTCTAACAATACAAAGCTCCATTTACATGACCAGATGGGATTCAATTCAGTCTGCATCAAAGCAGATTTGCTTGAAGAGAATGCAGTTTGTTGTGGTGGGTTATTTATGACAGGGTGTTTGACCACACAATCCTTCTCCACTGATTATCTACCATCCTATTGGGTGCCACTAGATTATCCACCCATTCATTTCTTCCCAATTATAAGTACTTGCAAGGCTTTCTCCTTCTCCGCTTGCATTGTTATTTATATTACCTCAATCTAGTCTTGTCCTGCTGTCGTTGCAAATTGACTTCTCCATGGACCATCTATACCTTCTATTTTCTCAAGAAAGCTGCTGATTTATTAAAGGACTCACCCCATTCCAGTGACACTTTCTTCTCCCCTCTTCTATCAGAAGCAGGCACCTCAGCTTGAAAACAAACCTACAGTTTGTTTCCTGCTGTTAAATGAGTTCAAAAAATGACCTCTTACTATACCTTGCACTTTTGTTTTACTATTCCCTATCCTGTTATACATAAGTCTGGGTTGACTTGGCTGTATAAAACAAAGATTTTTTCTCTATCTCAGTATGTGCCACATGTGTGACAATAAATGATTCAATTCATATATGCAAAACAAAATTATCACCTTCAGGTTTCACCTCAGCAATATCTTCTATTTTCATGCTCTGTTCATCCTCTGCTTCATCTCTTGACCTGTCCATTATCTATAACTTTTCAGATTATTTGTCTGAATCAGGATTTAATGAGTGAAAATTTCCTCTAACTAAATGTTCCCAAGCCATCAATTCTAATTTTCTTTCAAACAAATGTTTGAAACTAAACCAAACTGTTCATAGCCTTGTGCAATATTCAACCATGAGATTACCATCAGATGACAAACTGTTCCATCAGGACTTCAGCAAGTTCAAAAGCTCCACTCTTTCCTCAGCACATCTTTGGTTGAAACCTTTAGCCACATTTTTGAATTCTCCAGAGATGACTATTTCAATGCAATCCAGCACTTTTTTTACACTCTAAATTTATACTTCTCCAAGGATCTGGCACTATTGTTTTAGTTTTCATTTTCTCATTCACCAATTATATGACTATTGCTTGACCTATTTTTGCATAAGTATTAACATTTTGGTGTTTGTTTTCAAATTACTTTATGATCTTTCTTTTTCCTATCTCTTTGATTCTCACAGCGCACAAACATTTCTGAATACTACACTCCATCAGTGCCATTTAGAGTCATGGAACCATAAGGACAGAAACAAGCTCTTCAATATATCAGCCAACCAAAAAGTATCTTTCGATACTTTTCTTATTTACTATCACATGGAAGGCGTAGTCTCAACTACTTACATTGATACATAAAACACAAATCTCTCTCACTTTCTCTGACTCTGCTCCTCAGATTCTACTCCAATCTTCACCCTGAATTTGTACCTTAATGTACCTACTAGTTTTAAACAGCCCTACTATTGGAAAGTTTCCTGGTACCTACTCAAGCTATGTCTCTCATAATGTTGAGGACCCTTCTCAACCTCCTCTGCACCAAGGAAAACAAATCCAGTCTCTCTTCGTAATTGCAACTCTCCATCCCAGTCAATATCCTGGTGAATCTCCTCCATAGATTCTCCAGTACAATAATGCCGTTCCTATATTGTGGTGACCAGAAATACACACAGTACTCCATCTATGGCCTAACTAAAGTTTTATAAAACTATTCCATAACCTCTCTGCTCTAATATTCTACGGCTCAACTCATAAGGTCCAATATATTGTTTGCCTTGACCACCTTGTCTATTTGTGGTGGCACCCTTAGAGATCCGGGTTAGCGCATGGTTAGCATAGCAGTTAGCACAACCCTATTACAGAGCCAGCAACCCAGGGTTCGAATCCTGCACTGTCTGTAAGGAGTTTGTATGTTCTCCCTGTGTCTCCAGGCTCCTTCTACCCATCAAAACACACTTGAGGGGGCGGGGGGTTGTAGGTTAATTAGGTGTATTTGGGTGACGTGGGCTCATGGGCTGGAAGGGATGGAAGTTACCTTGCTGTATGTCTAAATTTAAAAATCATTGGGTTGTACACTTGTGTCCCTCTGTTCCTCAATACTCTCTCAGATCCTATCGTTCATTGAATTTGTACAATCCTGATCACATTTCCCAAGTTGCATCACCTGATGCTTAGAGGATTGAATTTTATCTGCTGTTGGTCCAGTAACCAATGTCTATCCTCCTCGCAATCAAAAATGTTTCCAGTTTCACCAATCTGCAAAATTACTAATTGTGCCTCCACATTCATGTTCAAATAGTTAATGCATCGAACAAGCAGTAAGGGGCATGCCATTGATCTCTATGATACATCACTGATTACAGGCTTCCAGACATAAAAAAAGACCTCCATTATCTCCCTCTAAATCCAATTTTTCCTGGATCCTATCGGCTCAAATCCTTTGGACCTATTTTCCATGTGGGACCATATCAAAGGCCTCACTGTAATGTATACATGATTGCTTATTCATGTTTAATTATTTGCATATTTAGTTTCTGGCCCACATTATTCCAGTTGCCAAGGTCTGAAGGTTTGGAATTCTCATTCTGAACTTTCCTTCCTTTCTGGTTCTCTATTCTTCTTTATTATCCACCTGAAAAATGACTCAACTACTTGTTCAGTCGTTGTCTTAACCGGTTCCATGTTAAATTTCTTTTGATAAAGCTTTTATAACATGTCTTGGGATGTCTTAATAAGTTAAAGGTATGACACAAATAGAAATTGTCAAGCACTTCTTTATGTATCAAGATATTTCAGCCACATTATTTCTAAATACTTTAGGAGGGAAATTGCCCTCATCTAAGATTCATCCTCCAGCTAACATTTCTGAAATGGGCTATTTGTTTGTTACCTTGGATTCTCTTTATATAACCTATCAAGCACAAGATGATGAATGTGATTCCTATATGATCATTGTAACTTAGTTCTAAAGCATTCTGAAATGTCCTAAGGCCATGAAAGATACTGAACAAGCACAGTGTACCATCTTTTCACATAATTGGCCTGATTCATATAAATTGGTTCAGTGGGGAATTCCTATTTTTTTTTCTCTGATCTATTTCTCCTCATTTTTGGACGGTGCTAAATGACATTGCTATAGACTTTGTCTATTTTTAAAAATTTTATTTAAAAATTTTTCCATACATGTTCTCTTTGGCTTGGCTTCGCGGATGAAGATTTATGGAGGGGTAATGTCCACGTCAGCTGCAGGCTCGTTTGTGGCTGACAAGTCCGATGCGGGACAGGCAGACACGGTTGCAGCGGTTGCAAGGGAAAATTGGTTGGTTGGGGTTGGGCGTTGGGTTTTTCCTCCTTTGTCTTTTGACAGTGAGGTGGGCTCTGCGGTCTTCTTCAAAGGAGGTTGCTACCCGCCGAACTATGAGGCGCCAAGATGCACGATTTGAGGCGATATCAGCCCACTGGCGATGGTCAATGTGGCAGGCACCAAGAGCTTTCTTTAGGCAGTCCTTGTACCTCTTCTTTGGTGCACCTCTGTCTCGGTGGCCAGTGGAGAACTCGCCATATAACATGATCTTGGGAAGGCGATGGTCCTCGAACAGGTTTGAGGTTTTAGGTAGATATAGGAGGGAGGATAGAGGAGCAAAAAGCTGAGGGAAAGAAATTGGGCAGGGAGCTGGAGGAAAAGAGATTGGGTTAGGGAAAGGGAGAGTCTCGGGGGAGGGGTTTGGAGAGGGCCCAGACAGAATATTGGGTGTTCCTCTAATTTGTGAGGAGCCTTGGTTTGGCTGTGGATAGACATGTTGGCATGGGGATGGTGTGTGGAATTAAAATGAATGACCACTTAGATTCCCTGCTCGTGGATGGATAAGTTGACAAGGTAGTAGCGGAGGGAACATCACTGCAGAAAGTGGAAGAGAGGGAAAGGCATTTCTGGTGGGAAAGATCATGTTGTAGGTGACGGAAATTCTGGAGGAAAATGTTAGATGCGCATAGGCGTATCTAGGGTATGCATATTGTCATATGCAGAAGTATCAATGCACTAACATTCTTACTTGCTGCAGCCAAGGAGACACATAAGATATATCAACTAGAGGAGTATAAATTAAATTACCACAATATGCCAAGGCAGAAAAAGAGGTGATGTATATAAAAGGATAGATAGATTGCAATTCCTAAATGCAATCAATGCAAGAAGTGAGGCTTCAATCATGCAGACCCATCTTTTAGTTTTTGGCTTAGGTTAGGATAGATTCACGATGGTATTTCTTACTCATTAATTCTTGAAAAAAAATTAATTCTTAATCGTAAGTAGTTCTATTTCAGTCTGGCATCTGACAAAATATTTTCTAACATCACCAGCATGGCCTGATATACTCATTTAAGTGATTAGATTATATAACAAGCACTTTCCCACTAAAGATCATGATTTTCTTTCTTTTTTTTTAAAATCTTTTTATTAGAATTGAAATTGAAGTTCCATGCCGAAAAATGCAGAGTACATGAGAATATCATAATAACAGTCAAAAAAAAGTACATTACACTTAGATCATACCATTCTATCCAAGGTACCCGCATTCTCAATCAAACAAATTATATTACAGTAATATCATTTTATTAGAAAAAGAAAATCTAAACCCACTACCGAAAAAAGAAACCTGTTTGGCAAAGAGAGTAAAAAAGCATTCTTTTTCAAAGTGATGAATTGCCTTATTAGTCAACACTTGATTTCATATCAAATCAGAGATTCTGAAAAAAATTCATAAAAGGTCCCCACAGTGTTTGAAAATTTAAATTCAAATCAAAAATTGAGAATCTAATCTGTAAATTTAAACATAACATGACGTCACTTAACCATTGAGTATAAGTAGTGGAGCGACGTCTTTCCATCTGAGCAACACTGCCCTTCTGGCCATAAGAGAAGTAAAAGCTAATCCATACAAATCAGATGCTGTTAGAGTTCTGCCTCTCTCTCCAACAATATAAACAATGCAGTTAGAGGATTAGGCTTGAAATCTACTTTTAAAAGTACAGAAAAAGTTCCAGTATTTCTCAAGAAACCAGCTTGTCCAGAACATATGAATTAATGAAGCATCTCCATTGTTGCATTTATCACAATGAGGAGATCCTTCTGTATAAAAATTAGATTTAAAGCTGTACGTCCTGTTTCCAAGATATTTTCATTTTCTCTAATAGAGTCTCTCTTATTTTTTCAACACGCCATAAATGTTAGCTGTTGGACCATTATAAATAGGTCATGATATTTACAATCATTAAAACGTAACAGGCTAAGTTGATTCTGTGGCTGTGGGAGGTGTACTGAAAGCCCAAGACAAGCTTTAACTTTCTTTCAGAACCGATATTGGGAATCAGCTTCATCAAGATGATTGAATAGTTTTTTTTTAATATAGCAAAATGAGGAGTACCAGTTTGTATGATGGACATAATTGTATGAGAAATTTAAAGTAGTCCAATCACCAGTTTAGGATCATCTCGTATTGGTGAAAAATAATTAATTCATAAGAAATTCATAATTGTAGTCAGTCACCCTGCAGTGCATTTTCTCACTTTCTGTAAACAATGAAACATGAATTTTAGATGTGTCATTGGTCTATTCCAGTTACTCTGGTTTGGCACTTCGAGATCATTCATTTGTGTAAAGTATTTGAAGTTGTTGTTTACAACATGTCCCACAAATTATATTGTGCTCTCCTGCTTTATCATTCTATTTAATTTTACAATGGACATGTTTTACAATTTTGAATAGATATGGTTATAACCATATAACCATATAAGTACAGCACAGAAACAGACCATTTTGGCCCTTCTAGTCTACACCAAACTAAGTACTCTCCTCTAGTCACACCTACCTGCACCCTGCCCATAACCCTCCATTCCCCTCCCATCCATATACCTATCTAATTTTTCATTAAATGACAAAATTGACCGTGCCGCCACTACTCCCAGAAGCTCATTCCACACAGCCACCACTCTCTGAGGAAAGAAGTTCCCCCTCATGTTACTTCTAAACTTTTACCTCTTAACTCATGATCTCTTGTTTCAATCTCTCCTACTCTAATGGAAAAAGCCTATCCACATCAACTATATCTATCCTTCTCATAATCTCAAGTACCTCTATCAAATCCTTCGTCAACCTTCTACGCTCCAAATTTGCTTAATCTTTCTTTGTAATCTAGATGCTGAAACTCAGGTAACATTTTCGTAAATCTTCTCTGCACTCTCTACCTTGTTGATATCCTTCCTATAATTCGATGATCAAAACTGCACACAGTACTCTAAATTTGGCCTCACCAATGCCTTGTACAGTCTCAACATCCCTTCCCAACTCCTGTATTCTATGCTTTGATTTATAAAGGCCTGCATACCAAAAGCCTTCTTCACCTCCCTATCCACATGAGATTCTACCCTCAGGGAATGATGCACCATTATTCCCAGATCTTTCTGCTCTACTGCATTCTTCAATGCCCTCCCATTTACTATGTATGTCCTGTTTTGATTATTCCTACCAAAATAAAGCACTTCACATTTATTAGCATTGAACTCCATCTGCCATCTTTCAGCCGACTCTTCTAAGCTGTTCAAATCCCTCTGCAGTCTTTGAAAACCTTCATTATCTACATTTCCAGCTATTTTAGTATCATCTGAATATTTACTAATCGAATTTACCACCCCATCATCCAGATCATTAATGTATATGACAAACAGCAAAGGACCCAATACAGAACCCTAAGGCACATCTGTTATAGGTCCAGAGGTCCCAAAAACCCAGCAGCAATAGAAATTCACCAAGACAAATGGTTACTTAAACAAAAGTCATTTTTAAGTTTCTTTAAACATAAAAGCATGATCAAACTTTAATTTATCACTATTAACTTAACAACCTAATTTAACCCACTTCTAATTCTAAGCACAAATGTATGTATTGTGTGTATAGATTCAGAAAAGTTCTTTGATTCACAGTCCAATCTCAGTTCTCACTCCTCCAAGTTCACTGGTATCAAGCAATTCTTATATTGTGCATAGAATTTAACATTTATGAATCTTCACCAGACTTTGGTGCTTGAAAGGTAAATGATTACCGCTCAGGAAGGTACTTGTCGGTTTTCAGAGAGAGATTTGTTGCTCGTTGGACATACACATAAACTGATTCCCTCCAATCAGCCACTTCAGTGTCTTGCTGAAGAAACTTGCCCCATCAGGGTTTTCCAAATGATAACCTCTTCTTCTGCAGGTCATCACAGAGTTCCTTTTGTTTCCCTTATTTCATGTGAAACACTCTAGCCAGCCATTTCCTCTTGTATGAACCACAAGGTTTTCAACAGGCTGAATTTAGAACTCACAATCAGTCTTCTCTCTCTCTCTCTATCTATCTCTCTCTCTCTCTATCTATCTATCTCTCTCTCTCTCTCTCTCCCTCAGTGAAAGCCTGTTTAGTCTCCTCTCTCTCTGCTTGCAAAACCACATGACCTTCTTAGAACAGCAAACTGCAACCAGACAGATTGCAGCACTGGACCCAAACTTTTGAACCAGTTCATCTGTTGCTTTCAAAACAGTAATCCATTTACACGCATCAGTCCAATTAACACCTACTGTGAAGTCTCTTGAGCTCTGGTTCTATTTGCACCTTCTTATGAAAATCTTTAGCAAAGCAGTTTTTATTGTTGTTACAAAGGCACTGCCTAGAGTGTCTGATTTGAGCAAAGCTCTTGCATTTTAAATAAGATCTGTTTTGTGAAGTGTTTATGTTTGTTTGTAACCTACACTACCACCCTCCCCATTCTATCTCCTTCAAAACATATCTATATATGATATAAAATATGATATAATCTGCCAGACACCACTTGTTACCAACCTCCAACCTGACAAATAGTAATCCACTATGACTCTCTGGCATCTCCCTATCAACCACTGTTGAATACGTTTGACTATCTCAAAATAAATAACCAAAGACTGAACCTTCCTAATTAACCTTCCATGCAGAACCTTATCGAAGTCCATATAGACAACAACCACTGTTCTACCCTCATCAATATTCCTAGTCACCTCTTCAAAAAATTCAACAAGATTGGTCAAACATAACCTTGCAAGCACAAATCTGTGTTGAGTGTTCCTGATCAAATCCTGTCTCTCCAGTTACTTATATATACTATCTTTAAGAATGCTTTCCATTAATTTACCGACCACAGCCGTCAAACTTTCAGGCCAATGTTTGCTAGGCTTGCTCCTCAAACCCTTTTTAAACAACAGAACCATATGTGCAACACACCAATCCTCCAGCACTATACCCGTCTCTAATGACATTTGAAAAATCACTGTCAGAGCCTCTGCTATTTCTTCACTAACTTCTCTCAATGTCCTGGAGAAAATCCCATCGAGATTTGGAGACTTATCCACCTTTATATCCTTCTAAAACTCCATTATTCCTCTTTCTAATCTCCATAATTACTCTCTTTGCTTCCTTTACCCTGAACAATACAATATCCTTCTCCTTAGTGAATACCGAATAAAAGAAATTGTTCAAGATCTCCCTCATCTTTTTTGGCTTCACACACAGTTGCCTGTTCTGATTCTCTAAGGGAGGAATTTTATCTTACTATTAACATATTTGTAGAAACCTTTTGGATTTATTTTCACCCTGCTTGCTGTAGCCACCTCGTACCATCTTTTAGCTTTTCTAATTTCTTTCTTAAGATTCTTTTCACATTCAATTTATTCTCCGAACCTCTTCTTTATTCCTTGTTTCTTATATTTATTGTAGGCCTCCCCCTTTTTTCCGAATCAAGTTTTCAATATCCTTTGAAATCCATGCCTCTCTCAAACCTTTGACCCTACCTTTCAATCTACCAGAACATAAAGATTTTGTACCCTCAAAATCTTACCTTTAAAAGATCTCAATTTCTCTAATACATCCTGCCCATAAAATAAATTGTCCCAATCCACTCCTTGTAAATCCTTTTGCATCTCCTCAAATCTCCTGCTAATGAAAATAATCATTTTATTATTACTTTCTTAATGTTTGGAACCTGGATATTGTCCATCCCAAATTGCCTTTGGAAGACAGGTGAAGAGTTTCTTGCACCATTCCAATTCTCCCACAATGTTGGTGATCTGACCACTAGCCTACTGTAGGGGGTGATCTCTGTACCTGCAAGAAGACCACCTCGGGGCTGACTCCACTTGACCAGTTGTCAATCAGCCGACCCGCAAATAAACCTGAGCTGGCCCCTCCTGAGCCAGTCACTCGGGAGCCACCACACCTGAAACTGGTGTGTACAGACTTTTAGCCGAATAAAGCCTTTTGTGTTTTGTGTCTACTTGCTGCTACCACAGCACGTCACAATTTATTCTGCTAAAATTGGAAAACGACCATGGAAAAGTTCCTGATGATCAGGACTTTGGAGATCGATCAGGAGGCTCAGGCACACTTCAAAATCTGGAGGCATGCAGTCGAGGCAGTCATCCAAATGCAGACAGAGGTCATCAACACAAACCAGAAACGACTCATGGTACTCCACACAAAGTTGGGGCCCCCGAGCCTTCCAGGCCATCAAAGACTGTACCGATTATGAGCTGGCAATGGCCGTCCTGGAGGACAAGCCCCCGATGAACGTGGTCTATGCCAGGTACCCGCTGAGCATCAAGACTCAGCAGCCAGGTGAGATGGCAGATGCCTACCTGGGGGTCCTGCGGGAGCTGGCCCACTCATGCCTGGCCAAGACCTGGGTGACCGAAGGGGAGGTGGATCGGCTGATCAGAGATGCCTGCATTCGAGGGCTATGATTGAGGAGCACCCAGCAGAAACTGCTAGAGGACAACATCGCCTCACTCACCAGAACTTTGGAGGTGGTCCGCTCTCTGGAGGCTGCAGCCATCCATACCAAAGCCTTCAACTCCCAACTCCCCCAGCACTCAGTATGGCCGACTCAGACAACTGCTGTAGCCCAGGGACCGCACATGGAGAAGACCATCGCTGCCGCTAGGACCCCGTGTCCATGTAAGTACTGTGGGTCCCAATGTGGATCAGACAGACGGTCCAGCAGAGGCTGCCCAACCCAAAACTTGTTCTGTTCTAGATGCAGTAAGAAAGGACACTACACAAACGTGTGCCTCTCCAGACCCGCTGGGAGCGCAGCGGCCCTCTGCGACCATCTAGAAACACCCCTGGACATCGCCATGTGCAAAGTCTGGGCGACGCCATTACCCGCCTCGCCACTTCTGCCTGCTCCATTGACACCACTTCCAGCCCCGCCTCTGATGGGCACCGTGGTGGTGTGCTCACCCTGAGCACTGCCATCTTCTCCCAAGCGCCAGGACCGCTGATGTCACTACCACCTGCACGGAAAATGTCACTGGAAGGATGTGGAAGCTATGGAGAAGGTGCAGAGGAGATTTACCAAGATGTTACCTGGATTGGGAAACAAGTCTTATGAAGCAAGGTTAGAAGAGCTGCGCATTTTCTCTTTGGCATATAGAAGGATGAGAGGAGACTTAATAGAGGTCTACAAGGTTCTGAGAGGCATAGATAGGGTGGACAGCCAGTGGTGGGCTGTTTCCATGCTGCAACTTTTCACAAGTGGTCGATCAGACTGCATCCTCCCAGTGAAAATGTTAATTGCTCGTAAAACATGTCCCTCTCACCTAATCCATTTATCAGCCAGGTGCTGGTATCTGACATGATGCTGAGCAATGTCAGGGACATTGACACATTATGTTCACCATGGCAGTGATAAAGTGTACTATTGATCACACTAAAGGGGTACAGTAACATACTTTTCTGATGGCTTCCCTGATGAGCATCCTGTTCTTTAACAATTAAATCCACCTACTTACCTCCCCTCACTATTCTAACATGCCCAACAAATATTGACCGGGACTTCAATATTCTTCACATGTGAATATGGCAGCTCTTCTCTCTTCCTTATATCTTTTCTGTGGCATCTTCCTGCATGTCACTGCTGTCTCGTTAAGGGCTGAAATCCTTCTTTGATTACTGTGTCAGTGGAATATGCTAAGAGGTGCAAGGTTCTGTCAAGAAATGTGGAGATTTTGTGTTAAAGGTTTATTCCCAATGTAAACCTCCCTTATGTTTATTTTGTTCAAGACATAATTTGGCATTGGTCCTAAACACAGGTGAAATCCAATTTAACAAAATAATAAATTTCATAAAATGTTCTTGTGGATCTGAAGAATTTGTGAACCTTTTAGAATTCAGTGATTTTTTTAAAGATGCAAAAAGAAAATTCCTTTCAAAATCTTAAAAAATTATGTTATTCTTAAAAGATTTATTGACTTTTTTCCCCCCAAGTACGAGTTTGTGGCATGAAGCAATTGTTCAAGGGCCATTGTAAAAGATTACAGAGCCTCCAGCAAATAGCCAATACTATTTTTTGCAGATTTATTTACTGATACTGTTCCACACTACCCAAAACATTTCTGCATTCTGATAGTCATCAAGAGTATTGTCCGCAGTTTCATCTTTCATTAGCACAAAACCTCCAAAAGCAGATATTTTTTGAATTAAGGAGGTGCATAGAGCAAATGAATAAATGCTTACTGTTTTGCAAGGAGCTATTTTTGGCCAGCAAAGACAGCTCTAATGGATGTGGTTACCCAGAGTTAAACATTTTCCTTCACTGGATGATAGCGGAAGGTTGGTGGGACATTGCAAGACGGTTGAAGGAAGTATGAAACATTTAACATGACTTTTTTTTAGTTTGTGCATTAAGTTCCAATGCATTTGTTTTTGCGTTTCCCTTCATTGGCCTATCCATGCAAGCTCATCCACAGAGCTTGCTAATTTGTTCCATTATTTTCCTTTTTCCACATCTCCCTGCAAATCCTTTCTATTCAAGTATATATTGATCCCTTTGAAAAATTATTCTTCATAAGATTGAAGGTAGCTACTGAACCCATTGAATATGTGTCTCATTCCCTGTTACCCATTCCCTCTGGTTCAATAATTTTTCATCTAATTCTCCTACTACCCGTCCACCAGGGCCAATTATGTTAATATATCTTTGGATTGTGAGAGGAACCCAGAGCACCCAGTGAAAAATTTGAGCATCTCAAGGAGAACATGCATACTCCATGCTAGTAGTGCCAAAGGACAGGATTGAACCTGCGTTACTGGAACTTAGTGGCAGCAGCACGAAGTTCATTGCCACTGAGCCACTATCATTGACAGTGACCACGGTGCTGGGCCAGCAAGGGGCACACAGCTGAAGGCCATACACAAGAGGCGAGCTGTTGAGACTTGCAGGCGAGGAATCCACACAGGCTGCGGGCTGTTAGCAACTTGAAATCAAAGGACTCAGACCAGACTATGGGATGCTGGAGAATGGCTCATGATAACCAGGTATCAAAACTAGGATTCAAGAGGATGCTGAGGGCAAGAAAGGCTCCCCAAGGTTTGGATCTGGGCTTAGGTTGCCAATGGCTTGAATTGATCTGGAGTTTTATATAGCTGCAGAGGCTGGGGGCGCTGGAGGAAAATTCACGGACACTTGTTAACTCTGTGAGGGGGGGACTCTCTTTTGCTTCCCTTTCTTTGACTTACCACCAGGCAAATGTCTGTTCATGACAGACTAAAGCTAGTTTTGTGTAATATTACATTTCTGTTTTATTACATGACAATAAGTAATATCTGATCTGATATGCTTCCACCACTCCTTCGGGTAAGGCATTTTTCATGACCACAACTCATGACACAAAAGCAAATAGATATCCTTTCCTGGAAGCCATGTCTCAAGTGTGTCCTTACTCATTGTCTATCAATGCATACACAGAATTATGGAGCACATAAAAAAGCTTATTTGTCTCATATGCCAGCAGTAAAATGATGTTGCCTTTGCTCTGTTCTAACTGATCTCTTTCTGTAACCCTGTAACTCTGCCTTCTGTACCATATTTTAACTGCTGTCCTATGTTGGGGTTGGCATGCTGGACAGCTCGCAAAACAAGCTCAGTATCTCCATAGGTGTGACAAACAAATTTGAACCTATCTGCTTTGGCTTTTAGGTACCCCTTCTCAGGTATTTATCTATTTAATAGTATCTGCTTCCAACATTCTCTCTGGTGAATCCCCAAGGCAAATCATGACACAAACCAAACAGTAGAAGTTATCAGAGAGCAACAGGAAGATCATTGAGATCATCAGAGAGCAACAGGAAGATCATGGAGATCATTAGAGACCAACAGGAAGATCAAGGAGATCATCAGAGAGCAACAGGAAGATCATGGAGATTATAAAGAGACCAACAGGAAGATCATGGAGACCATCAGCGAGCAACAGGAAGATCATGGAGATCACCAGAGAGCAACAGGAAGATCATGGAGATCATCAGAGAACAACAGGAAGATCATGGAGATCATCAGCGAGCAACAGGAAGATCATGGAGATCATCAGAGAGCAACAGGAAGATCATGGAGATCATCAGAGAGCAACAGGAAGATCATGGAAATCATCAGAGAGCAACAGGAAGATCATGGAGATCATCAGAGAGCAACAGGAAGATCATGGAGATCATCAGAGAGCAAAAGGAAGATCATGGAGATCATCAGAGAGCAACGGGAAGATCATGGAGATCATCAGAGACCAACAGTAAGATCATGGAGATCATCAGAGAGCAACAGGAAGATCAGGGAGATCATCAGAGAGCAAAAGGAAGATCATGGAGATCATCAGAGAGCAACGGGAAGATCATGGAGATCATCAGAGAGCAACAGGAAGATCATGGAGATCATCAGAGAGCAAAAGGAAGATCATGGAGATCATCAGAGAGCAACGGGAAGATCATGGAGATCATCAGAGACCAACAGTAAGATCATGGAGATCATTAGAGACCAACAGGAAGATCAAGGAGATCATCAGAGAGCAACAGGAAGATCATGGAGATTATAAAGAGACCAACAGGAAGATCATGGAGACCATCAGCGAGCAACAGGAAGATCATGGAGATCACCAGAGAGCAACAGGAAGATCATGGAGATCATCAGAGAACAACAGGAAGATCATGGAGATCATCAGCGAGCAACAGGAAGATCATGGAGATCATCAGAGAGCAACAGGAAGATCATGGAGATCATCAGAGAGCAACAGGAAGATCATGGAAATCATCAGAGAGCAACAGGAAGATCATGGAGATCATCAGAGAGCAACAGGAAGATCATGGAGATCATCAGAGAGCAAAAGGAAGATCATGGAGATCATCAGAGAGCAACGGGAAGATCATGGAGATCATCAGAGACCAACAGTAAGATCATGGAGATCATCAGAGAGCAACAGGAAGATCAGGGAGATCATCAGAGAGCAACAGGAAGATCATTGAGATCATTAGAGAGCAACAGGAAGATCAGGGAGATCATCAGAGAGCAACAGGAAGATCATGGAGATCATCAGAGACCAACAGGAAGATCATGGAGATCATCAGAGACCAACAGTAAGATCATGGAGATCATCAGAGAGCAACACGAAGATCATGGAGATCATTAGAGAGCAACAGGAAGATCATGGAGATCATCAGACAACAACAGGAAGATAATGGAAATCATCAGAGAGCAACGGGAAGATCATGGAGATCATCAGAGACCAACAGGAAGATCATGGAGATCATCAGAGAGCAACAGGAAGATCATGGAGATCATCAGAGAGCAACAGGAAGATCATGGAGATCATCAGAGAGCAAAAGGAAGATCATGGAGATCATCAGAGAGCAACGGGAAGATCATGGAGATCATCAGAGGGCAACAGGATCATGGAGATCATCAGAGAGCAACAGGAAGATCATCAAGATCATCAGAGAGCAACAGGAAGATCATTGAGATCATTAGAGAGCAACAGGAAGATCATGGAGATCATCAGAGAGCAACAGGAAGATCATTGAGATCATCAGACACTAACAGGAAGATCATTGAGATCATCAGAGACCAACAGGAAGATCTTGGAGATTATCAGAGACCAACAGTAAGATCATGGAGATTATCAGAGAGCAATAGGAAGATCATGGAGATCATCAGAGAGCAACATGAAGATCATGGAGATCATCAGAGACCAACAGGAAGATCATGGAGATCATCAGGGAGCAACAAAAAGATCATCAGAGAGCAAAAGGAAGATCATGGAGATCATCAGAGGGAAACAGGAAGATCATGGAGATCATCAGTGAGCAACAGGAAGATCATCGAGAGCAACAGGAAGATCATGGAGATTATAAAGAGACCAACAGGAAGATCATGGAGATCATCAGAGAGCAACAGGAAGATCATGGAGATCAACAGAGACCAACAGGAAGATCATGGAGAGCTGCAGCACAGAAACAATCCTTCTGTCCAGCACATCTCTACTGACCATCAACCACCTATTTACTGTACAGTGCACTATTTTTACATTGGTCCCATTTGTTATTCTCTCTACATTCTCATCAACTCCTCTCAGACCCTTTCACACATATTAGAGTGGCCACTGAACACGATATTCCGTTGACATGGATGTGGGAGGAAATTGAAAGAGAGAGTTTGGCAATTCCACACAGATAGCATCAGTGCCCAGATTTGTGCAAATGATCTTTATCTTTCTGAACCTGGATAAACCCAGACCTCCAGAGCTGTGTGAAAGCTCCACAGGTTGTGCCGCAGCACTGCCCCGATGTTGGTGTCTTGTCAATTCCAACCTGTGGCCAGTAGTGTTGACTGCTCAGCACCAGTGGCTGAGACCCGTTTCCCTGCAGACTGAAAGCAGGACCATCCTGAGCAGTCCTTTCTCACTGTATAAAGTTGGCAAGTGCTCAGATTTGACAAGCTGAGAGTGATGCTTCTCCCTTAGAAAAGGAAAAGCCCAAGAAGAAAATAGAAGGGAAGAGTGAGGAAGAGGGTAGGCTCCTGCTGATTCGGATTGGTTTGCAATCTCTCAACAGGAAGACTTGAGAGAGAGGCTGATGATCAAATCAGAAACCTGGGTGGGCTCCCTGTACCAGCAGCATTCAGCCAGATGAAAACAAACACTAAACAAGCTGGCAAGTGACCTTTCAGCCCACACACAGGCATAATTTAGAGGGTTTTTTTTTTACCATTTAACATCATTATTCAGGTGTGATTGTTTACAATTTGTATTCTCAAGTCATCCCAGTAAGTTTTATCATTGTAAAGGTTGGTAACTAAAAGTGCATTTTATTCCTTGAGTTTCCTCTCCTCAAACCATCAGCCTACAAATTGCTTGTGCCCACTCGGGGCAGCCGAGGAATGTGGGAGGTGGAGCTTTAAATCCAGCAGCAGCCAAAAGCCTTGACATCAATTATTCCTAAGTCATGGTAGATTGTTTCTCTTGTGAGATATGTGACTGATGTACAGGGGACACCAGTGACAAAAAAGATGTAGGTGAATTTGCAAATGGGATGATGCAACACACGGGCCAACAGTGATCTGCATTCCTAATGTGAAGCTGTGAGGAACTTTTCTGCTTTAGGTCCCTTTTGGCTTGTTGCTTTGAATTTGAATTTGCACACTATTGCTATAGATTCATTCTCTGACATGTGACACATGTCTCCTTAGTTGCTGTGGCCTGATAAGCCTTTCAATGTAATAATATAATCTTTATTTCTTCATTTTCTAGATTCTGCCTGCTAGATTTAGTTTCCTATAATAACTCTTGTGAATTCTGTGCTTCCCTATGAATGTTTGCACTACAACGCTGCTGCAAAACATCAAATGTCATCACAATAAATTCGGATTCTGATCTTTGTCTCTTTGTGGAAGTTTCAGATTCATTAGAATTCAATATGTTTCTATACTGATAGTTATAGAGTTTGACAGCTCAGAAACAAACCCTTCAGCCCAACTTGACCATGCCAACCAAGCTAGTCCCATTTGCTTGCATTCAGCCCATATCCCTCTCAACCTTTCCTGTCCATGGACCGGTCTACATGGCTTTTGAACATTACAATTGTCCCTGTTCTACATTTTCCTCTGACACCTCATTCCATATACAGTACCAACCTCCCTCTATGTGAAGAAGGTGTTCCTCAGCTCCTTCTAAATCTTTCCTCTTTCATCTTAAATCTATGCCCTCGAGTTTTAGATTCACCACATCTGGGAACAAGGATATAACTACTATTCATAAACCTCATGATTTTATAATCTTTCAGAGAAATTAACTTCTCGTCTAGGAACATTCAAGCTCTAGTCATCCTTTATGTGATCTCTCTTAACTGCATGGTGAACCATAAAGATTGTTCCCTAATTTCTTTGCAGGCTCAGAATGATTTCTTTGCTTAATCATATATATCTAGGCTGCCTATGCAGCTTGCCTGCACTTGAAACATCATTTGGTTCCAGATTGTGATGGAGTTGTTCTTGCATTTCCACCATTTTTAATTCCCTTACCCTTACCTTTTCCCCTGTGCTGCAGACTCTGTACCTTGTTTTATTTTCCACTAGCTGCACCTTTTTCACTCTTTTGAAAATGTGACAACTCAAGGCGTACATGGCAACCAGGGGAGATTTTCCTTTCAACAGTGGAGTTTTGTGGATTCTACAATGAGCTTTGTCTATCAGTGATACTCCAGAAGTGCAGTGAAATTTTTGGTTTAATTTTTATTTTGGGGTCAATCTTTGTTGGTGGTGGAAATCTTTGCTAATGACAGAATACTTGAAACCAATCTGTGAGTCAGTACTGTGTTTCTGGATAAGCACCTTGTAAGTTCTATCCTTCTGAATGTTTTCCAAATGCCAATAACTTGAGAAAAAGTCTGTGTATTTTATTGCAGGTGAACACAAATAGACGCTTACCTCATACACACAATAACATCATATTGCAACATGCTTCCATCTCAACTCGTCATGATCTTCATCTTATTGATGATGGGTGAGAGGTTATCTTTCAATCTCTTTCCTGTATTGTGTTATTGCCATCAGCATTAAGAAAGGCAGCCAACAAGAGCCATCAACTCCAAACATTCTTTCTTCTCCCTCCACCAGTTGGAAAGAGGTTTTGAAAGAGTAAAAGGATGTACCCATGGGCTTAAATACAGTCCTTTCCCTACAACTATCCGGCTCCTGAACAAACCCCAAAATAATGTTCTCCTGCTGTCCTTGCTTGGTCCTTTTCATTGTAATCCTGTACCCTGCAAATTGTGCTTTTTAACACAGCTGTATGAATGTTAGAGATAACTTGTTGTCTGTTCACAAAAGAACCCTTCTCACTGCACTTGGTATCTTGCAACAAATAATCTTAAACAAAAAAAACTTTTATGACTTATTTATAAACAAATATGCAACAGTTTATAAGCAGAAAGAAATCTATATTTGGACATGTATAGTCAAATTACTTGTGTTTGTGTATGTGTTTGAATGTGTGCATGTGTGTGCCATCTGGGCTCTTCCAGCTCACAATTGTTGCACCATATTGGTTTTCAGGAATGTAGTGTGCAGAGCATCGCTTGACCATTCCAGCAGTCTTGAAGAAGGGCTCTGGCCCGAAACATTGACAATTATTTTTTCTCCCACTAATGTTCATCAACCCGTTGAGTTCCTCCAGCCAGTTGTGTTTTGCTCCAGATTTCAGCATCTGCAGTCTCTCAAGTGGCCCCAATAATATTGAAATGGACAGCAAGCTGTCCCAAGCAAATGCAGGTATCAAAATATTCTTGTAAACATCAAGTGATGTTCCCTGTAATGATCCTTCTGCTTGAGAAGATCTTATTCTTTCAGCACTCAACTACCTTGGTGTGGGAGGTCAGGGAAGCGGAGGATTGTCCTTGTCCACAAGATCTGTTACCTAAACAGGACCACCTGCTGTAAATATTGAGTAGAGAGGAAGAATACCGTGGGTTTCCTCAGAACCATTTACCATGAGAAAGTTTTTCATATAATTTGGAAAGTCGTTTCTTGCCAGCAGGGCAGGGTTTCTCATTTGGTTGAGTGCACAGTGCACTAATACATCTCTTTCAATATAAACCCAAAATGAGCCCTACTGCCACCAGTCTATTACTGTTCTCATTTCTTGGATGTGAGGGAGGTACCAATGCAAATTGAGAAAGTTATTGGCAGATGAAGCTTCAGATTAAGTAATTCAGTACAATTAGAACATTATTCAACAACACCAATATGTACCAGCAGATCACTGACTTAGAAATAAGAATTTTTTTGGATATTTTCCCAATCAACCATTGTAATATTACTAGACTGTCTGTCTGTGCACAAGGTCATGCACCAGCTTCTACTGGAGAATGGGAGCCAATGGAAGACCAACTCTGTGCTCTACCTGTCCAGAACATCCTCAGTTCTCATTCCTTGCACTGCCAAATATCCAAACATTTTGCTGTCTAATTCTATCATTCAAAAGCTCCTCCTCTTCCTTGTGATATGTGGATCATGCCAAGGTTACCATTTTGGCTTGACTCTAATTGCCCTGAGAAGTGACAGTGATCTGCTGTTTCACACAACTTTATTCAAACAGCTGCTATGAGCAAAGCATGACCAAGGCACTCCGCTGGGTGAATATTTACTTCCATCTTCACCAAAGGTGTATGTGTTACTTCAGAGAACATTCACTTATATAATTTAAACATTATCTATTTTTAACCATTATTTTATTCTTATCTATTTTAGTTTTTAAAAGTTATCTTCCTTATATTTTTTCCCATTGCTTGAGGCTGCTGGTTGCTTGAATTCTAGATACCAGGTTTTTACACTATATAATTATCATTTCATATGGGCAGCTCAGCTTGACTTGCAGACCCTTACCAGAATCACCAGCTGGATATCCTGGGAGGGGAGGTGGGTGACCACTTTATCCCCAATGGACCTCCCTGTATTTTAGGAATCTAAACCCTGCATCTCCTTGCCCTAAGCAAGCTGGAGTAGAGCATAATGAACTGAGAACAGTAATGGGAGCCTGAAGGAAATACTCAATCTGTTTTCTCACTTGAAAAGTCTTTGCCTTGTAGAAGAAAAAATGCAAGCTTCAAAATGGCCTCTTGAGTAAATGCACTTCCTGAGCTATTGTCTCAACACTCTGCCTAGAAAGTCTCAGCTCACTCTCCTCCACGCCCTTACAAAGTCCATCTCCACTCTGAGATTTGCCTGTTATTATTGTCTTCAGCACCAAATGGCTATGAAGAGAAAATTTGTTGATACAAACTAAACGCTTCTCTCTTTCCATTCATATCAGCATTTGGTATCCTAACCCTTAATGAAATTGCCATTAATGAGGAGACTCTGTGAAGAAAGTCACTCTTATGATAAATATTCAGGGAAAATGTTCTCTGGATGTAATAAAGCAAGTGGTGGCTTGGCTGATGCTATGAGAATTCCCTTCCTCCAAGACATTATGCTTGTGAGATAGGAGAAATATACAAATATTGAAGATAAACAAGAACTGCAGATGCTGGTACTTGACCAAAAATTGTGAAGCTGGATGGACACAGGTTCATCAGCCATGGAGAAAAATAGTCAGTTGGTGTTTCAGAGAAAGGGAATTTCTCATTCTTCTAACTCATAACTGTGCAGCAAAACACAGCTCAAACCACATCATCAAGTTCGTTGAAGATCTGACTGTGATCGTCCTGATCAGTAAGAATGTTGATTCAGTGGACAGAGATGAAGTGCAGTTGCCAACGGACTGATGCAGAGCCAACACCTATATCTGAATGTTAATAAAACCAAAGAGATGGTTGTCAATTTCACAAAGACCCAGGGGATCACTCCCTGCTGACTATTGACGACTCCTTCATTGAGGGCATCAAGAGTGTCAAGTTCCTTGGTTGGCACTTGGCGGAGAATCTCACCTGGTTCCTTAACACTACCTCCATGGCCAAGAAATCCCAGCAGCAGCAGCACCTCTACTTCCTGTGAAGGTGAGAAAAGTTCATCTTCCACCCTTCATCCTCACTATATTCTACAGAGGATATATTGAGAGCATTCTGAGCAATTGCATCACTCCCTAGTTTGGAAGCTGTACCACTTCAGGCCATAAGACCCTGCAGAGGATAGTGAAGTCATTGGAAAAGATCATCCTTTCATGATGGACATCTACAACACACGATGCACACAGAAACCAATAAATATTGTGAAGGACTTCACACACTGCTCATGTTAACTTTTCTCCTTTCTGCCATCTGCATAATGTACTGTAGCAATCAGCCCTTACTTACAGATTGGGCAACAGTTTTTTACCCCAAGCCATTAGGCTCCTGAATTCCCAGAACATATGTGGATAATGTACCGTGGACTTGACTGTATATGTCTTAATATTTTAACTTCTATTTTATCTTCTATTTATGTAAATCTGCTCCGTGGTCCTGGAGAAATGCTCTCTTGTCTTTACCATGCAATGTATGGTATGAACGACAAATAAAGGTGACTTGAGTTGATTGAGACCTGGGAACGTTCTGGCCTTTTTTCTCTGTTTGGGACTCAGGGACAGAGTGATAAGGGTGAAACCTGGATAAACCTGTTCTTTATTTACAAAACAGCAATGGATGCAAAACCCTTCTTGAAACCAACAATGTCAGCTTATCTATTCAATGTAGAGGGGCCACAAACACTTAGTTTCAGCCTGATTGCTGATCTCGGATACGTACAGTTGACTTGCTGATCACTGAATGTAGTGATGGTAAAATAGATACCAGTCATTGCCCTGTGCCTCTCCAGCACATGCAGAGCTCAGAGCAATACTCATTTCTCACACGTAATAGAGAAATACTGTGGCAAAGTCATTGACCCCAGTGACGAAAATATCAAATGTTATTTTATTGGGTGAAAGTATGTGTTGGCTCTCTGTCTCGACTCACTACTGAGTTGACCTCAGTTTTGTTTGTGTAATAATCCCCTATTGGGATTTTAATTCTGCAAGAATAGGCACTGTTCTCAGAGATATGTGCAGCCATCCTAAGAGAAGGATAACTCTGATTTCAATGCAGACAGAATAGGCTCATTTGCCTTGTCAGGCCATCCATCTAGGAGAAGGACACTCCGACATAAGACCTACGACCTGAGGACCTGGCTGTCACTCCCAGTGTGCTAGGCTGGAACAAAGCCCTGGTGCAAAAAGCAGGGCCAGTACATACTGCACACACTGCACTCCACCTAAAAAATTCACTGTGCAGGCTCGAAGTACAAGGCTACATCTTCGTCTATCCTCCCCGAAAGATATATATTTCAAAATCTCTATAATTCTCTAGGTAGTGTACTGTGACACTTCAATGATTGGTCAAACATTTCAATTCATGTATCTTGTTGTGTACTTTGCTTTCCAATGTCCAAAATCCAGTTCAACTCAAAAATTAATGTGACTTGGCTTGGTGCATCTCTGATTGGAAAAACATTATTTTTGAAAGGGATTGTACATTTGATGTGGCCATTGTCAGGAGCGAGGGTCAGTCATGTGACCTCTCCCATGTATTGTGATCTGTACAGCACTACTTGCACTGGAGTGTTGGTTGAACATCCCATGTTGTGATCATTTCTGTGACGCAAGAAGGTGGTGAATGGCAAATCAAAATTCTTGCCCATTGTGGGCAGCCTTTGAAACACATAGTATAATCCTCTATGAATGGGGAGAGACAGTTTAAAGGACATCATCGTTTGCAAGCTCCACCAAGAGTTTGTGAACTACCATTCCATCTGTCACCCACATCCTTGGATAAAGTACTTCTCCAAACTATCCCAAGAATGAACCCCATCAGAAGTAATTTCTCACCTCAATATACTTTAGTAACTGTGTCATGTTGTTCACAGAGAACACTGCCAATTATATCAAGCTAAAATGTAATTTTGTTATGAAAGCAATGAGTGTGCTAAAATACAAATATCAAGAAGGCTGCATTGTATATATTTTTTCTGCTTCTCCATCTTTCATAAGAGACAGTGATTGTGGTAAAACATAGAAATTCTGGAGGAACTCAGCAGGTCTCACAATGTCACAGGAGATAGATATGTAACAGACATTTCGAGCTTGAGCCCTTCTTCAAGATATGAATAAAAAGCAGACAAGTCCCAGAATTAAAAGGCTGGGGAGAATTGCAGGGGGAGGAGGACAGACTGACAGACAAAAGGTGTTAATTGGACATGGACAGGAGGATAGGAGTGAGGAAAGGGGAGCATTAATTTGGGGAGGGTGGGTTGGATCTGTGCCTTCAACACCATTATTCCCTCAATGCTGGTCAAGAAACTCCAAACCCTAAGCCTCTGCACCCACCTCTGCAAATGGATTTACTTACTTAATTTTATAGATATAATACTTGTTCTGCATATGTATTATTTGTCTGTGTGTGTTATGTCTAGTTGTGTGTCTGCATGTTTTTGCTCCAAGGACTAGAGAACACTGTTTCCTCGGGTTATACTTATACAGTCAGATGACAATAAACTTGACTTGACTTCTTCATTGGAAGACCACAGTCAGTAGTAATTGTAAAAAAAATCTCCTCCTTACTGACTATCAACACAGGCGCACCTCAAGGATGCATGCTTAGACTACTGCTCTACTCACTATATACCCATAACTGTGTGGCCAGGCACAATTCCAATGTTAATTACTGGTTTGCTGATAACACCACAGTTGTTGATAGAATCACAAATGACAGTGAGGAAGCGTTTGGAATGGAGAAAGATGAGCTTGTTGAGTGGCGTCACACCAACAACATTGCGCTCAACATTAGGAAAACCAAGGAGATGATTGTGGATTTCAGGAGGAAGTCAGGGGAACATGAGCCAGTCCTCATTGAGGTCTCATTAGTGGAGAGGGTCGGGAACTTCAAATTCCTGGATGTCACATCTCCGCGGATCTGTCCTGCAACTTCCATGTTGATGCAATCATGAAGAAGGCTAGCCTGCGGTTATTACCTACCATGGATGCTGCTGGACCCACTGAGTTCCTCCATTTTATGTGTTTCTCTCATTTATAGTCATCCACCAAGTCGGAGTGCTGAGCTCCAATTTAACAGCATGGTATGAGATCCCTTTTCCACATGTCTGAGACCTTCATCAACACTTTTTAGTATTTCACTGAAAAAGAAACATGCTACAAATGAGGAAGTGTACATCTATTACTATATTGGAACAAATCCAATTCCTTTTGTCATGTAAGAAGCTCAGAGCAGATAGACCTTGTGCAGAGCAGGATATTACACTGCACATTGTGTTCTGGGGTATCCTCGTGGCACAGTGGATAGTGACTCTTTGTAGGGAGTGACGTTTCCCTCTAAAAGGCTGTGTCCAAATGGATTAATATTTCAAAAGGCAAGAAAAAGCACATTAAGCATTAACTATTGGAATGGTCATGATGATGGCCCCATGGGATGTCAGTATGGTCAGGGGGAAGCAATAGTCATGCCTCTGATCTGGGTATCTTGCTGTGGGAAGGAAACGTTGTCATCACCAAGGTTAAGGAGACGATTGGGGGATTCTTTTCATGGTGGATCTAATATACTGTGACAACCCACCCTGGCTGATCAAATGTGTGCACCTCACCTGTATGAAGTGAGAGGCAGGACCTCTTCCAGCATCTCCCAGCTGGAAACTTCAATGCATCATCAATGCAACTAAACAATCTGGCAGTGCTGACAGCAGGATGAACAGTGCTTCCATACTCCTGATGGAGATGGGAAAGAATGCATAGCTGTGCAAGGTCTTCAGCAACCCTCCAAGTGGAGCTCAGGTGCAGCCAACCTGGTCAAGATCAGGTGCCTCAATCCTGTTTCAGAAATATTCTTCTTCATGTCAAAGGCTATCTTGGTCAAAACCACCAACCTCACGCCGGTGATTTTCTCTGACTACTTGCCTCCTTCACACCTCCTATCACCTATAGGAGGACCAGAAGTTAGGAAGGGGACATGAAAGTTGAACATGAACCCCAGAGAATGTAGAGGAACAATGAAACCCTTCTTTGATTCATCAGTGAACTCATGGGAAGTGACCAAGGAGAACATCAAGAGGTTATTTATCCTCAAAGGTGGTGGGAGAGGAAGACAGAGGCAGATCCTTTTATGCTGAACAGTACTATACTAAAGCTACAGACAGAATGATCTCCCAAAATGTTCTTTCCTCAATCACTGAGGTCTTACACAACAGCAAGCAGGGGAGTCTGCACCAGCCAATTACCCTGGGGTGTGACGGACTCCATCCATTCCTTTGGGTCTGGTAAAACTTTCAGAAACTATGGCCCAGGCTGAAGTGTACCCAGCTGTGTGGGACTGGGTGGGCCCGGACTTGCTGGAAGTATACCACACTGTGCTCCTGTCTGGTAGCATGTCAGCCTCCATGAGGAAGGGCATTATCATCCTCATCTTCAAACAGAAGGGGGAGAAGAAGGATATCAGTAATTGGAGACCAATATCATTGTTAAATGTTGACTACAAAAAAACTATCGTCAATCATATCAAGGCTTTTCTGAGGCAGGTGACCCACCCAGGTCAAACCTGCATCATTCTAGGCAGGGAAATCTCTGCCAGACTCATGTGCTCAGAGATACAATCGTCTCCATGCGGGACTGGAGGGAGAACACTGACCTGATCTGCAGACCAGGATGAGTCTTTTGTCTGGATATTGTCCACGTACAGATGGACATGCACTCCAAAATGGACTTTGGGAGGGAATCCAAAATTGGATTATACTGCTCTACACAGAACAGTCCAAATCAATGGGTGGGAAACAGATAGCTTCTCCATCAAGTGTGGAGACAAGCAGTGTTGACTGTTCTCTCAGTCTATTTAAAATCCTGCGACCATGGGTTCTGGGCCAAAGACGATGGTGCCTGTGTTCGGCAGCGGCCACAAAGGATGGCAAATTCCAGGGGATCATCTGGTGAAGGGCACCACTAATGGGGAGACCATCATCTCTTGAGAAGGAGAAATAGACGAGATGATCTTAAGCTTGCTGGCCATGGTGACGGACCAGCAAGGCGCTCTGCAGCTGCAGGACAACAGAAAGGCAGTGACCTGCTGGCAACTTGTGGGAGAGAAATCCACACAGACTGTGGGCTGCTAGCGTCATGAGTCAAAGGATTTACACCAAATTGTGGGTTATAAGCACACAGCCCTGAGGTGTGCCAGTGTTCAGTGTGATGATGCTTGACATTCTGCTGCTAACCTGGACAGATTGCAATCTTTCCATTAGGAAGTCCAGAATCCAGTTAAAGAAAGGGATGTGGAGTCCCAGTGATGACAGCTTCTCCACCAACCTCTGGTGTATGATCATATTGAACGCCAAGCTGAAGTCAGTTAACAGCACCCTGGTGTATGAGGCATCATTCTCCAGGTAGGACAGGACTGAGTGGAGGGATATGGCTATAGCATTCAGTGGAATGGTTCCATCTGTTGGGGAATTGAAATGGGTCCAAGGTCTCTGAGAGGTGAGCTTTGATGCGTTCCATCACCAGATGGTTGAAGTACCACCGGGCAATAGTTGTTGAGGCCTGTTACTGTCGCCCACTTTGGTATCAGGATAATAGTGGCTGTCTTGAAAGCCTTGGGGATGACGGACTGCTGCAGTGTCAGGTTAAAGATGTCCAAAAGGACCTCCGAGAATCCAACCGAGAATCCCCAGCAGCAGCGTGACAGAGGGCTCTCTGATTTACAGGCTGTTCCCGCGGACTTACACAGAGTCAGGCATCCAGAACTGCTGGAAGACCATCTACTTGAAGAAAGACGCATTTTTATCTGTCCAGAACTTGCTGGTCTTTCAGTGCATGGAGAAGTCAGTGCAAGAATGCTGCCAACTGGCATATTCCAGGATATAGGAGTACATGCTGAGGGATGCACTGAAGCTTGCTGCAGCTAATGTGAGGTACTGTAGGGGAGGATCATTGTCAAGAGTCCTTCATTTTTCAGGGCATTGAGGATCTGTGAGTGAGGAGAAGCTGCTCAAACAACAGAGGGTAGTTAGAACAAGGTGCCACATTGGGTGCAAAGAAACTTTGAACAGTTTTCTGTTTGTAAATGATTTATTGTGAATAAAGTTTTATTTTTGGTTAAAAAAAAATCTGCTTCTCTTTACAACAATGTTTGAAGACTTGCTGAGTCTTTCCAGTATTCCAAAAAACCTGTCAGGGAAAACTAGAGCTCAGGCAGCTTGAGGGTTTCCATGCAAGTCAACTCAAACAAATAAGAACAGAGTTTGAAATAATGTCTTCTTGAAAATGTAAATTTAGATATTTAGCATGGTAACAGGCCCTTCCAGCCCACAAAGCTGTGCCCTCCAAATTCTGCAATTGACCTACAGCCCTGGATGTTTTGAATGGCAGGAGGAAACCGGAGCACCTGGGGAAAACCCACGCAGACATGGGGAGAACATACAAGCACCTGACATACAGCGCCGGATTCGAACCTGGTTGCTGATACTGTAATAGCGTCATGCTAACCACTGCACTAACTGTGCCACAAGGCACCACAATAGGTGATTGAACATTCATAAATAGGATTGAAGTAAGAAACAATTATATGGTAAAATCCCTGTTACCCAAAATTCAGTTTCAGGCAACTGGCAAAAAAAATTGAGGAAAATAAATGGATAAAAAATACGTCAGTTTAAAATTGGTGCGCATCACCGTTAGTTCTCAATTCATACTGTCTGAAGCAACTGGGAAATTCACTTATCTGGCATCTACCAATCCCCATAGGTGCCAGATACCAGGGATTTTACTTTAGTTTTTTATATTAATATTTGTTAGATGCTGAGAGTTGAAATTTAAAAAAATAAAGTGAAGCAGCAAGTGATGGCATTTTTGTAACTAGATGTCAGGAAAAGGCAGCAAATGATCTGGGAGATAATGTCACAGCTTGGCTTGATCACTTTTAATTACTAGCCTCGCCCTATGCATCTTGCTTACCCATCACCCATTCCTCAAACCCTTCATCCACTGAATAAATCTCATTCCAAATGAATGAAATGTATGGTGTCCCGTCTGAGGCAAAACCATCACTGTCACCAGATTGTCAATGTGACCACACACTATAGCTGCATTTAATCTCCACATTAGTGAAGATCATTGAATAGCAGTTAGACGCAGGGCTCTTCCATTTATTGAGCAAATAGCAACCAAAGCCAATGGAAAGTAATGTCTGTATCCAGTTGAAAGTAATGCCTGTATCCAGTTGAAAGTATCTGCATCAGCACAAACTAAGAATCAAATCTGATCTGCATGCTTTAAAATTTATAGACTGAACCTTTGTGGTTCCTTACCACAAGTTTAAACGATTGAAAAATAGTAAGATCATTGTTCTCTCACTTGTGCGATTTTTTTTTCTGAGAAGCAAATTAAGTGCACCTTTTTTACTGTTGTCCTTCCACTGAATTTGATATAATTAGACAGTAGCATTTTAAATTGAATAGTATTTGTGTTTGTAAAGAGTATGATAATAATAGGCCACTATTCTGTTTGATATGCTGCAATGTGCCCTCAATACTGACTTACCATTGGGAGATCTTACTCATCAAGATCATTAGTCATCAGAAGTGCTTTAATCTCAATCAATTGTGACTCTTCATATTTGTTTTATATCTTAGTTTTAGCACTCTATTGGAATAATTTGAACATTAAAAAATGAAACATTATTTTCATCAAAAATGTTTTTATTTAACATTGGTTACTGAATTTAATTTTACAACCTTGGCTAATGCCTATAAAAATGTCTCTTGGTCAGTGCTCTCAAGTGACTTCTGGAATACTTGGTCCTCATTACTTTTTGAGTGAAGCCTCAGATTCAAACATCCTGACTGTAAAACTGATTTCAACAAGCTGAGTAATTAACAAAACATGTGGCTGACCCATTTACCAGCTGGTCAAAGCATAACAATCCTGGAAATCAATGATTACTATTCAATGCATTATATAAATATCATTATCTGTTCTGTCATTTTATTGTTGACTTTAGAGCTGCTCTTAGGGTCAAATTAAATGAGTTAGATAATTAAAGGTAAAGGTACAAGTTCCATTATTGTCTCATAATACTACATTTAGAATGTAACATACATTAAATTCTTTAACTTTTGTCTGCACCAATGAACAAAATTACACATCTTTTCTAAAATGTTGAATGTGAAACCGCAAAAATATATTGTTCATAATATAATTTCTTAAATAAAATTTTTGATTTTATTGAATAGTATGCACCGTTCATAAAGATAACAAAGGTGGTGCAATAGATTATTGCTTGACTCCAAATAATGTGCAGAGAAGAATTGCTTCTCATCTATTTGAGCTATCTTGAATTTCAAAAGAGGGACATTAACAGATGTCTTTCTTCTACTTATCTTGTGGGACTCTCAGCCCATTGTTTGTTGATGCAAGCAGTTGTCATAGTCATGTAATAACAAAACCCAGCCATTTACTTTGTTTACCTCCGGAGGAACTGATGAGCAATCTGCATAAAATTACAGCCATGTGTGGAATCCAGTAAGTAGCCAGGGGAGGGGGCATAAGAATTTTTGCAGACACCAACAATTGTACCTCTAAATCTTTCTCTTTAACTTTCATCAGTCACCTTCATTGCATTACCTTGTTCTCTGCACAATCATTATGGAGTACCTTTTCATTATTTGCATAATCACCCTCTTTTAGAATATATTAATGTTCAAATGTTCCCCTTTTTATATTCCTAATGTTATATTTGTCAGAATTAATTTATCAATTACAAGCAGATAACACAATAAAACTTCAAAACCATGCAACTAAATTGCTGATCTCTTTGAAGCTTATTAGAACAAGACAATCTTATTTGGATTTAAATGGCACCTTTAGCACAGTAAAACACCCTGAAGCATTTCACAAGAGTAGTATCAAATAAACCTTATAATTTCTTGAAATGGTTGATTCCTGATGCTGTGCTCCACCTAACAGCAAAGGGTAGCCTATGAGCTGTAGGTCGGAAGGTTAATTGGCCACAGAAAATTGCCTTTAATCTGGAGATGAGTGATAGAATCTTGGGGGAAGTTGATGAGAATGTGGGGAGAATAAAATAGGTGAGAGCAGGATGAGTGTAAAAGTGTGGTGCTTGATGGTTGGTGTGAAACATGGAAGTCCACAGATGCTGACTTGATGGTCAGTGTGGATTTAACAGTCCAGAAGATCTGTTTCCATGCCGTGTGTCTATAATTCTGAAAATGTGGCTCATGGTGAGCTATGACACCTGTGAGGCATCCAAAAATACTTGAAAGAAATAAAAGGCCAACAAAACATTCTGTTGAAGTGCGTGCCAGGAAAAGTAATCACAAGGTTTCTAATGATCTCACAATTGAAAATCGGACTGTCAAAAGATGAAATTAGAAGAAGGCAAAGGTCAGGGAATTGTGCGGTTCAAGGAGGTTTCAAATATAGGTGTTCGTGGAGCATAGAACACCATTTTAAATGTGAAATATCACTCTGTTCTGAGATACTAAGTGTAGTGCACTACCAGTAACTACAAAGACTAGGCAGAGGGAACAATCGACTTTAATGTACAGAAGAACCTTGCTGGCCCAGATCCAGGTATAGGAATGGTGGGAAGGGAGAGGTGGCTCGACCTTTATGGCCCAGGACCACGGGGGAGGAGCCATAGGGCATGAGTCATCAATGGGCGGGCCAGCTCCATATATACAGTAGTCAATCATAACTATATACAACGAAGGAAACATATCACCATATTCATCCCTCCTTTTAAAACAGAACCTTCCCTGCCCCCCCCCCACCCAGTTATTGAACAACAAAGAAAACTGCCAAGACTAAAGATTCAGTCGCACTAGTGACCTCCTCTGTCTGTGGGACCTGTGGGGAGCAGGGATGGGGGTGGTTTGCTGTTCCGCCAGCTGAGTGTTAAGGAATGGGGCACCATCTGACTATGTGGAGAGGGTGTTATCTGTGTTGGGGTGTTTCCAGAAACGGTATGAAAGGGAGATGGGGACACTGCCCTGAGGGGAGCCGGAGCTGTCGGAGTGAGGTCCGCAGGGGGTGGTATCCCATTGTGGTGTGGTGATAAACTCTGCATGGTCAGGGGTATATGGGGTGGTTCCGAGCTCTCCAGCATGTGCTAGATCCCAGACAGGTACTGTATCCTCGTGGATATTGGGGTTCCTCACGAAAGCTTACTGAGGGTTAGCATGGATGAGGTGTACTTCCTCAACCAATGGGTTAGCTTTATGGACACTCACATGTCTCCGGAGCAGGACCGGGCCTGGCATCGCCAACCAGGAGGGGACTGAGGGCCCATTGGCGACTTCCTGGGGAAGGCAAACATGCGATCATGTGGGGTGGTGTTTGTAGCAGTGCACAGGAGGGATCGGATGGCATGTAATGCCTCTGGCAGGACATCCTGCTAGTGAGACACTGGTAGATCCCTAGACTTCAGGGCCAGGAGCACAGCCTTTGACACTGGCGTTTTCCCTCTCCACCTGGCCATTTTCCCTGGAGTTATAGCTGGTGGTCCTACTGGTGGCTATGCCTCTGGCCAGAAAATACTGCCGCAGCTCCTCACTCATGAACGAGGTCTCCCGATCGCTGTGGATGTAATCAGGGTGCCCGAACAGAGTGAAGATACTGCATAGAGCCTTTATCACCGTGGCCAAGGTCGTATCCAGACAGGGAATGGCAAAAGGGAACAGGGAGTACTTGTCAATTACATTCAGGAAGTAAGATGGAAGGTGGCAGTGGTAGTGAGGGAACGGCGCGAAAAGGCTTGGCGGCCATCTTTCTGTGACCCAAATTCAAACTTGGCACCATCTTTGTCAGAGGAGGAAGAAGGACAGGCATCTTGCCACGCCATGAGGCCAATGCCATCTTACCCTCGCAGGGTGTAACAATATTAATATTTGAGGAGAATTTATAAGATTTAGAGTAGGTCACATACATACACACATTTTAAAACAGATCTTATTTGAAAGACTGAAGAATCACATTGCAAGATCTCTGGAGATTTCACAAGTAGGTGTTAATTGAACTGACTTCATAAAATGCTTGACCATTGTCTTGATGGAGTCATGCTGTCTATCAGTACCCTTTCTGCGTGCTCACTTCTGGATTTTGTTGATCTAACAACAGATGGAAGCAGAAGAAAGGACTCCTGTTGTTTGCTGGAGACGATGGGGGATTTGCAAGACATGAGTCACATGCTCTCTTTGGAGTTTCAGTTCGAAAAGAGAGAGAGAGAGTTGAGTTAACAGCTCATTCAGTCAGTCAGTCAGTCAGTGTGTTGGACACTGTTAAGTAACTGAAAAGTGCAATCTAGGGAAAACTGTTTGAAACTGATGAAAGCAAGTTCCAGAGCAGTAGATGACTGGAAGTGCTATCTGTCTGACGTTTCTCTTGAAATAGAGGAAGGAATGGAACTCTGTGGTAGCTTGAAGAAAGAGGTTACCATCTAGAAGACCTTGATGGGGCAAGTTTCATCAGTGAGTCCCTGAGGTGACTAGTGGTGGTACTTCAGTTGTGGAAAACCTGGAGCAACAAATAACTCTCTCTGCAAACCCTACAAGAACCTTCATGAGCAGTAAACATTTATCTTTCAAGCATCAAACCTGGTGAACTTTATACATGTTAAATTCTGTCCACAGTATGGTGAGTGTCTGCAACCAGAGAACTTGGAAGAAGGAGAAGGGAGATTGAACTGTGAATCAAAGAACTTTTCTTGAATTTACACACACATTACATACATGTGCACTTAGAATTAGAAGGGGGTAATTTGGGTTAGTATAGAGTATAGTATAAGAATAGAGTTAAGTTAAAGTTTGATTCTATTTTCATGTTTGAAGTTGATTAAAAATAACTTTTGTTTTGAAAACCACTTGTTTTGGTGAATGTCTATTGCTGCTGAGTTTTGGGGTCCTTTGGGCTTGTAACAAGGGCAACCCAGGATGGTGGGGGACCACTCGAGTGAGGAGAATGGGGTCTCTGGGGTCCTAGCATCAATGGTTCTAGATCAGGATAGACCTCACCAGCTCAGCAACTCCATAGTGACTGAAAATAAACAGACATTCCACTAAATGCTTAATCGACACAAGCTCTACTGAAAACTTCATAGACTCATGGACTGTGCAAGAGTACAACCTAAAGATGTATCCTTCCAATTACTACATATTCCTTGAGTCTCATTCGCATTCTACACGTATTCAACAACATTATATAGAACATCTGTCATTTGAAGGGGGAGTTCTGTAAGATTCGCCTGAATGTATTTGATGAATTCTGCACTCTGGTGTTGTTGGGTCTGAACTTCCTCTGTCATCTTAAAAGCGTGACCTTGGAGTATTCTGGTCCCATCCTCCCTGTAATGGTTTGGAACGGAGGACCCCTAAAATCAGAACTCACAAGAAGCCTCCCCACCCCCTGCCCACCTCTCTTCCCGAATCTGTCCTTGGACTTCAAACCTATTGCTACCAAGAGCAGGAGGTACAGCACAGCAGACCACGATTTCATAATGTCTGAGACACAATGTCTGCTCAATGACAGTATCATTGAACCTAGCACCAGCCCATGGAGAGCGCAAGTGGTAGTGGTAAAAGGAGAAAACAAGTCCAGGCTAGTAATTGACTATAGCCAAAATGGTACACATTCCTGGACGCACGCATACCCCCTTTCTTGAATTTCGGACATGGTGAATGATATTGCACAGAATCGTGTCTATTCGACCATCAACCTGAAAAATGCTTATCACCAGCTGCCAATCAGTTCCGAGGATAGTCCATATACAACATTTGAGACTAACGGTCATCTCTATCAATTATGGAGGATGCCTTTCGGTATCACTAATGGGGTTTCTATCTTCTGGAGGCAGGTGGACAGAATGGTGGATGAGTATGGGTTGAAAACTACCTTCCCCTACCTTGATATATCACTATCTGTGGCCATACCTTGGAAGACCATGATGCCAACCTCTAGAGTTTTCTCCATTCGGCAAAAGCCCTGAACCTCACTTATAACTTTAACAAGTGCAAGACTAAACCTGACTATCCTTGGTTACATGTTGGAGAATGGAATCATTGGTCCCGATCCCGATAGGATACGCCCCCTGTTAAAACTCTCCATTCCCAGGACCACAAAGTCTTTGAGGAGATACCTGGGTTTTTTTTTCATATTGCGCCCAATGGATTCCTCAATACACTGATAAGGTTCACCCTCTCTTAAAAGACACTATCTTCCCCCTCTCAGCTGAAGCCCAAACGGCTTTTAACTACCAATGTGAAAGCCACCATACACGCGGTGGAAAAGAACGTACCTTCCCAAGAGGAAAGCAATGCTTCAGACGTAGTCCTGGCCGCTACCCTCAACCAGGTGGGCAGGCTGCAAGGTCATGAGTTCTGGAATCCATCTGTGAAAAAGGAAGCTTGAGCCATTGTAGAAGCTGTGAGGCACTGGAGACACTACCTGGCTGGTAGGAAATGTATGCTCCTCGCTGACCAGCATTTTGTCACAATCATGTTTAATAATGTCAAGAGGGGCAAAATCAAAAAAAAGACAAAATTACTAGGTGGAGGGTCGACCTCTCCACCTACAATTGTGACATTGCCTATTGGCCAGGAGCCCTTAATGAGCCTCCAGATGCCTTATCCAGAGGTAACTGTGCCTCTGCACACACCGGCCAACTGCAGTGTCTGCATAATGAGTTCTGCTATCCAGGGGTTACCCGCATGGCTCATTTTGTCAAGACACACAATCTGCCCTACTCTATGGAAGACGTCAGGGAAATGACCATATCTTGCTATGTATGCATGGAGTGCAAGCCTCACTTCTATCGCCCCACAAAGGCACACCTGATGAAGTCATTCAGGCCCTTCGAACAGCTCAATGTCGATTTTAAGGGACCTTTCCCCTCCATGAACTGGAACACTTTATCATTGATGAGTACTCCCACTTCCCATTCACCATTCCATGTCCAGACATGTCCACCTCGTCAGTCATAAAGGTCCTAGATTCCATTTTTGCCCTGTTTGGGTGTCCCAGCTATGTTCATAGCGACCGAGTCTCGTCTTTTATGACTGATGAGCTACATCAGTACCTGTTGACAAGGGGCCTCACAACCAGCAGGACTATGAGCTACAACCCCCAGGGGAATGGGCAGGTTGAAAAGGGGAATGCCACAATCTGGAAGGCTATCAAACTGGTCCTTAAGTCAAAAGGCCTTCCAGACTCTCGCTGGCAGGAAGTCTTCCCTATGGCATTCCATTCCATCCAGTCACTACTATGTGCCGCGACCAACACTATTCCTCACAAGCTCCTATTCAATTTCAAAACTACACTCCCAACCTGGCTCACCAATCCAGTCCTTCTCAGGAAGCACATGAGGAGAAGCAAAACTGACCCCCCTGGTGGAAGGGTGAAACTTCTCCATGCCAATCCCACGTATGTCTATGTGGAGTACCCGGATGGCAGAGAGGACACCGTTTCCATCAGGGACCTGGCACCCGCTGGTATAGAGGGTCCTTTTCCTCAAGTGCCCTGCAAACCATGGAGCTCATTCTCGCCAACCCCTGTAAGGGCCTCAGGGGATCTGGTTCAGGAGGAAAGTGCATCTCCCTCCACAGTTGAACCGGAGACCCCACCTGCCACTCCTCCTCACAAGGGGACCAGGAGACCCAAGGAGTCCAAGGTCCCCCGGTGCTAAGGCACTCCACCAGGATCTCCAGACTGCTTAAATTTGTAAATTTGAAAATAACACTATATTTTTCTACTCTTTTTCTGAATCCATGTTCTCTCTCTTCATTCACAGACCCTAAATTCTACAGGAAGGGGTGAATGCATTGAACTGGGATTCTCTGGTAGTGTGTTGTGCTGATGGTTGGCTCCGCCCCCTTCTGCTCACATATAACCCTTGTTTCCCACCTAAACCTAGAACTCTTCCAAAGACTACTGCGAGACCCTACGCCTTGTTATAAGCTAATAAAAGCATTTGTTCTCCCTCCAGTCGTGAGAGCTTTTATTCACGCTACAGTCGTCAGCCAAGAATTTGTTATTTTTCCCCTTGTAGCAAATACAGAATGGTTGGATGAGGGCCTGAGGGCTACACTGGAGAGGAGAGGAAAGAATGACTATGAAGAGAAGAAACAGGTTAATAATTACCAGTTAGATGATATTGAATGCATTCCAATGACCTCAACATTTTAAAATTGAAATAGCTATTGGCTTACCTAAAAAAGAGAAACAAAAAAAAACTGCAAATTTTCAGCGGCCGGATAGCATCCCTGGAGAAAGAAACACAATTACTATTATAGTTCAGTGACGTTTCATCATTCCATTTACCATCCATTACCTTTTATCTGCTGATACCTTCCTGACCATCTTCTCCCACTTCTTTGATGTTGGGGAAAAATTAATGTATAACGAATTTAGCATACCAGTAAAATACCATGCTATATTTTGTGGTAAATTAGTCAATAGCGAGAAAGAAAAGAAAGATTTATTGGCCAAGACACTGGGGAGAATGCTACCCTTACTCTGAAAGATGCCTCCAAAGGACCTCTAAGGTCCACCTGACTTGAATCAATGAGTGGTGCAGTAGTTGTTTTGTGAGTAGGGCATATATGTGTACCCTACGCACAAAATGACAAATATACATAATTATCCTAAATAAATCAATAATTTGTTGGTTTCTTGAATTATTCTTCCTTCAGGAAGAAACTGTTTCTCAGCCTGGCAGTCCTGGTTTTTATGCTCCTGTATCTCTTCCTTGAAGATTTTGGCTCAAAATACTGTGGGCTGGATGATAAGGGACCTCAGTGATTATCTGAGCCCTCTTTTAAGCACTGCTGTAGATATCGCCAATAGAGGAAAGGGAGACACCAGTGATTTTCTCAGCAGCTTTAGTCACACTCCATATTAACCTCTGATCTTATGCACTGCAGCTACCATAGGACACTATGATACAGCCAGCTACGCATTCTCTATTGTGCTCCTGTAGGAAGTTGTTGGGATGGAGGCTGGTAGCCTTGTCCTCCTCAACCTCCTTTGGAAGTGGCTAATGTGAAGGTGTGGAGCATCTTGAATAGGTTGTCCTTTAAATGGATGCCAAGCGCCTTTATGCTCCTTATTCTCTTTGTGAAAATGAGATCTTTAGGGATGTTCTGGTGAGTGGCCTGCACCCATATGACAAGAGACCAACACTTTCACAAATTGTGGGAGATCTGTGACAGGGAGAAGTTGGTCAGATGAATGGTAGTGGTCAGACAAGCTTGATGAGTCAATCAAGTTCAGAATCAGAATTTATTACCGTGAACATGTCATGACATTCATTGTATTTCTGCAGCATTGCAGCTACATTGCTATAATGTAGCAGCCCGTCGAACATGACGATTGGGTAGACAGCATGCGGGATGAGATGCCCGTTTCTATAGGCCGTAGGAATAGCGGACGAATCCACCAATCACTGCAAGCGGATTGCTGGGGGTCCAATCGGGCCCGTGCATCCGGGACAGCTAATCAGCAGCCAACCTGTTCAAGCCACACCATGGTGGTGACATGGCCAGCTGCCTATAAAGGTTAGAGCCGCAGCCCAATAAAGCCAGTGTTGATTACACTCCCTTTGTGTACGAGTCTTCTTTTAACCTCAAGCTATAACCGTATCAACCCCGCTACAATAAATAATATTTCAAAAATAAATAAATAGTGGAAGAAAGGTAATGTCTGTGGTTCATTGTCCATTCAGAAATCTGATGGCAGAGGGGAAGAAGCTGTCCTTGTGCCACTGGATGCTCATCTTCAGGCCTCTGTTCCTCTTTTCTGCTGGTAGCAGAGTGAAGAGGGCATGGCTTGGGTGGTGAGGGTCCTCGAGGATAGAGGCTGCTTTCTTAAGACCCCGCCTCTTGTCAAGTCCTCGATGGAGTAAAGACTGGTGTCCATGATGCCGCTGGCTGAGTTAACAACTCTCTGGAGTTTTTTCCTGTCCTGTGCATTGGCACGTCCATACCAGACAATGATTAAACCAGACAGAATACAGACAGAATGTCTGTAGAAATTTTCGAGAGTCTTTGGTGACATATCAAATCTCTTCAAATTCCTCTTGAAGTATAGCCACTGGTGAGCCTTCTCAATGATTACATTGACATTAAGGCCCCAAGAGAGATCATCAGAGATGTTGACACTCAGGAATTTGATGTTCTTGACCTTCTCCACTGCTGACCCCTCAATGAGGACTGGTTCATGTTCTCCTAGTTTCATCTTGAATTCCACAATGGGCTTCTTAGTTTTGCTAATGTTGAGTCTGTTGTGACGACACTCAACAAGCTGATTTATTTCCCTCCTGTTTGCTTCTTCATTGCTGTCTGTGTTTCTGCCAATAACCATAGTGTTATTGGCATTTGAATTGTGCCTAGTCACACAGACGTAAGCAGAGTGAGTAGGGCAGTGGGCAAAGCACTGATCCTTGAGGTGCACCTGTCTTGATTGTCATTGAGGAGGAGACGTTGTTTCCAATTCATATTGATTGTGGTTTTCCAATGAGGAAGTCAAGGATCCAGTTGCAGAGAGTTATAATGTAAATGTAATAATGTAAAAAAATGTGAATCAAAATGATTCAAAGGATAAGGTCCATTTTGTTGTCATGTAATAATATATTAAAATGTAATTTACATGATATACTTCAACATTTGTCTGGCATAAGGCAAACAAAGGGTTGCCATGAGCATTGCCCGGTGCTCCTAACAGTAGGAGAAAGGATTAGAGATTTTGAGTGTCTGTTGATTCACCTCCAATCCTTCTGCAGCCTATCAGCAGAAGTCTGGGCTCCAGTTCAAACCTCTGATGCAATCAGGAATCCTTCAGTGCTCAAGGCCCTTCAAAAAGGCTTCTTGCCCTCAGCACCCTCTTGAATCCTGGTTCCAATACTTGGTTCCCATATGCTAGTCTCCAACAGCCAACACCTGTGTGGGTCCTTGGACCACAAGTCACCAAAAACCCACAGCCTATGTGGATCCTTCAGCCACTTAGCCCCTCGCTGGTCTGCACCTTTGGTCATCTCCCAAGCTTCTACTTTGAAAAGTAGGATGTTTCCCTGTTTCTGGTGGCCTGTGCCGGGCCACTGCTACCCCAGAGTCTGCAATCCCTCATGGTACACTGCTCAGTGCAGGCGCTACCATCTTGGGCAGAGATCTCTGGTTGTAGGATTTAAACAAAAACCCTATTGGCTCCTTTAACAAACCACTTAAAGCCCATACAGTGCTGTTGGTATCAGGACTGGGCAGTAGGACCCTGTAGAACAGCGCTTTGTCTCCACTCCCCGCACTCTTGGTTCTACACCAACGGCAGCGCCTCTATAACACCATCACCTCCAGTAGCACTGCCTTTTTATGAACAGTTCATCAAGAAATTCATAACGGAATCTAGCTGTTGCGCGCTATCGGTAGCCCCAATAATGATGCAGACAGAAGACTGAGGGGAACGATAGGCTTTATTGAGCTAGAGACAGCTGGCCTAACCCTAACCCTAACCCTAATGAGTGGGAAGGAGAGGGGACTCGACCTTTATGGTCTGGGGTCACATGGGCAGGACTAAGGGAGGAGCTAATGCGGGGAGACACCCGGAGGGTGGGCCAGCCAGTGCATACAGTCATATCACCACACTAGCATAATCAGAAATAAGAATGAAAAAGAAACGATGAATGAGACCAGAGAAAAATCATATTTCAATGGGTGGGTGAAGTTTGAAGTTAGGGGTGCAATATCATTAAATGTAACACCACAGAAAACCAACATGGGGATTGTCTAAATTTTAAAAAGAATTGTATAACCATCAATAATAAGTATGCTATATTGATTATTTCTTGCAAAATCATGTAAAATTAGTCATTTTATAAAATCCTTTACAATTTTTTAAAATCAGAGCTGACTTGATCATGTTATCGGTTGCCTTGCATCACACAAAATCATATCATCTGTAATGTTGATTTACTGAACTTAGTAAAATGTGGCTTTAATTCAAAAGGCATTTTTGGTATGTCTTTTTGTATATTTTTATATATTTTGTATATTATATATCCTGTTGGAGCTCTGCGCAGAACAGCGGCTTGTCATTACAAACACCCTTTTTCAGCAGAGGGACAGCCTTAAGACTACCTGGATGCATCCGTGATCCAAACACTGGCACCTCCTGGACTACGTCCTGGTGCGAGAAAGAGACAAACGAGATGTGCTCCACACCAGGGTCATGCCCAGCGTGGAATGCCACACTGACCACCGGCTGGTTCACTGCAAGCTCAACCTTCACTTCAAGCCAAAGTCCAGGAACAGTAAAGCCCCCAGAAAGAGGTTCAATGTTGGAAACTTGCAGTCAGACGAAGTGAGAGGAAACTTCCAGGCAAACCTCAAAGCAAAGCTCGAGGATGCAATCTGCCTCACGGACTCGTCCCCTGAAACCCTCTGGGATCAGCTGAAGACTGCCATAGTGCAATCCACTGAAGAGATACTGGGCTTCACCTCCAGGAAAAACAAGGGCTGGTTTGACGAAAACAACCAGGAAATCCAGGAGCTGCTGGCAAAGAAGCAAACTGCCCACCAGGCTCACCTTACAAAGCCGTCCTGGCCAGAGAAGAAACGAGCCTTCCGTCGCGCATGCAGCCATCTTCAGCGCAAATTCCGGGAGATCCAAAATGAGTGGTGGACTAGCCTCGCCAAACGAACCCAGCTCAGCGCGGACATTGGTCTTTTTATGAGGCTATAAAGGCTGTGTACGGCCCCTCACCCCAAGTCCAAAGCCTGCTGCGCAGCTCAGACGGCAAAGTCCTCCTCAGCGTCAAAATCTCCATCCTCAACCGATGGTTAGAACACTTCCAATCTCTTTTCAGTGCCAACCACTCACTGGTTGGCACATAAATAATGAATTTCATTTCAAGTACAATACTTAGGAGTGACAAGAGGATGTAGAATATATTATACATATACATATATATATTAAGTCAGGTTTCACACAGGCTGTGGGTTGCTGGTGACTTGCAGTCGAAGGACCCACACAGGCTGCGGGCTGCTGGAAACTGGGTCATGGGAACCAGGTGTCAGAACCGGGATTTGAGAGGGTGTTAAGTGCAAGAAAGGCTCCCGAAAAGCCTTGGACACTGAAGGCTTCCTGATTGTATCAAAGATTTGGACCTGAACCTCAGGCTGCCAGTGTCTCAAATAGGAGTCTGTGTGGCTGCAGAGGATATGGGAGATCCACAGACACTCAGTTCCTTTGAAGGCACTCTCTTTTGCTTAATTTTCTCTTACTGTTCAGGGCGCTGGGAATTGCTCATGTAGATTACATTTTTATGTTTCATAACATGACAATAAAAGGACCTTGAACTTTGAATAAAATGTACTTGTCTAACACTTCACAGACATAGGGTCTCTAAAGTACTTCAGGCCCCCTAGAAAATACTATTTAAGTTCAAAGTGGCCAATTTGTGTGGATTAAAAACCTAAATTCTAAACACAATTCTGCTCAGCTTCATTTTTTTTAAATTTTAACAATGCAGCACAGTGTAAGGCCCTTCCAGCCCATGAAATCTGTGCCACTCAATTACACCTAATTAACCTACCAATCCATTTGTTTTTGAGGGTGGGAAAAAACTGGAGCACACACAGAAAATCCACGGAGGTCATGGGGAGAATGCACAAACTCCTTACAGACAGCACCAGATTCAATCCCAGTTCGCTGGCTCCGTAATAGTATTGCGCTAACAGCTACACTAACTGTACCTCCCACAGTATCGATTTTGATCCAGGAACTAGATGCCAGCAGATGTCCCTTTAACAGTAAAGTATTCCCTCTCTACTATATTAGAATTCAGGGTTACATGCTGAAATGTCTAGAGTGGGGCTTGAACACAACCGTAATACTGAGAACTCTAGTGCTTTATAAGAAAGGCCCATACACATTTTAGAAATGAGCAATAAAACACTTTGTAAGCAATTCTCACATCTAGAGAATGAATGGGTAAAATATTCATACACTCCCTTCACAGCTTCAGAATATCCAATATTTAGACCTTTTTGAGCCAAAATCATTACCTTTCTTTGAAGAACTCAATGGGTCAGGCAGCATCCTCGGGTAGAAATGGTTAGTTTATGTTTTAGGTGGAAATTCATATCAAGGGGCAGCACAAATGGCGAGGCAGTTAGCGCAATAGCACCAGCAATCGGGACTGGTCCGGGATTTGAACCTCTCGGTGTCTGTAAGGAATTTGTACGTTCTCCCCATGTCTGCGTGGGTTTTCTCTGGGGGCTCCAGTTTCCTCCCACCATTCAAAACCTACTGAGGATATAGGTTAATGGGGTATAAATTGGGCGGCATGGACCCGTGGGCCGAAATGGCCTGTTACCGTGGCGTATGTCTCAATTAAATTTTTTTAAAAGTTTCTATGAAGGGCCCAGACCCTGTGGTGCACTGTTAGACAGAATCAGACACATACAAGGTAAAGACTGTACAACAGGCTTTAATCCACAAAAACTTCCACAAAGCCAGGCTGACTGTGGCTGCAGCAACTCTGAGTGAGGCCTTGGGAGGCTGGCACAGGCTTATATCCCAGAAGGTGATTGACACCTGACCGGGTGAGGCTTGATCCATTCAGGCCGACTGATTGACAGCCGGCCAGGTGTTGTCCTGTCCCCTTACACTCCTGCAGGTACAGAGGTTGCCCCCTGCAGTAGGCCGGTGGTGGACCACCACAGACCCAAAGCATTGATGACAATTTCCACCTTTGGGTACTGTCTGACCCATTGAGTTCCTCTATCAACTCATTGTTTGCTCAAGATTTCAGTATCTACAGTTTTTGCATTTCCCTCTTGTCTTCTTTCTTGTAATTTATAGTTTTCCAAATGTGGGCATCTCCAAGACATTGTCCTAATCAATTTCGGTCACTGATGCACAAGATTTGCATCAGACCTGCTCTCTCTGACTCAAATGTCAATTGCAGTTAACTTCGATGGATTAAGTGAGTCACAAAAGTAATAATGGCCATATAAGGAAGTTTCCTTTGTCCATCCACATCCTGGCTTGGATCTTTATACAATCAGTTGGTTGCAATGCAGTAAAGACTGGTGGTCCAAAACAAATTCAAAAAAACAAGATCTAGTTCTAAAGGCTGTTAACATGAAAATGCCCATGTAGAGTGCAATTTATTGTCAACGACAGCAGGAGCAAATTTTAAACTTCCCGCTGGTAACAATAAATCAGATGTGTGAGTGAACATTTTTGAGCCTGCAGTCTTTAATTCAGTCATTTTTTTTTTCTTTCTGAGGCTTATATGATTATGCTTCTTAGGATAAATGCAACTCAGAAATTGTACTTCAATCCAGATATCTAAACTGACTTGCCAGTCTTTTTGTTTGCCCAGTTTGTTTCTCCTCAGTGATTTTTGTCTTTTCTTTGCTACATTTTCTTCCAAATTCTCTTTTCATTAGTTTGTTCTCTCCAATATATGGCAATATTCACTTCCTCCTACTTCACTTGTGAATCTGCAGGTGTCATCTACTGCACCCAGTACTCCCGTTGTAGTCTTCTCTATATTGGAGAAACTAGACACAGACTGGGAGGTTGCTTCGTAGAACACCTCTGCTCTGTCCATCTCAATAGTGTGCATTTCCAGTGGCCACCCATTTCAATTCCTCATCCCATTCCCTTGCTGGCATGTCTGTCCATGGTCACATGCACTTCCAGACTGAGACCATATCTCATATTCCATCTGGGCATATCCCATCATACACATTGAGATCTCCGGTTTCCATTGAAACCACACCGCTCTATCTTTCCTTCTCCCATACTCTAGCTCTGTTTCTTTTCCCTCTATCTCTTTTAATAGAACCAAAATCTTTTCTCACTTTCTTTTCTTCTGTCCTCTTATCATATCCAATTAAAAACTTCTGTCTGTTGGTCTGCACTCCTCCCCCTCCCATTCCTCCCTTTTTTCCCCAGCCTTTTGTACAGATGTCTTTCTATTTTTTAACTAATACTCTGAGGAAGGGCTCAGGTCAGAAATACCAGTAATATATCTTTACCTCCTATGGACTATTCAAGATCAGCTGAGTTCCTCCAGCATTTCTGTATTTTCACTATAATTGCAACATCTGCAGACTTTCACGGTGGACCAGTGAGGGGCTCTGTGGTTGAAGAAAACTTAAGTATTGGTGAATTGATGCAAGGAACCCAGGCAAGCAGTGGGCTGCTAGCGACTTGCAGTCAAAAGACACACACCAGGCTGCGGACTGCTGGAGATTGGCTTGGAAATGGGATATGAAAGGGTGCTGAGGGCACTGAAGGCTTCCTGATCATGTCGGTGGTTTTAATCTGGAATTTGTGTTTCTGGTGGTTTGGACTGAAGGCTGTGTGCCTGAGGAGACTGCAGGGGTGATGGAGTTGAATTCACGGACAATCATTAACTCTGAAGGGGCTCCCTTTTTACTTCTCTTTCTTTGAATGTCAGAAACACCAGGCAATTTCTGCTGATGGCAAATGTTTGTCTGCCTTACTGCGGACTAAATGAAATTGTGTGCAATATTACATCTGTTTTATTACAAGACAATAAAATAATCTTAAACAAAATTGCTGCGGTTGCCGCAGCATCCATGGGAGGCAAAAATATATTACCAATATTTAGGCTCTGAGCCCTTTATCAAGGTATGAGCTAAAAGACACTTTTGACATTGGTTATATATCTTTGCTTCCTATGGACATTGTGGGAGCTACTGGATTTTTCAAAAAACTTTGTTTAGCTTTCTTCCAAGATTAGGTTTCCACCTGAATGAGTCTAAATCACCTTATTTACACATCCTCATATATTATCTCCCTATCCGTTGTGTCCAAGGGAAACCACCCCAACTCTCTGACAGGTTGTGACAAGCAGGGTTTTTTTCACTTCCACAATTTTTCAAACTAATTTTCTAATCATCAAACATTTTAATACTCATTTCTTGTACAATTTTATCAGCAAAATCCAGATGAAGTTGACATAAACAACAGAAAATAACAGGGAATTTAGAATTTGTGATGTCAACCTTAAATTTTATTTCCACGATTTTTGACCCTGGTTTAAAATTCATTTTATCTCAGGCCCTGCCCAATGGCTCAGGCCTGAAACTTTTATTATATACATATCTCTGCCTCCTATGCTGTGCAACCTGCAAAGTTACTGATCTTCAACATTCTGGTATTAACCATTGCCGCCTAGGAAAATGTGTTGGCCATCCACTCTCTCCATGCCTCTCATAATCTTGTACATTTTTATTAAGTTGCCTCTCGACTTAACAACCTGAGGGCAAAGCTGCTTTATCAGAGACAGGACAAATCTTAGCTGTTTGCTGAACCGAGACCTGGCTAACAGAACACACCAGACACCGCTATCCAATTAGAGAGTTTCACCGTTAACAGACTGAAACGTAACTCGGATTCTGGAAAAGGGAGAAGGGGCAATGTCCTTTTTCGTTAATACTGGGTGGTGCATGGACGTTGGCATTATGTCAACCTCCTGCTCTAATACCTTAGTACAAATCTTGATTATATGCAGATCCTGTCATCTCCCCCGTTCTCATCAGTGATTCTCACTGGAGTTTATGTCTCTTGTGATGCAGATTTCAAATAGGCTCTTATGGAACTGCATGATGTGGTCAGTAAACAAGAGATGGCCCATCGTGATGCACTACAAATCTTAATGGGTAACTATAACCAGGCCTGTCTCAAGAAAACCTTGCCCAACTAGCACCAGCATGTAACCAGCTACACCAGAGTTCCCAGCACATTCGATCACTGCCACAAAAAGATAAGAAAGGCCTACTGTTCTTTCCCGAGACCGCATTTTGGCAAATGAATCATTGGGCTATGTTCCTTCTGCTTTCATACAGACAGAGTCAAAAAAGAGAGGCTCCAGAGTTCAGGACAGCGAGAAGGTGGTCACATGAGGCTGAAGATCAATTACAGGACTTCCTTGAGTCAGCGGATTGAGCAGTGTTCAAGCATTCAACTGAAGATCTGAATGATTACACCAGACTGTCACAGAATTTATTAAAATAGCCGTACATGAGTGTGCCCCATCAAATCATTCAGTGTTTTGACCAATCAGAAGCCTTGGATGAACAATGTAATCCAGAACGTTGTTGAAAGACAGATCACAGGCATTTAAGTCCAGAGATCCAAATCACTACAGAAGGAGCAGGTATGAACTTCGGAAAGCCATCTCCCAGGCCAAGTGGAGTTTAAGGACCAAAATGGAATCAATGAATGATACTTGACGGATGTGGCAGAGCCTAAATGATATAACCTGCTACAAACTCAAATCCAGTGCAGTAAGAGATGGCAGAGCTTCTCTCTCAGAGAAATTCGATGCCTTTTATTGCCAATTCAGCCACAAGAACAGGGGATAAATGCCACTATGGACTTCAGTGACCCCTGATGAATCCTCTCCTCTCCGTAACCCAGGATGACGTGCAGGATGTCTTCAGGAAAGTGAATCCAAGGAAAGTATCAGGTCCGGTTGGAATACCCAGCCAAGTAGTAAAAATCTGTGCTGACAAACTTGTCAATGTATTCCTGGATATCTTGAACAACTCACTCTGGCAGGGCGTGGTAATCACCTGTTTCAAACAGATGTCGATCGTACCGGCGCCCAAGAAGAGTGTGGTAACCTGCCTAAATGACTATTGACCAGTAGCACTCACATCAACAGTGATTAAGTGTTTTGAAAGGCTGATTTTGAAGCATATTAAGTCCTGTCTGAATGGCGACATGGATCTATTCAAATTTGCTTATCGAGCAATAGATCTATGGGGGATGCTATCTCACTGGCTCTACACAAACCCCTAAAATAAAAGATGCTCTTAATTGACTATAGTTTGGCATTTAACACCATCATCTGCTCAAAACTGATCAGCAAACTCCAAGACCTGGGACTCAACACCTACCTCATTGTGTAATTGAATCCTGGTTTTCCTCATTTCTGGACCACAATCAGTGAGGATTGGCAAGAATATCTCCTACACAATCCCTATCAGTACCAAAGCTCCACAGGGATGTATTCTTAGCCCCCCTGCTCTACTCACTTTACATCTATGGCTGTGTGGCTCAGTATGGACAGCAACACCATCAACAAGTTCACTGATGATAACACAATAGTGGGTTGCGTAAAAAGGGGAGATGAATCGTCATACTGCAGTGAGATTGAATACTTGGATGAATGGTCCACCAACAACAGCCTCATACTCAATGTCACCAGAATCAAGGTGCTGATTGCTCACTTCACAAAAGGAAAACCAGAGCTGTACAATCCAATGATATTGGGAGATCAGATGTGGAGAGTGTGATAAAACTATAGAACATAGAACACTACAGCACAGTACAGGCCCTTTGGCCCTCAATGTTGTTCCTTAAAAAAATAGTATCATCCCTACCCTGTTACCCTCTATTTTCTTTTCATCCATGTGTCTGTCTAAGAGTCTCTTAAATGTTTCAGCTTCCACCACCATCCTCGGCAAGGCATCCCAGGTACCCAGAATTCTCTGTATAAAAAATGTACTCCTGATGTCTCCCCTAAGCTTCCTTCCCTTCACTTTGTACCTATGTCCTCTGATGTTTGCTGATTCTGCCCTGGGAAACAGATGCTGGCTGTCCACTCTATCTTGGAGGATCTTTCCTGGACCCAACCTCAAAAGGCATGTTCTCTAATCCATGCAGTGTCCTAGTGTTATATGTGGATTGTGGAGGAAAACAAGGCCTCTGTGCCTGTTTCAAATATTGAGGATTGCAGGTGGTCATGTGTCCTCCCTGTCCCAAACTCATTTGGAAGTCACATCACTTGCCAATCAAGGTTGGACTCAGGCAATCCATTAATGTACTCCTTGCTGTTGGCTAATTTAAATCACCTAGGGTCATTATTGGCTAGATACCAGATCAGAACATTGATGCATAGCACATTTCTCTCTCTGCCTTGTGGTCCAAGTCCTGGACATCTCTGCATGCCAGGTCGCTACTGTGGACATCACTGGAAGTGTCAAGGGTAAGGTGTGCACGACACTGAAGCTGAGCCATAGTACTGTGATAGATCAGTCCTTGCAGAGAGCCACACCCCTGTTGGTACAGGGAACTGGGTGTGTGTGTGTGTGTAAAGTCCCTGTCTAGTGTTTACTCAAATGTGTGAACGTGTAGAGTATAGATGGCCACTGCTATTGGAATCCAATCTGGGTCCGATGTGAATGTCTATATCGTTGTTTAAGTAATATAGCAACCTAGAGTAGTGGGGCAGTGGGCTGAACCATTGCCTGCACAGCACCGCGGGCCTGGTCACTGCTCACTCACTTCACCAGGGGGGGTCGTGCACGGCACCATAGGCTAGGTCGCAGCACACTGGAGACTGGGGCACCTTCAAGCAGGCATGGGGCTTGCGTCATCTTTATTTAAAGACATGAGCTCTGCAGGTGAGTGGCAGGCACAGGGCATGTCACTTCTGGTTCCAAGCTGGGAGGAGTTTAAAAGTGGAGGCAAATTCAAATAAAATGTCTGCTGACCAATACTGTCTGGTGTATTCATTTAGTAGCTCTACTGGAGTAGCCACTACACTAGTACCATTTGACATTCTCCCCTGTTTGTCTCCTGTGTGTTAATTAAAGTTATGTGTGATTGTAACACTTGTGTCCAGACCCATCTCTTTGTGAACCCTCTGATACTCTTCCCAACACAACACCTAGTAAATCTCCTCAGCCCCCTCTGCAAAGCTTCCACATCCTCCAAAGATATTCCAGAGTTACTTCCTACTCAGTTCAGAAGTTCTAAGATCAAGTTAATTAACCTTCTACCAGAGAAACTGATTGACCATTTTCACAGAGACTGTGAAGAAGGGATTTTCTTGTTTCAATTTTCTCTTTTCATTTTGATATCATCAATTGAACCATTAGACTCCCATCATCACACTCCATCTTCTCCTGAAGATGCTTCTATTGCAACAAAAATTAGATTTTCAATGAAGAGTGAAATAATGTGGAATGTTATGATTTATTTTCTATATTATATTTAGAAACTATTAACATCTTCAAACAGCTAGCAGCTGTTCATATTTTCATACTTTAATGCTTTTGAAATATAACTTTCCTGTAAAATATACATTTCAGATCAGTGCAGGGTTTTTGCTTTAAATAATTTAATGACTGCAATGTGAGCTGCTCATCTGCAGTGCTTTATTAGCTCCATTTCAGTGCATGCTCAGATCTGCATCTAATAGACCTCCACCATAGCTGAGGAGTATACAGATTTGTCCTGACTTGTGCTTAATGTAGCACTGTTCAGAAGCAGACATGGGCCAGTGCTTTATTTGCAGTTTGGTTTCCCTTCCGAAGTAAGCTCTGTGATATGATGTGACCTTGGGTCATTTGGGGGTCACAAGCTTTTCAGCAAATTTGAGACACCCTGTGTTAGACTTTGCAGTATGTGTACTTATTCTGGTGTGTAGAAAATTGGCTATAATTTTGTAATAATAATATCATTTAATTTCTAAAAATGTATATTATGGAGCAGTATAGAATTGCACAAAACAATATTTACTGTATGTTTTTGCTAATGTTATGCTGTCTTTTATGTTTCATTGGACATGCTGTAGCTTATTGAATTTTCTGCTTTTGCCTGTTACTTTGCCGTAACAGTGAACTTAACGTAGTCAGTTAGTCCCATGAACAGGTCAAAACTGATAGAAGCAGTGAAGTAGGAGGCTACTGGCTCAGTTCCCCACTTCTACTAGTTTCCTGATACAAGCTATGTTGAACATGAAGATAGAGTTGTGAAAAGAAAAGATAATAAGATTCAGACACACTGATCATACTGCTCTGAGTTCATGTGTTTGATGAATCAAAAGTAATAAATATGAAAGCAGCATGTGTTCAACTGAAAGTCTCATTAAACTCTTGGACAGGATCAACAATCCAGGTCATGGCTAAACAGTTAGCTCTTTTTCTCACTCTTTAAAAATTACTGACCCTTACTTTTGTAGCAACAGTTCTTATCCAACTTCACTGCACCAAGCAACCAGCATAAATCCAGACGTTAGTTACTGTTGTGAGCCCCTCTATTACTTAATTATTTGTTCTGCCTTCATTTCACAAAAGAAGATAGGAAGACTGCTAAAGGATACAAAAAAAATTTGAGAGATGTTTTACAGATTTGTAATTCACCCTCTGTTTTAAGCAATCACAGAAAATCACAGGAAATGCAGGTTAATGGAGAAGAACTTTGCAGATGATTCTGTGTGGAGAAGGAATATTTTTGATTTCAGGAGGATATACCATATATTTCAGCATGTAAGTCGAGCCTTGAAACCATCAAAAATCTCTCAAAAAAATGGATGTCGACTTATACGCTGGATATACTTTTCAGTACTTCAAATCCCTGGGACATAGATTGACGTTGTGTCGATTGACCGACTGGTTCTTCTGGGGTCACCTGATCAGCGTTAGTGTACCCTGCCCGGGGCAGGTCTCGGCCTGATACAGTGTCCTCGCTCCTGTCTTGGTACCGGACAAATGTGCATTGTGGTTTCATGTGTTCCAGATGTACTTTTTCCACTGAGGATCTGTCTTGTGGGATCTAATATGTCTGAAAAGGTTTACTGGCCCCAGTGTCGTCAGCCAGACTGCCATAGTAGTTCTGGATGCTGACCTCCTGGGAAAAGAAAATAATTTCTCTTGGGGGTGGCATTAGTAGCTGTGCACAACCTGGTAGTGTGCAGCGGGTCCAGAGGTACCTCCTGCCACTGGGAGACAGGCATCCCTTTTGACGTGTGGGCCAACTGGATTGCTCTTCAGATTGTTCCGTTCTCCCTTTCCACTTCCCCATTCCCGCAGGGGTTGTAGCTAGTAGTTCTGCTCTTGACTATTCCCACTGCCTGTAGATACTGTCGCAGCTCCTGACTCATGTCACTGTGTATGTATCTGGGGTATCCAAACATAGTGAATATGGTCTGGAGTGCTTTGATGACCACAGATGCGGTCATATTTGGACAAGGGATAACAAACGGGAATCAGAATTACTCATCCACCACATTCAGGAAGTACAGATTCCTGTTATTGGATGGGAGGGGACCCTTGAAGTTCATACTAAGATGTTTGAAGGGACGGGTTTCCTTAATCAGTTGGGCTCTATGCAGTCTGTAAAAATGCAGCTTGCATTCAGCACTGACCAAGCAGTTACAGCATAGTTCCCGAATCTTCTCAACTGAGTAGGGTAAATTTCTAGCCTCACAAAGTGATACAGCCTTGAGATGCAGAACTTCAGACAATTCGCTTGTATGTTGGTACACGTTCTCTGGGTATAGAGCATTGGGTGGCTGGTTAAGCTTCCTGGGCCGGTATAAGATCTCCTAATTAAACGTGGAGAGTTTGATTCTCCACCGCATGATCTTATCATTTTTTATTTTACCCCACTGTTTGTTGTCAAGTATAAATGGGATGGCCCTCTGGTCCTTCAGCAGAGTAAATGGTCTACTATCCAAATAATGCCTCCGGTGGTGCACAGCTTCCACTATGGCCTGAGCTTCTTTCTCATTTGCCGAGTGCCTGAGTTCCGGGCCCTGGAGTATTCTAGAGAAAAATGCCACTGGCCTGCCTGCCTGATTCAGTGTGGCTGCTATGGTAACATCAGAGGCATCACTTTCCACTTCGAATGGGATGGATTCATCAATGGCAGTCTCATCCTTGATGCCCTCGAAGGCTTTACAAGCCTCCACTGACGGGGGAAAATCTGTTGTCTTTAATAATGGCTGGGCCTTGTCTGTGTAATTGGGGACCCATTGGGCATAACAGGCTTTTAAGGGCTTTCAGGTTCTGGAGCAACGGGAGTTCCCGAAGAGGACGTATTCTCTCAGAGTACAGGGACTCAATCCCTCTCTCCACCACATATCCTAGTATTGTCAGCCGTGAAGTGTGGAACACGCACTTCTTCTGATTATACGTCAGGTTTAGGATCTTTGTCGTGGCGAGGAATTCCCTTAGATTCATATCGTGTTCCTCCATGTCATGGTGACATTATCCAAATATGGTAACATTGCCTTTAGTTTGTGATCATCCACCATGCGATCAATCTCCCTTTGGAACATTGATACCCCATTTGTCAGACCAAATGGCACCCTGAGGAACTGATACAATCAGCCGTCAGTTTCAGAAGCCATGTAAAGCCTATCCTTTGGGCGGGTTGGGATTTGATGGAATGCTGATTTAAGATCTATGGTGGAGAAGACCCTGTATTGGGCTATCTTGATCACTATGTGGGTGATTCGGGGTAAGGAGTAGGCATCCAGTAACATAAATCTATTCGTAGTCTGGCTGTAGTCTATTACCATCCGGTTCTTCTCCCGACCCCCCACCCCTTTTACCACCAGCACCTACGCTCACCAGGGGGTGTTACTGGGCTCAATGATGCCTTCAGCCAACAGCCTCTGGACTTTGGTTTTAATGAAACGTTCTGTCCTCCAGGCTATATCTCCAGCTTTTGGGGGCTATCGTACTGCAATTCTCTGATAAGTGCTCAAATAGTGGGGGTGAAGGGACCCGAAGGGGGGACAGCCCACACATACTGCCCAGCTTACTCTCATTGGTTGGGCCAAATTCCTCGATCTGCATTGTGATCGGTGGGGGGGGGGGGGGGGGGTGGGCCATCAAACTGCATCGATACACTTTCCAGTTAACACTAACCGGTGCACAGAGTTTGGGCATTACCATGATTTTAAAATCCCTATATTCCCTGCCCCGCACCCTTAAGTCTACCCGACAGTAGCCATACGTCTCTGCAGACTGGACTTTAGATGCCAGAGATATTTGGCACTTTTCCTGAGACACCTTCAGTGCACAGCACTTTATGAAGTCCAGGTGGATAAAACTTTTGTTGCTCTCTGTGTCAAACAAACAACCCGTGACGCGACCATCTACCTCATTGTTCATCATCGATTGTGTCAGCTGATGAGGCCTGTTCTAATCCAGCTACATGGAGGCCAGGGTTAGGTCTGATTCAGAGACACCATTGTACCGTTCCTGTTGGTAATATGTTGGGCTCGAAAGAAGATGGCTGTCCCCAGTATTCGCACATGGCTGAGACCGGAGGTGAAGTTAGCGATCACTGATCTGAAGCCTGAAATGATATTAGTGGTCATTGTCTTGATGACAGCTCCCCCGAAAATGGTGACATTCCCTCGGATTTCACATGGCACTGCTGATAATGGGCTGTTCCCAGCACACCTTTATGCCTAGTCCCCTTTTTGCTATTTGAGCGCACTGCGTCCCTGGCCAGGTAGGACTTCCAGGGATGCCAGGCCAGCCCACAGTACCTGCACTTCCCGGCCTCAGTCGACACAGCCCATCGGTGCCACATCCCAATTTGGCGGTGCCCTCATTCCCCATGAGGTTGCCAGGCTGGCAGCGTTGTAAGCCTCACAGCTTTGCACCACAGTCTCCATTGCCTCCCCCAAATCCAGTACTTGCAACATGCAGTTACCTTTTCCAGAAGTCTTTGACGGACCTGGGCCGATAGCATGGTTGTCAGCAACCCATTCCACATCAGCTTGTCGGTATACTCGGAGTAACTTACTGCTGTACACCCGCAGGCTCTAACTAGATCTCTCATTGCCCACGCAAACTGTGTAAAGGGTCCCCAGGTGCTTGACGCCGGGACATTAATTTGTACCTCGTATACATTGGGTTGTCGAGATCCCATACTGCTTCTGCAGCAGGGCCATTGCTTTGAATCATATGTTTGACAGTCTTTAATTATTTCAGGAGATCATACTTATCTTCAGCATCACTTAGGTTGTGGCAGCACATGAACGTCTGCATCCCATGCAGCCACCTCTTGAAGGTAATGACTGCGTTGGGCTCCCTGGGTTCAATCGTGAGTATGGTCAGCCGGCAAACTTAACCGCTGCAGAGTTGTTGCAGACCCCAGCGATGCGACTACTCCTGCACCACGTAGTTGGTTCGACTCCACCGTCTGTGGTCCAGGCATCTTCCTGATTGCTGCTGCTTTGTCCTGTATGCTGAGCTTCCATGACTTTTGGTAATTAAATTGTGGTGCATACTGTAATGATAGTGATTATGTTTGCATGGTCACTAGCAAGGCCTTGATTATAGTTATTGTTTGATTAGACTTGGATGCCAGCAGGGGGCTGACATATAGTATGCAGATCTGTAATGGAGATTTGATCGCTTCTCAGCCTTTTGGCTAAGATCAAGTGTAATGGAGACTTGCAGCATCATGGCATGCCTCATTTTGCTGTTTACAACAACTTTAAAATAAATAACCTTTTCCTTCATCCATGTGTTGTCTAAGAACTCACACATAGGAATACAAGATGAAACATGGTGTCAGAAGTGGGATGAAGGAAATTAAAAGAAAATACTTTAAAAGGTAAAATCTAAAGTCAGCAACTGATCAGTGAAGGGAAGCTATCAAAGTGAAAAATGCAAGGATTACATCCACCATCAAAACTTCAGCTGACAGGTAATGTGGCTGAAAATTGGAACAGATTTAAACAGCATTTTGGATTGTAGTTAGTGGCAGTTAGAGCTGAAGAGAAAAGTGATAAAGCAAAAACATCAGTTTTCTTGCATGTCGTGGGTGATGAAACCCTGGAAGTGTATAATAACTTCACATTTGCTGCTGAAGGAGACAAAATGAAACTGGAAAAAATAATAGAACGGTTTGAGGCATACTGCATACCTGAACATAATGTGATGTTTGAGAGGCACAGATTTTTCACATGTATATAGAAAACGGAAGAAAGTATTGTTCAGTATGTGACTGAATTGAGAAACAGAAGCAAACTATGTGAATTTAGTGGACTGACCAACTCGCAGATAAAAAGACAGACTTGTGTGTGGTATTCCAAATAACAGTCTCAGGGAAAGACTGCTAAGAGAGCAAAATCTAGACTTGGAAAAAGCCATAGCACTCAGTAGGGGTACAGAAACTGTAAAATTGCAGGCAAAAGAGCTTTTCAGTGAAACTAGCTGCAACATGGATGCAGACAGCAAGAACAGACATAAACTGTTTAACAAAAAATGCGCCTAAGTGGAGAGAGAGGCGTGGCCAGCGAACAAAAATGAAGGGGACAATCAAAAGCAATGTCATCAGTGTGGCACACAACACCTCCAAAAAAGTGTCCAGCATATGGTGAAACATGCTATGTGTGCAACAAAAGTAACTATTAAGTCCGTTGCTGTAGGAACCAAGTGCAACAAAACAAGGTTCATGCAATAGATGAAAGGGAGATAGAGGAATTCTATGTAGATGTTGTTACTGAAAACAAGAAAGAAAACAGAGACTGGATGTTGAGATTAAAAGTGAATGGCATATACATTTCAGTTAAAATGAATACTGGACCACAAATTAATGTATTATCAGAGACCGATTTTAAGAAGATTAGACTGAGACCACAGATGTATGGAACAAAAGTGAAGGTTACAGGATATTCAGGTACTGATATACCAGTGCAAGGATAATGCATGGTCAAAGTGAAACACAAGGACAAAGAGCATATGCTTGCATTCATCGTGGTACCAAAGGATGTACAGGTTATACAAGGTTTAACAGCCTGTGAGAAACTGAACCTGGTAAAAAGAGTCCTCATTGTAGAAGGCAAAGGAGAGACAGCCTATGATGAACTCATGAAAGAGTACAATGATCTATTTCAGCGTCTATGCTGTCTTCCAGGGGAACACACGATCAGAGTGGATAAACGCACAATCAGAGTGGATAAATGTGTGCCACTGATATACATCCATGCAGAAAAGTTCCATTTGTGCTTTAAAAGCAAATAAGGGCAGAGATGGGTAGGATGGAAAGCCTGAACGTGATTCAGAATATAGATGTGCCAACAGAGTGGGTGAGTTCACTTGTCATTGTGGACATAAAGAATGGAAAGCTTAGAACTTGCTTAGATCCAAGAGATCTAAATAGAGCAATAAAGAGAGAACACTAAGCTTCTGACATGTGAAGAAATCATGTCACAGTTTGCAAATGCAAAGTTTTTCAGCAAGTTAGATGCATCATCAGGATTTTGGCAGTTAAAATTAGATGAAGCAAGTTCAATACTGCACGTTCAATAGTCCATTTGGCAGATACAGATTCCTAAGGTTGCCATTCGGAATTGCCTCAGCTCCTGAAGTGTATCACAAAACTATCCATATGGTTTATGAGCACCTGGAAGAAGTTGATACCTCAATAAATGACGTCATAGTATGGGGAACCACGAGAATGGAGCATGATGAGAGACTATGGAAAGTCCTGGAAGCAACAAAGAAAGCAAACCTGAGGCTGAATAGAGAGAAATGCCAGCTCGGGGTGACAGAACTAACATTTGTAGGAGATATTATTGGCAGTGAGGGCATCAGACCAGATTCCAGAAAGGTGTCCACCATTGGGAACATGCCAAGGCCACAATGCAAAAAGGATGTACAGAGGTTTAATGGAATTGTCAACTATGTGAATAAATTCATATCCTACCTCTCAGAAAAGAAGAGGTAGGATTGAGAAGGCTGACAGAAAAGAATATTGAATGGGAGTGGAATTAGGAGCATGAAAAGTCATGGAGTGAACTAAAGAAACTGCTCACAGAGGAACCAGTTCTGAGGTTTTACAACCCAGCGATATCTTCAAATGCATTACATAGTGGGCTCGGTGCAGCTCTTCTGCAAAAATATGATGACTGGCAACCCATTATATATGCATCACATACACCTGTGAATGATTTCATCAGTTTGTGTCAGGACAAGCAATCAGTGTAAAGACTGACCATAAGCCCTTGATTGCATTGTTCCAAAAGGCATTAAATAAATGTCCACTTCAAATACAAAGAATGATGATTAGGCTGCAACGCTATACACTGAATGTAGCGTACACTCTGGGTAAGCTAATATACACAGCAGACACATTGTCTAGAGCTGTTGACACAAGAGAGCCTGTAAACACCAAAATGGATGAAGCCATGAATGCCTTCGTGTGCATGATCACAAGTGCACCGCCCATATCAGATGCAAAATTGGAGCTCATAAAGTCAGAGACAAACAAAGATGAAACACTGAGATAACTGAGAAAAAGCAACTTGGATGGATGGCCCAACATGAAACAGGACTGCTCACATGAAGTTTCAGAGTACTGGAACTGCAGGGCGGAACTATCAGACATAATCGACAAAGGAAGCAAAATCCTTATCCCAAAGAGTCTGAGAAAAGTGATGCTAAGAAGGATCCATGAAGGACATCTCAGAATTGAAAAGTTTAAGAAAAGAGCGCAAGAGGAGATGTGCTGGCCAAGAATCAACAATGATATAACAAATGAGGTGTCAGACTGTACAATATGCTGGAATTATCAAGCATGCAATCCTGCAGAACCACTAAAGCCACACCCAGCACCATGAAGACTTTACTAGAAGGTAGGTGCTGACCTATTTGAATGTCAAGGGAAGGACTATCTTGTACTCACAGACCATTAATCCCGGTATACAGAGATGTGTATACTGAACACCACCACTGCAGATGCTGTAATAACAGGTATGAAAGCCATATTCTCTAGACATAGTGTGGCAAGTGAGGTCTTTACAAACAATGGATCCCAGTTTTGCAATTTAAAGTTCAAACAGTTTGCCAAAGAATGGGACTTTGTATCCACCACGTCAAGTCCTCATTTTCCACAGTCCAATAGTCTGTGAAAAGACTGATGAACAAGGCAAAAGACAGTGGAACTGACTTCAACCAGAGCATGCTAGTATTCCGCACAACGCCACTCAAGTGTGTTATATCACCAGCACAACTCCTTATGGGACATAGGCTAAGATCAAACCTACCTATTCAGGAAAACCTCCTAAAAACAAAAGAGGGGGAGAAGGTGAGGAAATTCAAAGTACAACAGTAAGAAAAGCAAAAGTATTACTTTGACAGAGGAACAAAATACCTACCAGAACACCACACTGGTGACCAAGTAAGGCTAAAATACAAAATGAACTTATAGACTCAGAAGGGAACTGACCTTGGTGAAGTCCAACCAAAATCATACACCATTCAGACAGATGAAGGTACTGTTCTGTGAAGAAATCATCGAGATCTTCAAATGGGATCAGATGAAAAGTTGGATACTGTTGAACAACCTGAATGCACATCTGAGAAGACATCACCTGAGGCAACAGCTCATATTCAAGGACAATCAATCATGAGCTCGTCAAGACACGTGAATCCTCCTAAGAGACTCATAGAGCAAATTTAAAGACTCCTGTTATAGAATGAAGTAGTGCTATCTTATTCACTCTTCAGGTTTTACTGTATGTAAATATGAAAACACAAAACAAGTTTAAAAAATGTAAACAATGTTGATAATAATGAAAATGTAAGTTCCTGGTGTTAAAGTTAAAATTGCAGAGTTATACAAAGATAACATGTTTGTAAAGAATAAGCTACTTTTGTTTTAAGAAAGGGAGATGTAATGATAGTGACCATGTTTGCTTGGCCACTAGCAAGGCCCTGATTATAGTTACTGTTTGATTAGACTTGACTGCCAGCAGGGAACTGACACACAGTATACAGATCTGTAATGGAGACTTGCAGCCTCATGGCATGCCTCATGGTGCTGTTTACTACAACTTTAAAGTAAATAACCCTTTCCTTCATCCATATGTTATCTAAGAACTCACACACACGAATACAAGATGAAACACCCACACAATAATCATGTCAATATGATGGAGTGATTAAACGGCTTTAATTACCAAAAATTGGAGCATTGCTGATACACTTCTTGGCCAGGTTCCAGGTACAAGAGCAAAAGGGGGAAAGTCCAGGCATGCCAGCCTTTATTGGGAAATGCGAGGGGGAGCCACAGGAGGGATTAGGGAAGGTCAGATAGGTTCATACATCTATACAAATGCTTTTCACCACTCTGCATTCAACATCCATGTATCCCATGGTCTTTGAATGGCTTGTTCACGCAGATATCGAGAGGTTACAATAGAGACATCAAACCACCCAGAAAAAATGTGCTAATCTACTTTTAGTGTTCTCAGTTAAGTGGCTACAAAACATATCCCAGCCCAGCAAACTCCATTCTTTGCATAAACCGCTTATCCGCCTGTTCTACACATTGTCTATCCATAGTTTTATACCATTTTCATCCATCCATCCTTTTTCCTGAAAATGTACAAAAATACCTTCAGGGAATGTAATTTTCGATCTAAGTTTGCACTTGAAGTTTATCATGGGTCTTAACTTCATCCCACGGTAAACCTGGTCCTTTCATGGCCTGTACTTCTGGTTTGAACAGTTTTCACACTTTTACATTCCATTGTTCTATTATCATTCTTTCATCCATGTTTCCAATATTTGCCAATGCATACTGGTGTTGTGCTGGTTCCGTATAATAAGCTGGTGAAAACACAACTTTATGATCAAGATCTTTTGGTAGATTATGAGCAATTTTTTTTGTAGTAATACCCAATTTTTCCTGTTCATCAAACTGTTGCACCAGCTGACTGTAGCCTCAAATTCTTTACTGAGGTCTGGGTGTGACTTGGCCCACTGAAGTGCAAATGTTCTTATTTTATTTTGGGTGACTGTAGCAATTTTCCCTCTGTTCATGTATCCATTCTGCAACATGATTTTGCAACTCTGGCCAATGAGTGATTCCTCTTCTCATCAAACATTGCCCTTTTGGTATTTTTCTTAAAGTTTCCTTTCTTCTTCCAATCTCTTACCAACTTCTCATGTACATCAAATGTTCTTGCAGCAGTGCAGTTGTTGGTTTTCTTGCCATATAAAACTCGCTTCATATTTTTGTCATTATGATGGAGCCTTCATGATAACAATCACCTCTATCCAATGCCTAGAATATCAATTATCGCAATTTTTGGGGATCGATTTATATGCTGACAAACAGTCAACATCTCAGGCATTGTGATTTTTGGGGGTAGATATGCCTGATATATGATGGAACCCTTAAATGAGGCTGTAAATGGGGGATTGACTTATCTGCCTTTTGACTTGTATACAGAAATATATGTTAGTTTTAGATTAAAACTAAATTATATAAACAAGGTACCATATTAGACCTAAGCCTCTAAGCACCATGCCCGTTCACCATTATATAGGATTACAGCTGATCCAATGTCCCTCAAGTCCAATTTCATTATTTTCCTTGATAAGAATTTTATTAGTCTCCACCTTAAATATACTCAAGGACTGTACTCCACAGCTCTTTGTGGCAAGGAATTCCAACACGTATGACCTGACAGAAAACTTTCTTCCTCATCTCAGTCTTAAGTTTGTGTCTATGGCCTCTGATTCTGGACTTTCTTTCCCATGAGAGGAAACATCCTTTTATTGTTTACCCTTTTTAACTTTGAGGAATCTTGCTTGTTTCAATAAGATAGCCTTTCATTCTTCAAAACTCCAAAGACCCAATGTGTTTAACTCAGATTCAGGTTTTAGATGCAGTTTATTGTCAGACATACATGACATCATGAGTGCTGATCTCCATGATACCCCACAAGTTATAGGTTGCCAGCCTGAAAATGACCCTCTCACTGCTTCATGCTGTATGCCAACCTATTCACACCAATTTTACCTCTAGCAACATGGGTTTAAAGTTGTTATTTTGCATTTTCCACAGCACTTTAATTTTTTAATAAAACTTTTTATTTAGACATACCACCAATTACCTACAACATGTACATTTTAAAAGTGAGAGGAAACTGGAGCACTCAGAGGAAACTCACGCAGACATGGGGGGGTGGGGGGGGAGAACATATAAACTCCTTATAGGCAGCACTGGTTTTGAACCTGGCTCCTTGTCCTGTAATAGCACTGTGTTAACTACACTAACCATGTCGTCCAACTGCCTACAGTAATTGAGCTGCCCAGCAGTTACACTAACCTTGTCAAAACCTTTGTCAATCACCTTCTGAAAGTACAAGTACTGCATTTCAAAGTTCAAATTTACTGTCAGAATACATTCATGAAATCGCGTACAGTGCTGAGGTTCTTTTTTTCGGTGAGCCAAGCAGAATTTCTACTTGGCGGGAGTGCAAAAAAGTGTACTCAAAGTAAAATACATATAAAGAGAAAAATATAAACAAAAAAAAGAAATGTGAACAAATTGTGCAATGAAGAAAACATATTCAGGAATAAATAATGTGCAAAGTAAGAATCTTTAAATGAGTCTCTGATTAAGTTTGTTGTTGAGGAGCCTGAAGGTGGAGGGGGAGCAGCTGTTCCTGATGGCAGCAGTGCAAACAGAAATAGAGAACAGGGCATGTCCTGGGTGCTGTAGATCCTTGATGATTGCTGCTGCTCTCCGACAGCTTTCCACTCAGAGATATTGGAGACCCCATTCCTCCTATCCACTATCTTAACAATGTTTCATTTATATTTTGGAAATTTAATATTAAAGACTATATTTTTAGTAAGTATATTATTTGAGATGGGTAAGTCTAGCTGTTAACCTGCAAAGCAAATAATTGATGTGACAGCAAGGAGCTACACACTCCATAAGTCAAGGGTTGAGGCTGATTAATAGGAATGATATGGTTGAGGAGGAGCAGATCATCATAGCAAGAAGCCAAAATTAAATGGAAATCCCACCACCATGCAGCTCATGCACACATGCCACTTCATTTCCACCCTTTTTCACCTACAACTTTCAAGGATCTCACCAACTCCTGGACTTCATTCCCTCTATTTTCACACTCTCTGTCCTCCATCATTACTCAATCCAAATCCAAAGCTCCCATATTCTGAAATTCCAAACGTTTCCAGACCTTGTCATCTTTCCCTGGTATCCCTTCCCAATATATCTATACTCTGGGAATGTAAAAGCACTTTGAAGGTGTGTTGACCTGCGTGAGGCTTGAGTTCAAGAGCTGTGAGGTAATTTTGCAGCTCTATAAAAATCTATTTGGACCCTTTATAGAGTATTATGTTTGATAGGCTCTATCAATAATTCCAAAGCTGTTGAGGCATAGGGGGAGTTGGTGGAACGCCGACTTTAGGTCAGTGGTGAAAAACACCCTGTACTGGGTGATCTTGTTTACCATGTCAGTGATCCAGGGAAGGGAGGGTACGGCCAGCTCCTTGAAGTGGTTAATCGTTTGGCTATAGTCAATTACCATACAGGGTTTACTTCCACCCCTGACCACCACAACCTGGGGTCTCCAAGGGCTGGAGCTGGATGCTCTGACCCCCTCCAGGAGTCACAGCACCTTGGACTTTATGAATGCCCTGTCCTCAGCACTGTAGCTTCTGCTCTTAGTCACTATGGGCTTATAGTCCGGGGTCATATTCTCAAACAGCCATGGTGGGAATATGCAGAGGGTGGAGAGACTGCAGGCAGGGGGTTGGCTGCAGGAGGTCCGTGAGCTGGGGATTGTATACAGTGATGGGTGGTTGGGGTCCCGAATGTCATTGTGACACTCCTGAACTGGCATTGGAAGTCCAGCCCCAGAAGGATTGATGCACAGAGCTGAGGCATTAACAGTAAATGGAAATTGTCATAATGTTCACCCCGCACAGTTAATAACGCAAATACAATACCCACAGATCTCGGCAGATTGGTCTTTAATGGCCAATGATATCGTGCCATTCATTGGTCTGACTGGGAGAGAAGAGTTTGTGGGCAGTATCCTAGTGGATGAAACTTTCAGTGCTTCCACTGTTGAACAGGCAGTGAGTTCGTTTCCCATTTACCTCAATCTCCATCATCGAGTGGGTGATCGGGCGAGGGCTGCCATGATCCAAGATGATGGATACTAGGACCGGGTTGCTGTCGGTGCCAGAGGGGGAGCCAGTTGGGTAAGATGGCAGTCTCCACATTGACCACGTGGTCGTACTTGGAGAGGTGGATGAAAAAGGTCGAAATGACGTAGACAACAATGGTGGAAGTGGAGTCAAGTAAGGTGGAGGCCCCCAGGTCACCCACGCAGTCGAGCTGCTCGAGGCCACAAGTGATGTGGTCGCTACAGGAGGAAGTGAAGCTGGGTTCAATGGCCGACCCCCGAGGGGTGCACACGGCACCGCTCAGAAGGGAAGGCTTTGACTTACACACTCTCTCGTAGTGTCCTTTCTTCCCACATCCCGAGCAGTTGCTGGTGGATGTAATCAGACCTCACCCTAGCCACTCAAGCCAGCTCTTCCACATACTGGTCTGCCAATAACAGGGCAGGGATATTGTCCCTGCATTCTCGCCCCAGATCATGCAGGAAGAAAGAAATTGTCCAGAGTCTCACCGGGTTGCTGTTTTCTTGAGGCCAGGAGGTAGACTTCATTTACTCATGGTCTGTAGAACTTGCGGAGCTCGGTCATGGCTGCAGAGTAAGTTGTTCAGCCCTTGATCACCAAGTACACACGCAAGCTGACCCTCACTCAAGGTAACTTGAATTGCTTCTTGTCAGAGTCCACGAGGTCCTCAGAAGCTTCCAGGGAGTCTGTGAACCACTTGATCCACTGCTCATACATCTCTGGGGTCCAGATGTCTGTGGGTCAAGGTCTAGTCTGTGGTCGCAGCGGTTTATCATCCCGTGTGGAAAATTTAAAGTATAATAAATTTATAGGCTCTATCAATAACTCCAAAGCTGTAGAGTGAGGAACAATAGGCTTTATTATACTTTACCTGGCCCGATTCCAAGTGCTCGACTGAGGACAGGGAGAGGGATGTTGACCTTTATTCTAGGGTCACAACAAGGGGAGAAGTTACCAGGGAGCAAGTCACCTGTGGGGGACAGGCCAGCTATCCATTGGCAATCACATATTTGTATTACCACAGTGTTCAATTCTGGTTGTCTCATTATGTGGAAGCTTTAGGAAGGTTTCAATGAGATATATCAGGATATTGCCTGGATTAGATAGAAAACATGTCTTACAGGGAAAGGATGAGTGATCTAGAGTTTTTCTCTTTGCAGCAATGGAGGATGGGAGGCGACTCAGGCAGAGATAGAATGGAGAGCAACCACCTTTTTCCCTGGGTAGCAAATGCCAACACGTGAGGATACCTGTTTACAGGAGCACAATTGGGAGTGTCCTATCTTGCTGCATCGTAGTCTGGTATGGCAGCTGCAAGGCTTTGGTCTGAAGTTAATGCAGAGGATCACCCAAATGTCCAAGAAGATCACAGGGATCTCCCTTTCCTCTATTGTCAACATTCACCAGGTGCATTCCCGTTCCAATCAGTACATATTATCTTTGGCACAGAAGGAAGTATGGGTGCATCGAAATCAAGATTGTCAGACTGGGAAATAGCTTCTTCACATAGTCTGAGAAATTGATAAAAAGTATCCTGCAACCGAGTAAGTCATACCAAAATATGTAATTTATTTTAAATGTTGAATCTGTGTCTCAGAAACCCGTGCTTGGGGACCATGTAGTGCACGGGTGATGTCAGCGCCCTCCAGCGCAATTCTCAGCCAAGTCCGGGCTGGAAGTTTAAGTGCAGCCCAGCAGCCTGCAATAAACTAGTCTGCTCACTGAGCTCAACCCGTCTGGTTGTGTGTGTTATTGCAGGAACAGTGGAGCTGCCGCTACAAACATATAAAAAAACTTGAAGGCACATCCTGGCAGAAGTGAGATCTGGGTTTAAATGCAAGCCTTGACCAAAATGGGATCATGAGGAAAATTTATTGTCATACACATGTTCACTGTGCAGACACATGAAACTTTTGCTTGTTTTTGTCATAAAATACATTCAAAATCAGTAAGTATAAATTATATCATGAGATATTTCACATAAGAGGATAAATATATAAGAATCAATAAATATCCACAATTGCACTCAGTGCAAAAAACTGTGATGTTGCCATCGTTTAGACAGATCCATGGAAGCCCTGGATAAGTCCTTATGATTAAGGTGATATGGGGAGATTCAAGAGCCTTTTACCTGTTAAAAGACTCACATACTACCTTAAGCAATCCTTTACTAATCACAGAGTACTTATGGCATAGGGATTACTTAAGGTGGAATGTGAGTTTAGGAGGGCAGTTTGAAAACCATTGGTTTTATAGTTTTGTTTGCCTTCTTGAGTCAATGCCTCATGCAGACTTCTTCCATGTTCCTGGGGATTTAACTTGCCAAGTTAAAAGACAGAAATGCTGGAGAAACCCAGCAGGTCTTTCAGTGTCCACAGGATGTAAAGATAGATAACTGAACTTTTGGACATGAGCCTTTCTTCAAGGAATGAATTTCCAAACCAGACTATGATCCAACCAGCTAGTATACTTTCCACAGTAAATGCCATAATTCAATGGAGTATTCAATGACATATCAAATATCCTCAAATTTCTTAGAAAGTGGTGGCATGGATCTGTATCTTTAAGGTTCCTTCGATGAGCTAATCCCAGGAATAATCTTCTAATATGCTTATATATATCTGATTTTTTTTTCTTGTCATGGTGTCCTAGTGTTCATTATACTGTACTTAAATTGTTGTTTGTGTGTTTTAAAAACATAAATGGGAAGTTGCATTTGTACATTATACATTCATATATGGCAATAAACTCCCATGTTATTCATTCTTGCTCAGGGAAAATCTTTATCTAACAGATTGTTCAAGGATAAACAGTAGGGAGGACTTGTTTCCATCCAATTCTAGTTTGAATGTTAAAACTTTAGCCTTAAATTGGGATTGACATTTAAATATTCAGCCATTGTCTGCCCATTTCACATAACATGCAAAGCATTTATAAGCAATGGACAAGTATTTGGTGTAATAAAATCCTGAAGAAAGAATTGATGTCCCTGACATTTTTTCACATGACATATATAAAAACATCTCCACTTGATTTATCAGTTAAAATACCAATGTAAACGTATGTTATTGACAGAATGTCAAAGGCCACTCCAGTAAGATATTAATATACATTTAATCTGCTTAAAATGGTAGTTTATCATCTGCCACAAAGTGCTTTGAAATTGAAATAAAGGAACCACTGTGGAAGAATTACAACTTTGTCTATTTGTTGATTGCTTTGAAAGACATCTTTTTAAAACTGGCTCTTGGAATTGGGGAATATTGTAACAAACTCATTATTTTCCCTCTGGTGGGAACTTGCTCTTTTATTTTCATATGAAATAATGACATAGAAATGTCTTCTCAGATCAGTAGAATCTAAAAAGCTTCAGTCTTCTGATCGAGGAGTAACTAGTCCCTGAGAACTGTAGCATTTTCTTTGTGTGGCCTTAATGGTTTTATTTATGGTGGATGCGGGAAGAATTCTTTGAAAGCCCAAATCACTTGGACAAAAGACAAAATCAAATAACTCAGGAACTGAAAGCCTCCTTGCAGCAGTGGCTCCTTAGTGATTAATCACCCAAGCAACCATTAAAAAAGGAGAAAAAACTTCAATAACACTACTTGTAAACCTTTTTCAATGCTGAGAACGAGACATTACATTCACCACACAGTAACCCATGGGGTGCTGCAAACAAATGGCATAATACTGTACTTCATCCCATTCATTGTGAGATCTTCACTGACATGATTTTTTAAATTTATTTTAATATCTATTTCATGTAGACTACGATCCCATACAATCTAATTAAGGTGCAAAGCAACCAACATGCATTTTAATATTCACTCTTGAAGGTTTGGAACATTTTTGGAATAATTTGTAAGGTCATTGAAGCCATTGAGTACCCTGTGAAACTGCTCTGATGGGCTCAGAGCACAGTCAGTGAACCGAATACCAGCTGGAAGCCACAGTGCAGCTTCAACCCAGAAGTGCTAAGATTTTAAAGAGGTGAGCCCAAGTGAAGGGTTTATTAAAATAAATTTGTAAAGTTTCTAAAGCAAGTTTTCTAGGAACATTTTATTTTACTGTGACTGTGTATCTCAGTATGACAAGAACTTTGCTGAAAACACCACAGTAGTGGATTGTATAAAAAAAGGGCAATAAGTCAGCATACAGAAGGAAGATCGAAACTTTGGCTAAATGGCGCACCAACAACAACCTCACCCTCAACGTCACCAAAATTAAGGAGCTGATTGTTGACTTCAGGAAGGGAAAAACAAAAGGTGTACGATCAAGTGATCATTGGGGAATCAGAGGTGGAGAGGCTAAGCAAATTTAGGTCCTTGGGAGTCACTATTTTGGAGGATCTTTCCTGGACCCAGCACACAAATAACATAATGAAGAAAACATGTCAGTACTTCTACTTCCTTAGAAGTTTGGTATGACTTGGAAACAGTGGCAAATTTCTACAGATATGCGATGGAAACTGTGCTGACCAGCTGCATCAGAGTCTGGTATAAGGACACCAATATCACTGAGCATAAAGCTCTGCAAAAGGTAATGGATACAGCCCAAGCCATCACAGGTAAAATCCTCCCCACCACTGAGAACATTTTTTTTGAAAATTTTATTTATTAATCATGATAAATCATACAATAAAGATGCAAACAAATAAAACATAATACATATATGATATTTTACCCCTTACAATCCCCCACCCCCTACCCTAACCCACCCACCCCTCCCAACCCCCCTCTAAATTATCCCAAAAGAACAGGAAGAAAAAAAAGGAAAGAAAGGAAATCAGTTGACATAACACTCTTCAATTATTTGCCATGGTTTGGAGCAACACCAATGTGTGGGAAAAAGATTAATAATTCAACCCCATATATTCCAAATACAGGCTCCAGGTTTATAAAGAAAGAATAATTATTACATAAATTATATGTTATCTTTTCCAATGGAATACAAGATCTCATTTCCAAATGCCATCGCTGAATATTCAAATTAGCCTCATTTTTCAAAGTAATTGCCAAACATTTTCTAGCCACAGCTTGACCTAATCTCAAAAAAGCAATTTGAAATTTATTTAATTTTAACTCTAAGCTCAATTTCTTAATATAACCCAATAAAAATACCAAAGGGTCAAGTGAAATTTAAAAATAGCTTCTAAAAGTTCCTTATATCTACCCCTAAAGTGTTTCACCGCTTTACATAACCAAGTAGAATGTAAAAAAGAACCAACTTCCTTATGACATCTGAAACATAAGAGATAAACTTATATTTCCTTAATTTCTCTGGAGTTAAGTGTAGGCAGCTGTTGTTTTGGCTGTTCTACTCCTGCTGCAATCCTGCTGCAGCCTTCGTATTTACAGTGGGGTACTGCACATGTGGGGGTAGCTAGTTCATTAGTAAGGAGTATATGGAAGGCTTTAGATGCAAGCTGCAAGATCTCCCCCCCCCCCCTTCTAATAATGTAAATACATTTATCTTGTTGGTAAAGTATTTGTTTTGGTTTCACTGCATCTGCCGACTCTACTCATTATTAAGCACAATAATGAACATGGTGTCAGAAGTGAAGCCTCAAAACTGAAGAAGTACAACAGTGAGTAATTCAAACCACATTTGTGAAACCTCAAAATGGCCGGCATGTTTATATGGCCCATCCGCATGGTATTCGAAAGAAATGTGGGCAAGAAGTAGCTCATATTTGAACAGGAATATGATATTTTTTTGGCAGCAGCACACAGTGATAACCTTCAAGTACCAGAGCATACATCTTGTTAAATTTGGCGGGCACAGAAGCCATTGAAAGGGAGAGGGCCTTTGACTATGCAGGTGAAATGCATGAGGGGAATCTCGTGATCCGGGCAGCCGAAATGAGGGAGGACCCCGAATGCCTTAAATGGAAGTTTAGGGAGATGTGCAACCCTCAAAAGAATATAACAATGGAGAGACACAAATGTAATAAAAGGGACCAGAACACTGGAGAGTCCATACACTCATATGTGAGTGACTTAAAAATTAAAACCAAAATCTGCAACTTTGGCACACTTATTGATGAACTGATTAGAGATCGTATAATATGTGGAATCTGTGACGACTGCATGAGGTCATCACTGTGAGAGGACAACTTAACTTTGTAGAAGGCCATTGCAACGTGCCTTGCCTATGAAGCTACTGAGGAGAACAGCAGAAAACTGACTGTTTCATAGCACCCTACTGCAAATATTGAAACGGTACAAGCTGCACCGGCGAACAGACAGTGGCCAGAGGATCGAAAAGGATGCACAGTTCCCCAGACAGGCCACTCCATGCCCAGGACTGCAGATCACTTTCTGAAATGGGAGATGTGCCTGGCAGTGTCGAAACTGTGGCAGATGAAATCACCATAGCAGGTGTATTAGGTACAGACAGCTAGCCTCTGCATGGACTGGACACAAGAGGGCGGTAAATCTACTGGAGCCAGGGTACAGAAACGGAGAGGGTGACCCAGATGACGAATACCAGGTCGATGGAGTGTCTGCAGGAATGACAGCCCACATCAGAAGCAATAATAAGGCATGTGAGTCCATGGAGGTAAATGGCAAAATAGCCAAGATGAAAACAGACACTGGTGCAAAGTGCAATGTTATGCCAGTGAAAACCTTCCAACGACTAAAAGACAAAGAACAGGTACAACCATGTGCCGAATCTACAAGCTTGGTGGCTTTTGGAGGCAGTAAAATCCCTACCACTGGCACTGTACAGTTGTGATGCTGGATACAAGGGAATTCTCATTGTACCTTTCTTTGTAGTGGAGAAGGATGTCAAGCCTCTATTTGGCCTCACTGCATGCATGAACATGGGACTCGTTTACTTTGGTGCTGACATCCATCAAGTAAACCTGGCTGAGGATGATTTTTCATGAACAATTTTCTCAGAATATTTTCACCAACGAGCTGGGAAGGCTCCCAGTGACATATTCCATGCAGCTAAACCCAGAGGTGAGACCTGTGGTTCGTCCAGCACACCACATTCCTGTGGTCATGAAAGAAAGGGTTAAAGCCAAACTGGATAGAACGGAAGAATTGGGTGTCATACCACCAATTTCGGAACCAACAGAATGGGTCTCGTCCATGGTGGCTACCAAAAAGAAGTACAGACAGTAAATTGCATCTGCATCGGTCCACGAGACCTTAACACAGCTCTCAAATGGCCGCATCATCCTATGCAGACAGTAGAGGAAGTGGCCACACAGATGGCAGGCTCAACAGTGTTCTCAGTTCTAGATGCGAGGAACTCATTCTGGCAGATATTGCTTAATCGTCATTCGTCCCTGCTGACTACTTTTAGCACAGCATTCGGCCAGTAAAAGTCCCGGAGAATGCCATTCGGTATCAATTCGGCAAGTGAGGTGTTTCAAAGGGCTATGTAGCAAATATTTGCTGGGTATCCTGTGCCATCATTGTTGACAACATACTGGTGGGGGGTACGTCGCGTGAAGAACATAACGAGAATCTGCGAAGGGTGCTCAACCAGGCACGAGAGGTAAATCTGAGGCTCAACCCCGATAAATGCAGTCATGTACGTGGGCCACGTATTTACCAGTAGGGGACTAAAAGCAGAGCCTTCGAAAACTAAGACCATGAGCGAGATGCCAGCACCCACAGACATGGGGTCTCTCCAACGATTCCTGGGTATGGTGAACTATCTGGGAAAGTTCATACCCAATGCCAGTGAATTAACAGCTCCTCTCTGGCAGTTGATCTACAAGGACACAGAGTGTATTTGGCACCAGCAACAACAGGATGTGTTCCCAACCCTCAAATGGCACATGGCCTGCCCCCCTGTCTTCTCCTACTTCGACGTGCGCCAACCTGTGCTGCTAACCTGTGATGCTTCACAGTATGGCCTTGGTGCAGCATGTCAACAGGATGGAAAACCAGTGGCGTATGCATCTAGATCTCTAACAGACACACGGAAACAAGGTACGCCCAAACTGAGAAAGAGCTTTTAGTAGTAGGGTTTGTCTGCTCCAAATTTAATGACTATACATATTGAAGACCAATTACTGTCAAAACTGACCATTTACCCCTGGTAACAATCATCAATAAACCTATCCATGCAGCACCAGTGAGACTTCAGCAAATGATGCTCCATCTGCAAAAGTACAGCATCACTCTGATCCATAGATGTGGTAAAGAGATGCCCTTGCACTTCCTAGAAAGTGCACTACCCAACATGCTGAGGAAAAGGACACTTTTGATGTCATGACAGCAAGCCATATCTCTTCACCCTGTCTCAATGAGCTATGGCAGCACACTGCAGATGACAAGACTCTGGGCAGGACAGAGCTCCCTGGGCATGTTCATTTCAGGGGGGCTGGCCAAATAAACAGTGCAGTTTGCCACCTGCTGTACTGCCATTCTTTCCCTATCGGGACAAGCTGATTAGCGATGAAGGAATCACATGAAAGGCCAAAGAGCAGTCATACTCGCTGCACTACAAAAACGAGGAAGTCCAGTCGTGTGTGGTTTGCAACCATACCAGGCCACACCAGCAAAAGGAGCCACTGCATCTGTACCCAGTGCCCACCTTCCCATGGTCCACTGTGGCAATGGATATTTTCGAGTAGCATAGACAGCACTACCTGGTATTGACCGACTCATACTCTGGCTGGTTTGAAATAGACTTATTGCGAACTACCACTTCAGAATCAGTGATCAAAAAACTGAGTCGCCATTTCTCAGTACATGGAGGCCCACATGTACACCTGTCCGACAACGGTGGCCAGTTCACCAGTCAGAAGTTCCATGATTTTTCCTCCTCATGGGATTTCAAGCACATTACTAGCAGCCTGGAATATCTTCAGTCCAGTGGGCTTGATGAAAGAGCTGTAAGAAGCGCCAAGCAACTCATGGAGCACTGTTACAGAGACAAAGCAGATACCTTCCTCAGTTTGCTGAACCTGAGAAATGTCCCTTGGGATAACACCTTGGGCTTGCCAGCCCAGCATTTGGTATCCCGCCAGACCAAGACGACTCTTCCGGTAGCAAAGAAGCTCTTAGAGCCTCACATCAAGGACCCTCAGGACATTAATGCTCAGCTACCATGCAAGCGCCTTATACAGAAAAAATGTTACGATAGATCAACCAGGCCACTGACACCCCTTCCTGAAGGGCAAATGGTTTGGCGCCAGACTCCAGAAGGGTACGACCGCCAAGCCATTGTGCAACAGAGTTGTAACGTCGAGGTCGTACCTCATCAAAGTAGGGGACAACCATACTGGAGGAATAGAAGGCACATCCTCCTGGTCAAAGAACCAATATTTCGGATGAACATAGAGACCAAGAGGACCCAGAAATTATAGGGAGCCCCATATCTGTTCTAGAGGAAGTCATGAGCGACGCAGACACCATCCCAACAACCGTAAATGAGGTTGATTTTCCAGTGGAGCTGCCACAAGCCTCAACTTGGGAAGAAGGATTCTATATGACATGGCTGGGGAGTGTTTGCAGGCCTAACCCGCAATATCAGGACTGTGCCAGATATGTGTATATATTTACTTAGTTGCTGTTGGTTTGATATATGTAGATGTGGAATACAATATGTGTGGGGGCTAGCTCAAGAAAGGGGATGTAGGCAGCTGTTGTTATGGCTGTTCTACTCCTGCTGCAATCCCGCTGCAGCCTCCGTATCTACAGTGGGGTACTGCACATGTGGGGGTGCCTAGTTCATTAGTAAGGAGTATACAAAAGGCTGTGGGCACAAGCTGCAAGCTCTCCCCCTTCCAGCAATGTAAATACGTTTATCTTGATAGTCAAGTATTTGTTTTGGTTTCACTGCATCTGCCGACTCTACTCATTATTAAGCACAATAATGAACATTAATATAACTGATGAAGAAATTTATAATGAACCAATCTCTACCTTACAGTTACAATTTTAGTCATACTATCCTCACACAATTTCATCCAATCATCCTGAGAAATTGCTGAGCACATATCTTTTTTTCCCATTTTAATTTAGATTTAACCACTGAGAACATCTACAGGCAATACTGTTGTCAGAGAGCAGCTGCAATCATCAAGGATCCACATCACCCAGCACATGCTCTGTTCTCACTACTACCATCAGGAAAGGGGTGTACAGTAGGTGCCACAAGACTCGCACCACCAGGTTCAGAAATAGTTGCTATGCCTCCACCATCAGATTCCTCAACAACAAACTCTGTATTCCAGTTTGTTTACATTTCTTTATTTGTTTTACATGTGTATGTAAGTTCTTTTTTTTTGCACTACCAAAAAGCGGTAATTCTGCCTCACTCACAGGAAAAAGAATCTCAGGCTTGCATGTGATGTCATGTATGTACTCTGACAATAAATCTGAGATTTTATGTCATTATTTGCATGATTCTGACTTTACCTGGTACCATGTGAATTGTTTGTGTCACAAAAGCAAAGTGCTGGAGATGCTGGGATTGTGAATTTTTTTAAAAAAGAACTGCTGGTTCAGACAGCATTTGGGAAGAGAGAGAGATAGGGGGTTACTGTTCATTTGATGATAGATCATCATGGCCCATCCCTTCGCGAGCGAAGATGAACATGGTGCCTTGTAGCTCTTCTGCCCTCACAGAACTTTTTGTAGTTGTTGGCACATTGTGATGTGCCACTACAAATCGTGGAAAGCCGTGCAGTGCGATTTTCTGCGAGGCCTCCCAGTCAGTATGGTTGACATGGAATGACTGGAGATCGTGCTTGATTACGTCTTTGTAGCGTAGACGTGGGCAGTCAACAGGGGAGCATCTGTTAGCCCATCGTAGAGGACATCTTTGGGTAATCGGCCATCCTCCATGTGGACAATGTGGCCAGGCCGCCGCAGGCGGCGAGTGTGGATGATTGAGTAGAGGTCTGTACTTCCAGTCTTCTCCAGGACTTAGACGTTTGTGACTCTGTCGCACCATGAGTAGCCTAGGATGGATCTGAGGCAGCGGAAATGGAATGCATTAAGGCGGTATTCTTGCTTTCTGTATGTGACCCAGGATTCCCAACCGTAGGGAAGAGTACTCAGCATGCAGGCTTCATAGACTCAGATCTTCAACTTGGTGGAGAGGTGGCAGTTATCCCATACACAGGCACGGAGGCATCCGAAGGTAGTGGATGCTTTTCCCAGGCTTGTGTCCAATTCTGCGTCAAGTGAGTTTGTTGTTGACATGGTGGAGCCCAAGTAGCAGAATTTCTCTACGTTGGAGAACACTGACCCATTGATGGTAATTGATGGAGTGTCATGGATTTGTTGGCTAAAGACGACTGTCTTGCCCAGGCTGATTTTCAGACCAAATTCAGTGCAGGCAGATGCAAATGCATCGCACAACACTTGCAGCTCTGACTGGGAGTTAGCCATGAAGGCAGCATCATCTGCATAGAGCAGTTCTCGAATCATAACTCTTCTTATTTTGGTCTTGGCCCGGAGCCGTGATAGATTAAAAAGTTTTCCGGAGTTCCTTGTGTGCAGGGCTATGCCTGAAGTCTCTGGAAAGGCACAGCGCAGAAGAGCAGAGAAGAAAATGCCAACCAGAAATGGAGCGAGTACGCAGCCCTATTTTACACTGCAGCGGATTGGGAACTCAATGAAGCACACATCAAGGGGTTTGCGTTGTTCGATGCATCTCTCTTGCAGTTGGCGGAAGGTGAAGATCATATCGATAGTTGATCGAGATGGCCGAAAGCCACATTAGCTTTCAGGCAGTATTCTGTTGGTGAAGGTTTGCAGGCAGGGGAGGATTGCACGACAGAGTATCTTGCCTACAAGGCTGAGCAGTGAGATGCCACAGTAGTTGTTGTAGACTTGGCGGTCACCTTTGTTCTTGTAAAGGGTCACAATGTTCGCATCCCACATATCTTTGGGGATGCAGCAGTGGACCCAACAAGTTTTGAATTGTATTGTGACCTCGGAGACAAGCGCTTTGCCGCCAAGCTTCAAGATCTCAGAGGAGATACCCTCGATTCCAGGTGATTTGTTATTTTTCATGCAGTGGACTGCTTTTCTGACATCGGTGATGGTAAATTCAGCATCTAGCTCCGCTAGATGATAGATAATAGAGCTAAAAATCAATAACTTGAGCAATCTAGAAAATCTTGCAGGCCCTTTTCCAATAGATTGCCAGATGCTGAGTGTTCAGTGGTGTTAAATGGGGAATCAAAGCATGAGGCCTGTGTAACAATAGTGATCATGTTTGCATTGCAACTAGCAATGTCTTAAGGATCATAGTTCCTATTTGATTATACCTTGCTGCCAGCAGGGGCCTCACACAGATGAAGAGACTGCTGCATGAGAGATCTATAATAGAGGTTTGCAAGCCTCATGGTGATTGTTTACAACAATTTTAAAGTAAAGAACTTTTTCCTTCATCCATGTTTAAGAACTCACATATACAAATACAAGCTAAAAAAATTTGATGAATTACTTGAAGGTAATTCAAGTCGATAAGTGAATTCTTGTAAAACCCAAAATTAAGTATACAGTGTCCTCAATAATGTTTAGGACAAATACATTTTTTTCTCTATTTGCCTCTGGGCTCCAAAGTTTTAAATTTGGTATCAAACATTTTACATGCAATGAAAGTGCACATTCCAGATTTTGTTCAAGATTATTGGTATACATTTTGGTATTGAGTCTACAACTAGACAGAATTGACGATTCCCAACTAAAGTGTATGTTTACTTCCTTGTGTCACTAGAGGAACATTAATTTGGGATATTTCCTTTGACAATCCAGTGTGATATGTTAGGGTCAAAAGTCCTAACTGAGAATGTTAAGCAGGAACAGGGATCAAAATTAGATGATTTTTCAAGATGTATTATTGGATTGTATGACTAGAGCAACACATTTTTGGATTTACATAATAAATACTCAAATGTAATCGTTTAATGACCAAACAATGCAAAATCCATAAACTGGTGATTGATAATCAACTTTCCTGATAAAAGAACTGTGCAGTTAATGAATATTGATGGATTGTAAGGTCAACATACCTGTAAAAATGGATTCTTGTTGGACTTGAAAATGTTACATATTTCTGTTAAATGAATATAGAGAAACAAATCTCTGATAACTTTCATGAAAACTAAAGCCGCTTCAGGCGGAATAGCTGGGAGAACGTGGCCCCAGAGCCGGCTGCAGGTGTGTGCGAAGCAACATTCAGGTGGCAGCGTTGAAGGCGCTGCTCTGGCACCTGAAAGGTCCGCAGCAGGGAGAGGCGCTGTTGACTGGCCATAGTCACGTCCGCTTTCAGGTGCCTAGGGGGAGTGCTCAGAAGCGGAGAATATACCTACCTGAGCAGGGTTGAGTAAGTACTCCTCGGGTCATGGTTCTCCGCTTTCAGGTGGTCTCCCAACAGCTGCATTTTGGTATTTTAGTTGGCTTTACGTTGGGGTATTCTGGCCACCCGAAAGCGGCTTAACAATCTATTGAGGAAAAAAAATATTAAGTTGTCTGGAACAATTTAATATTTATTTTCCTCAATAGATTTATGTTAGTTATGTTAGTGGACAACTTAACTCATACATTTAAAGGACATTTACAATTAAATCGAGTATTTATTGTTCACATATTTTATATTCAACGCAGGATAAAAGACAAAAGGACAATTCTGGTCCTTTTATAAACTTAGTGACTTATTGCCACATCTAACACAAAAGAAGGTTAATGATAGAAATAATATATCTGAATTTGAAGCATCTTTATTATGTCAAAGCAGTTGAGATTAAGTTAAAAGTTTCACCAATGGTTCCATTGGTATTAAGTTCCATAACCAAATGTGTAAGTTGGACCCAAATTTACTTTGTGGCCAGTGCTAATAGCCGCTTTCAGGTGCATTCTCTGCCAAGAATGCGCCTGCAGAAGCGGATTCAGTCCTGTGGAATGGTCATTCAGATGGCAGCGCTTAAAGCGCAATGCTAGCTACCTGAAAGGGACAGCTGCACGGGAGGTGCCTTGGAGCACACTTCGACTCCTGTACCTTTGGGATGTCAGGGTTGGGGTGGCCGGCACGGGCTGTCAGAGTTGGGGTGGCCGGTGTGGGCTATCAGGGTTGGGGCGGCCCCAACCTTGAGAGCCCGTGCTGGCCACCCCTGCCCTGACGTCCCATGCCGGGGGGCATGGGCAGCAGGGAGGGGGACTGTCAGGCACTTGCCAGCTGATTGTTATCCCCTTAGCAGCTGATTTCAGGCAGCTGCATTCTGGCGCCCAGGGGGACTTCAGTGCTCCGGCGATTATCCCTCCCGGAGGAGGGTTACAAAGTCCTCCTGCGCTTTCAGGTGGCCTCCCGAAAGCCGCATAAGTGTATAATATACGGTTTACATCGGGATATTTTGGCCACCTGAAAGTGCCTTATGTTACTAATATCAGTCAGAGCAATAATGGGGATGTTAAATCATATCAAGCTCATTCAGCTGGGCAAAATGAAATTGTATTGTTAGTTGTTATACATGTATTTGCAGAGGCCTGCAGCTGACGTGGACTTTTTTACCCCCTCCATAAATCTTCGTCCGCGAAGCCAAGCCAAAGCAAGCATTTGCAGAGGCATATAACCATATAACCACTTACAGCACAGAACAGGCCAGTTCGGCCCTACTAGTCCATGCCGTAACAAATCCCCACCCTCCTAGTCCCACTGACCAGCACCTGGTCCATACCCCTCCAGTCCTCACCTATCCATGTAACTATCCAGTCTTTCCTTAAATGTAACCAATGATCCCACCTCGACCACGTCTGCCGGAAGCTCATTCCACATCCCCACCACCCTCTGCGTAAAGAAATTTCCCCTCATGTTCCCCTTATAATTTTTCCCCTTCAATCTTAAACCATGTCCTCTAGTTTGAATCTCCCCCTTGCTTAATTGAAAAAGCCTATCCACAGTTACTCTGTCTGTCCCTTTTAAAATCTTAAACACCTCTATCAAGTCCCCTCTCAATCTTTTACGCTCCAGAGAAAAAAGCCCTAGTCTGCACAGCCTTTCCCTGTAACTCAAACCTTGAAATCCCGCCAACATTCTTGTGAACCTTCTCTGCACTCTCTCTATATTGTTTATATCCTTCCTATAATTTGGTGACCAAAACTGTACACAGTACTCCAAATTTGGCCTCACCAATGCCTTGTACAATTTCATCATAACCTCCCTACTCTTGAATTCAATACTCCAATTTATGAAGGCCAACATTCCAAATGCCTTCTTCACCACACCATCTACCTGAGTATCAGCCTTGAGGGTACTATTTACCATAACTCCTAAATCCCTTTGTTGCTCTGCACTCCTCAATTGTCTACCATTCAATGTATATGACCTATTTAAATTTGCCTTTCCAAAATGCAGCACCTCACATTTATCTGTATTAAATTCCATCAGCCATTTCTCAGCCCACACCTCCAGCCTTCCTAAATCACCTTTTAATCTACGGTAATCTTCCTCACTGTCCACAACACCACCAATCTTTGTGTCATCCGCAAACTTGCTTATCCAATTCTCTACCCCTTCATCCAGATCGTTAATATATATAACAAATAATGGTGGACCCAGGACCGAACCCTGAGGAACTCCACTAGTCACCGGCCTCCAATTGGATAAACAATTTTCTACCACTACTCTCTGACACCTCCCATCCAACCACTGCTGAATCCATTTCACTACCTCCTTATTTATACCTAATGCCTCCACCTTTTTTCCTAACCTCCTGTGGGGAACTTTGTCAAAAGCTTTACTAAAGTCCAAATAGTCAACATCCTCAGCTTTCCCTTCATCAACCTTTTTTGTAACCCCCTCGAAGAACTCAATCAGGTTTGTCAAGCATGATCTACCCCTGACAAAACCATGCTGATTTCTCCCTATCAATCCTTGTACCTCCAAAAATTTGTAAATAGCATCCCTCAGAACACTTTCCATCAACTTGCCCACCACAGACGTCAGACTTACAGGCTTATAATTCCCAGGTTTGCATTTGGACCCTTTCAGAATTTGTTATCCGGATTAGGAAAGTTAGGCTATTGTGAGAGACTGGAAACACTAGGGTTGGGAGGTTGAGAGAAGGTCTTATTGACATCAATAAGATGAACCATGCAACTAGAGTAGGAGAATCTAGGTGAGAGGAGTGGAATTTAGAAGGAACACCCAGAGGTGTTTTGCATATGGAATGAGCTGCCAGACAAAGTGATAGGCAGGTTAGCTTCTTTTAAGAAATACTTGGACAAACACATGGATGGGAGAGGGTTGAAGGGGTATGGGTCTAATGTGAGAAAGTGGGGCTAAAGTAAGAGGACATATTGTTCTGCATAGAAAAGCTGGCTCTGTGGTCCTGATTTTGAGCTCAGAAACTCTAGGCTATAAGGTCCACAGAGAAAGATATGAATAGTAGTTGTTGCATAGGTTTTTCAAGAGTTATGCCAGTGTTGAATTCTATCTATCAGGGTCAATGCTTAATGAAGAGGAACAAAGAACAAAACAGGAATAATAAAACTCGTTAAAAAGCAAATGCCAGGCAGTCCAACCATGAGGTTAAAATTATTTACAGCCAGAAGCAAAAACCTATTCAATGTGATCCAGTTGACAGAAACTACCTCCATGTGATGTTTTAACTGTAACCTAGATTTATGATTTGTTAATGTTAATATTTTCCTTTGTGATTTGTGTCTTCTGGTTCCTATTCAACTCATGTTAGACGCCATCATAGCTCAAAAGGCACGACCGAGTCGTTGGAATGAAAGTAGGAGCATATCACTTAAAATTACATGCTGGAATTTTAGCTCACTTCAAAGAAAGCAGCGGGAAGTAATACTCTGTATCAGTATCCAATAAATTGTTTAATAATGCATAAATTATTGTACATACTTATTTACAGATGTTAGGAATTATATCAGATTGATATAAACCTCATTACATCTGTAATATATCATATTATAGAGGCTTTTGGGATTCACACCTATGAGTAAAAAATATCTGCATTATCATGGTTTCTTTGGCTTGGCTTCGCGGACGAAGATTTATGGAGGGGGTAAAAGTCCACGTCAGCTGCAGGCTCGTTTGTGGCTGACAAGTCCGATGCGGGACAGGCAGACACGGTTGCAGCGGCTGCAGGGGAAAAATGGTTGGTTGGGGTTGGGTGTTGGGTTTTTCCTCCTTTGCCTTTTGTCAGTGAGGTGGGCTCTGCGGTCTTCTTCAAAGGAGGTTGCTGCCCGCCGAACTGTGAGGCGCCAAGATGCACGGTTTGAGGCGATATCAGCCCACTGGCGGTGGTCAATGTGGCAGGCACCAAGAGATTTCTTTAGGCAGTCCTTGTACCTTTTCTTTGGTTTAGACCAGTGGTTTTCACACTTTTTCTTTCCACTCACATTCCACCTTAAGCCATCCCTATTCCAATGGTGCTCTGTGATTAATAAGAGATTACTTAAGGTAGAATGTGAGTGGAAAGAATAAGTGTGAAAAACTCTATTTTAATTTAATCTCATTGACTTGTTATGTGCACGTTTTCAGAACTCCAAAGGAATTGAGCCAATAACAACTTTTCTCAAGCAAAATATTTCAGTAACAATTAGGCCTAGAGCAGTGATTTTCACCTTTTTTTCCAACTCAGATAACCCCTTAAGTAATCCCTTCCTAATCACAGAACACCTATGGCATAGGGATTACTTAAGGGGCTATCTGAGTGGAAATAGTTTGAAAAACAATGATTTAGATTAATGGCTTTAATCAACATAGTTGAACAGTAGAATTATTTTCAATTGATTGTGCTCTTTGTTAGATTTTTGACTTGAACATAATCTTGCTTACTGACGTTCCTGCAATCCTGGTTACCTTTTGACCTCTCGTTCAATGTATGAGTGCTTCCTGCCTGTAAAGGTGTGTGCTTTCTCTTTTTAATCACTTGGGTTTCTCTTGGTATACCAGTTTCTTGCCATATTAGGGGCAGCACGGATGGTTAGTGCAAGGCCTCTTCAGTGCCAGCAATCGAGACTGGGGTTTGAATCCCGTGCTGTCTGTCAGGAGTTTGTACATTCCCCTCCCACCGTTCAAAACATATGGGGGCAGGGGTGTGGGTGTAGGTTAAATAGATGTGAATTGAGCTGCAAGGACTAATGGGGAAAAATGGACTGTTACCATGCTGTATGTCGAAATTTGTTTAACATTATAAAGTCCATCAGTTTGGTGAGGTTACTGTAAATTGCCCCTAAAATAGGGGAGGGAGAATCTGGGGGTAATTAAAAGAAATAAGGGATTGACTGCATACGTGAAGGTCTGAAGGCCTTGATTCCTCTGAATGTTTCCATGACAGCATAGGGCAGGGGTGGCCCACCTTTTAATTTTTAATCTTTAATTTAGACCTACAGCACAGTAACAGGCTATTTCAGGCCACGTGTATGTACCAGGAGTGTAAGTTAATTGGGCGCCACGGACTCATAGGCCGAAATGGCCTGTTACTGTGCTGTAGGTCTAAATTAAAAATGTAAAATTAAAAGGTTGTCCACCCTGGCAAAGAGCGATATTACCTTGTGACGAGCTTATTTATGGTATGTTGGATGTCAATGGTGATGAATTCTTTGCCTTTGATTCTTTCTTTCCTATAGTTACACCGTTTCTTCATTCCTTTCAATACATAGTTTTGGTTCTTTGAAAAGTTCAATCAGAGTAATCAATAAAACAGACAGTCCAAAAGACTATTGTTTTATTCCAATGTTTTTATGGCCCCTTGCCAAGTTCCAGTTATCAAAAGATAGAAGGCCTGTGCAACTTGATCCCCTTGAACACTGCCTTGATGATTAGATGCCCGTCATTACTTTTACCTGATATGGCAGAATTAAAGTGTGGGGAAATGATGGAGGAAGAAGGAGGCAAGTATTAGAATGATGGAGTCTAACATGAGTTGAATAGGAACACCACAGGAAAATAAGAGGCAGAGTGAAATTTTCTACGTCTAATGGAGTCCTCCTGTGCAAAGTTTTCCATTTCTGCTGAAATATTCAAAACTGGAAAGGGTTCTTCAGATATTCAAGGTAAAGGTTCCATTATTGTCACATAATACTACATTTAGAAGGTAACATACATGAAATTCTTTAACTTTGTCTATCGAAAGGCAGACAGTTAGTCACCACTTGGTTGAGCACCCCTCACCGAAACCTACAGCATCTGGTGTTCCTCGGCAGTCTCCCCTGCAAGTACTGACCAGGCCTGAGCCTGCCTAGCGTACAAACTTAAAAAGCATGGTATAGGAGGTTTGGCATTAAGGTGGATAGAGAATTGGTTGATGGACAGGAAGAAAAGAGAAGGTATAAATGGGTTATTTTCGGAATGGCAGCCAGTGACTAGTGGGGTACTGCAGGGCTCCATGCTGGGGCCACAGTTGTTTACAATATATATTAACAACTTAGATGTGGGAATAGATAACAATATCTCAAAATTTGCAGACAACACAAAGTTGGGTAGCGGGGTTGGCTGTGTTGCTAGGATGCTAGGAGGGTGCAGAGTGGCTTGGACAAGTTAGGCAAGTGGGCCAAGACGTGGCAGATGCAATATAATGTGGATAAATGCGAGGTTATCTACTTTGGAGGTAAGAACAGGAAAGAGGACTATTATCTAAATGATATCTATTTAGGAAAAGGGGAGATGCAGTGAGACTTGGGTGTTGCTGTGCATCAGTTATTGAAAGTGGGCATGCAGGTGCAGCAGGCAGTGAGGAAGCTGAATGCTATGTTGGCATTCATAGCAAGAGGATTTGAGTACAGGAGTACTGAGATCCTACTTCAGCTGTACAGGGCCTTGGTGAGACCACATCTGGTCTCCTTATCTGAGGAAGGACATTCTCGCCATGGAGGGGGTGCAGAGAAGATTCACTAGACTGATACCAGGGATGGAAGGCTTGCATATGAAGGAAGGTTGGATAGACTAGGCTTGTATTCTTTAGAATTTAGAAACATATAAAATTCTTAAGGGTTTAGATAGACTAGAAGCGGGTAGGTTGTTTCCAATGATGGGAAAAACCAGAACCAGGGTCACAGTTTAAGGATAAGGGGGAAGATATTTTAGAACTGAGACGAGGAAAAATTTCTTCTCTCAGAGGGTGGTAGATCTGTGGAATTATTTGCCACAGGAAGTAGTTGAGGCCGGTTCCTTGTCAATATTTAAGAGTAGGTTAGATTTGGCCCTTGTGGCCAAGGGGATCAAGAGGTATGGGGAGAAGGCAGGAACCGGGTACTGATCAGCCATGATCATATTGAATGGTGGTGTAGGCTTCAAGTGCCAAATGGCCTCCTCCTGCACCTATTTTCTATGTTTTAACTTCTGAGATCAGACAATCTCAGGTGTATTCAAGCTATTTGGTGCTGTTTTTGGTGCAGTGAGAAGTCCACTTCATTTTTATCGGATTTATTGTCATGAAATTCCACACTTCATACAAATATCTTCATAGAAATGGTTAATGGCAGAACTTACAGGGCTTGAAATTGGGAAGTCCATTACTAGACATCTGTAGGTAGTTTACAAGATAAGCTTTGTGGTTCACATTATATATGCTCAACTAACCTGTTCAATGCTGGGAGTGATTTCTTCTGTGGACTGGGTCCAACAGCTCATCCAAACATACTCTGGCAGTAACTGACTAGCTTCAAAGAGGTTTAAGAAGATAAGTAATTTCAAAAAGTTTTCTTCTGCCAAATTTCTCCAGATGAATTTGATTACCTTAAAATCATAAATTAGTACAAAACATAAAAGGAACATTGAACATTTTTGTAGGTGTATATATTGAAATAATAGTGAATGTCTCATTCCCTCTTAATAGAACATGATGCAGATAGATTTTTAGGAAATTAAAATATATTATCGTAAATATAAGGCTCACCAGTGGCTATACTTTGTGAGGAGCTTGAGGAGATTCATTATATCACTGAAGATTCAAAAACTTCTACAGGTGTACTGTGGAGAGCATTCTGGCTGGTTGCATCACTGCCTGGAATGGGGTGCCTATGCTCAGGACAAGAAAATCCTCCATAGGGTTGTTAACTCAGCCTGCAACATCACAGGTACGAGTCTTCAGTCCATCAAGGACATCTACAATGGGTGGTGCCTTAAGAAAGCAACCTGTATCCTCAAGGACCCTCCACCACCCACGCATGCTTTCTTCACTCTGGTTGTTTTAAATTGTTTCTACCATTCTGTTAAGGTTTTTCCCTCTCCTTTGGTTCCATGTTGTGGAAGGTAGTGGGGAGATTAGTAGCAGACGCAGATGGAGTTTATGCTGGCTTTAATACTTGAACAAATTGCTGTTCATGAACTTAATCCTTTTGTGTGATGAGAAAGAAGATTGAACATCTGAGGGGAGAAGAAACTGCAAAGGGAAGGAAGAAGAGGGGAAATATATTTCAGATTATCTTCCTGAGACCTTCAAGGAGAAATTTTCCGATGAAAAACCTCAATATTTATGGTCAGTTTGAAATTCGTCACAGGTCACAGCCACAATGACAATTTTAAACCTGGTCAAGGGCTGGACTATAATTGGCTACCAAGGCGATCCTGGTCATCGAAGGGGTGTATTCTGCCACACCTCCTGCAGTTCTCGGATGTCTGCGACTTTCTCTGCATGCGCTTTATGGCATCGACCCTTCTATCTCTGTGCTGCATGTTGGCCTGCATGGAGAGGGATTGCATTTGCCTCCTAGTGGCCTTGAAGGCCCTAGCCACGTCTACGGCATCTACTAGTTTCAAGCTGTCTTTTCCTAAAAGCTTCTGCACTTCAGGATGAGCCCTTCCCCAGATTAGTTGGTCGACTATTCTCTCCTCGATTTCTTTGAACTTGCACTTTGCTGCAATGTTCTTTAGCCTTGTAAAGAAATTATCAACTGACTCATCAGGCTCTTGTTTTAATCCCTGGAACTCATCTCGCTTTATTCTATGGCTGGATTTTGGTTCCAGATGAGAGGAAATTTTTTCTCATATCCTTTCTGTGTTATTTTCTTCCTCTTCAGCCAGCTCCCAGCTATTAAACAGGTCTAGATCTCGCTCCCCCGTCCAAAGAAGGATGTAACTAACCTTTTCCTCTGGTGTGATTCCCTTGAGGAAACTTTTGAATGCCGGGTTGCACTAATGCTTGAACTTTTAAAAACCCTCTATGATGTCGTCAGCTTCCCCGTTCATGACTGGGTGAAATGCTGCTGCTGCGGCCATTTTCTTCTCCAGCTCTGCTCATCAGGTCATGGTGTTTTTTTCTTTGTTTCCTTCTCTTTGTGTTTGTTTTGGTTTATAGGGATTTTTTTTCCTATATGATGTGGGTTTCAGTCAATCCCACCTCTGCCACCGTGTTATGTCCTCGGATGTACCATCGGAGGTCTTAATAAACACTCAAAGAAGCTTGTAAGTTTAGAGCACAAGCCTTTATTCACATCTCAGGCTGCTGGTCATGTATGAATACACTGTCGTACTGAGTATGCTCACCACTCAAGTGTGATGCAGCTCTTACAGTCTTGCAGTGTTCATACTCCACCATAAAATAGCCCCAAGTTTCCACTGTATATAACAACGGGGATCTCCCAGTGGCCAACCATTTCAATTCTGCACCCAACTGCCATGCTGTCATATCTGTCGATGGTCTCCTGTATTGTCAAACCAAGGCCATCTGTAAATTGGAGGAACACCACCTAATTTTCTGTCTGGGCACTCTCCAACCAGATGGTATTGACATTGATTTCTCCAGTTTCTGCTTGCCTAATTTTTAAAAAAATTTAGATGTACAGCACTGAAATAGGCCAATTCAGCCCTACAAGTCCATGCCGCTCAATTTTCCCCCCATTAACCTACACCCCGGTACAATTTTGAAGGATGGGAGGAAACCGGAGCACACGGAGAAAACCCATGCAAACATGGAGAGAACATTCAAACTCCTTACAAACAGCACGGGATTCAAACGCAGCAGTGATCCCGATCACAGGTTCCTTCTCTTCCCCATCCCTCTGTCTTCTTTCCTCCAATTCTCCACCCTTTTCCCTCTCCATTCACAGAGCTATTCTCCCCTCCCCTGGTTTGCTGGTATGCCCTCCTCCCTTATCCACCCATTACCTCCGCCTGTGGGACTGTGGTCCTACCCCTGCCCCTCCCCCCACCATTTTGTTCAGATACCTGCCTATATTTTGTTCAATCCTTGATGAAGGGCTTCAGTCTGAAACATTGGTTATATTTATCTTTGCTACATAAAGTACACTATTTGACTTGTTGAGTTTCTCCAGCATCGTGTTTTTACTAATAGAAGCAGGGCTTGGCCACTAGGCCCCTCATCCCTACCTCACCATTCATAATGATCATGGCAAATGTAAAATAAGGGATGTGCAATATTACACAAGACAAACAAAAATAAGATGAGTCTCCTGCCATTCCATATGAAAATGGCTTATTTATGCTCATTTCAAATCAATCTGTGCTAGTTCCATTTTCAGTCTTTAAAATATTAATCAATCTCTACCTCAACTCTATCTATTGATTTAGCCTCCAGCACTCTCAGATTCAAAGAATTCTAGAGATTTACTTACTATTCTCAGAGAAAAGATCTCCACATCCCTCAAACCTAAAAGACTGTGGCTTGGCTTCGTACCCTTGTTTGTGACTCTCCCATAAATGTTAGCTGTTGCCAGCGATGAACACATGAATAGAACATAATTATCAATGTTTTACAATGTATTTGCAATTGAAAAGAAAAGATCCGTGAAGTGATTTAGTTGTTTGTTTGCATAATGTGCATTAGATAAACGGATCATTTGAATCACATCAGAGAATATGATGACTGAATGTAACCACTTGATAGATTAGTTGATTAAGTTGCACTAGGACTGAAGAATCAATGTCATTTAATAAGGGAATTTATGAAAAAAGGTAACAGTGAATACAGGGAACATCTGGCAGACCAGGCCACATCTGCAGAGAAAGAAACAGATGCTTCAGTGTCTTGTGCACCATTCATTATTTCAATAAAGAAATCGCCCCCAAAAACTAAACCATCTGTACACTTCCCAGATGCTGTCTGATATCCTGGACATTTTCAATTCTTTCATTTTGATTCAAAGTGTCAGCATTTGCAGATTTTTGCTTTTTAAATAACTGCCCAGTCATTTTATTTAATGAGTTCTTTCTTTTCCTGGCTATCATGAAAATAGGCATACTTTTGTGCAAAGAAGAAAATATAAGAGCAGTCAAACAGATTGCAAAGTGCCCACAGGGGAAACTAAACATCTTAAAAAAGGAATATCAAAAATTCTTCCATGTGCTTTTTCAAATACAGATGCTGAAAGATGCATGATCATAAGGTCTAGAAAAGTATTGTCATTCCAGCTGCTATTATGAGGAAATTGTTTTCTGAAGTCTGCATCCTAGTCCTCTGACTATACATCTGGTGATCAGCCACAGGACATCCATAGTGTATTAAATAAGAAAACCTCTGATTTAATGGTTAATGACCTCATCTCCCCATTCACATTTTATTATTTTTCTGACTCTCTGGCCATATTTATCAGTTATTTTGTCAGCTGTTATATCTGGTGTGAGCCAAACAATTACACCATTTATTTCAACATGTTTAATGGGAAAATAAGCAAAGGCCATTCAAATTCCATATGTTTTTCCCACACATTTGGAAAATAATTTTAAAATACATCTTAATGGCACGACAACATGAAACAGAGCCAAATGCATTTTTAAAATTTTATCCGGAAATGTTTATGTATGTTAGTCTTACATTATCTCATCCAACTCACCTTTCCTTACATGTGAGGTAAGAGATCTCCATTTCATTGTGTGATCAGAAGTGAAGAAGTGCTTGATTTTTGAGCTGTGTTCAGTTCCATTGTCAATCCTCTTCAGGAGCCAGTGGTGCAAGAAGGCAGGAGCTAATGAATGGCACAACATGCCCCTGTCTCTTGATCACCGTGTACCAAGTGAACAGATGCCTTTGATGGGTTTACATTTGTACTGTAGTTTCATGAAGTTGTCCTTTGGTGTTTTAACTAATCTTGACAGCTCACTAAGTACTTTGGCATTACAGTAGCTTCACAAACTACCCATCCCACCTAATCCTTTGGCTACCACCTGCTCCATTAGCAATGGAACAATACATAAATGTGCTGAAAGAACTCATCAGTGACCTGATTGAGATTTTGCTGAATGTGCCTTGTTGAAGGGCTCAGGCCCAAAATGTTGACTGCTTATTACTTTGTATGGATGTTGAATGTCCTACTGATTTCCTCCACCTCTTAAATGAATTGTTCCACCTCTTCATTTTGCTTGAAACTTCTTATTTAACCTCCTTGAGTGGTGGGATAGTCTTTAGTTCCTCCTTTGGTCTCATTAGCCACTTCAGAACCCACAAAACTGGAGTGGAGCCAAGTCATCTTCAATTTTAAGGTTCTGTTAATGAAGAGAAAAAAGTCACATGCACAATCTGTAAATGTGCATTACGTCTTCACAGGATGTAGGCTGCCAAGAATATCAATAAATAATTCTACAAGTCTTCTTTGAGTTCATTGGCGGATATGGAGACAAGTTGAATGAGTTGTTTATTCCCCTTTGTCTTTTCTCATGCCCAGAAGTGTAGTCAGTTGTTACCTACATCCATGGTTTGAATGCCTATGGCATTAGTACCTTTCTCCTTTCCATCCCCATTTTAACAAGGAGATGCAGTATGTGGATTAAAATAACAGACAACAGTGAGATAAATCTGAGAAAGTATGATAATCAGAAAGTAAAGGGATTTATAAGAAGGTAAATAAAGCTAAAGATCATTGAGGCAATATCTTGCATTATGGCAGAATTTGAGGATTTCATAAACAGGAAATCATTGTCATGTGAAGTATATTAAACCCTTTGATAAAATCTGAAGAGAATATGATACTTCTTACAAATTCAGCCTGTCTTATACACATACTTAGTGTGATTAATAGATGTGTTGGCAGATCACCATAGTTGTTCTGCATGTGCTTTGCACTCAAATGACCAATCTTTTCACTCAAAGGGCAGGTGTACACAAACATGCTGCATTGCAGTGCACATTGTTTGTTTTTTAATCTTCAATCTTAATGATATATTTTCCTCAGCCCATCTTTCTCAAGCAACTGAAGATGGCAGAACAAACTGGAGTATAATACAACCTGTTTAAGGCAGAAACAGTGCATCTGCTAACTTTGATATGATCTCCAGATCAAATAGACAGCTTGCAAATTATCTGGAACTCAATTGTTATGGTACCTCCTGCAGAATGAGACACAGGAAGTGGCATTAAAATGCTGTTACACATGATGTCCATCACTGACTTTATGCTCCATTTTCGAGGATTTCTGATGTCAAGTGAGAAAGTAGGTTTAGACGAGATTGCACTTACTAGGAATTCCTCTTTTCATTGTTATTCAGGCAGGGAGTGTCCAAAACAGTCAAATCCATCTCTGGAATCTAATGTAAGCAAATTACTGATGGTTAAAGTAAACATTTTTCCAGCCTTTGTTTTGTTTCTAAATAGGCAAACAATCTTCTTCTAAGACTTTTGTACCTATCGATAACCATTGCACACAAGGCACCCCCACTTCTCTCCCCACATCCTGCCCTCTTTCATTCTGTAATTTATGGAGGGAAGTGGCAATCATATATTTTTAAGATGATCATGATTAATTTCACAAAGTGATTTCCCTGGCAATGGGAATTTGCCCTCTGTAAAGTGCAGGTGTTGACCTCATGGCGCACAGATTGCATCACAAGCATGGAAAGTGCAGCATCCAAAAGAGAAAAGGTTTAAAATTGACATTGTCAAAATCAATCCCATCAAATTCAGCAACTTGCAACCCATTTTTCAAGAATTTATCATGACTATATTTGAAGATTTAAATGATTAAAATCAAAGCATGCAGTCCTTGAAGGTTAAGTGATGTTAGTTCATTGGCCAACTACCTCAAAGAGACCTTCACAAACTTCTGAGAAATCCGGATGAGGCTAAATAAGCATATGAGAACCAAAGAAAATAGAGGTAGGAGCAGGTCGCTTGATGGAACAAGCCTTCGTCCGCCATTCGATATGATCATAGTTAATCTTCCCAGGCCTCATCACCTTTCCTGTTCCAGTTCCCCAGGGCCCTCAATTCCATGGTTTGTCAAGAGCATAATCCACTTCAATGATCCAACCTCCACAACACTCCTGATTGGTGCACTAGAGTTGGCTTCTATATTAAAGGAGGAGACTGTTCATTGGTAGAATAGATTAAGGAAGTTGAATTAATTCCTCCTGTTCTTATATAGTCTCCCCACACACCATTCTTGCTTTGTAGATGTTAAAAGTGACCCCATATTTCAGTCTGATACTTCCTTTACTCTGGAGGAAATTTATATTTTCCTTAAAAGGTGAGAATTATGTAATGTCATGAAAGGTTATTGAGTCATATAGAATAGCAATCAAAAAAATATCCAGTGTTCATGACTGGTCTTATGATTCACTTTACTGATATTAGTTCAGGTTCCATGCACTGTCTAATTCAATAAATTGTGCAAATGAGTCTCCCTATGATTTCATTATCCCTTACTTAAATGATCTTTTTTTAAAAATCAGCCAACAGTGGGAGGTTGATGTTAATGTTAATTCTCTGCAACTGTCTGAAATTTGTATTGTGAATTTCTGGCCTAAACCCTATGATTTCTCACTGAATCATTTAACCGTGAGCCAACAAATAATGTTTACTTTTAATTGCTGCCCTCCATTATGGAAGCCTTTGCAGATTAAAAAAAAAGTCTGGAGCAGAAGTCTGGGTTGAAAATGTAAGACCAAATACTTTCAAGTTGTTGATGCTGTAGGTTCTGAACGTGGAATGAGCAAAGTGGGAATTATTTTACTGTTACCTGTAAAAGTGTATTAATTGGGTCAGGCCAACAGAAGTGTTGTTTAAAGATCTGCAGTTCAAAAAGAGGCTGAAACCCAAGCAGCTTAAATAAAATGAAACATTTAGCCACCCCAACTGAATCTGCATGCTTCATACTTTTACACAAGTGAGACAATCAGCTAATTAATCTTTAATTTGTAACATTATGCTTTCCAAACCTGTTAATGATGCAGCCTTTTCTTTTTAAAATATCTTTATTGAGTTTAATAAGAAGAATACACATAATAATCTAGTGAAAGGCCTAAGCCATATCATATACATAATGTACATAAATTTTAAATCAAAAACATACCATAAATTATTAATATTGAAAAGAAAAAGAAAAGTATAAAAGAAAAAATGGGGATAATCCCCCACCTGAGACAAAAAAAACTTTATTTTAAAATGTTATGAATAAAATTCCCTTATTTTAAAAAAGGGAATTTATACTTCTCAGATATTAACTTTATTTTCTGTAATATAATCAATGTTTACAATTTTCAATTCAACTCACATTTATCTAATATAAGTAATAAAAAAGAAAAAAAGTAGAATCAAACCCCTCCCACTGAATGATACAGCCTTTTAATTGGATTTTATTTGTGCACCAGGTTTTAGTGTGCCACCCAATCTGGTTCCTGCACAAGAAATATTATGTCATGCTCTTCTTGCCTTTCAGGCCCTTCCTGCATGCACTTAGCTCTGCTGGAGCATGCAGAGAAAATAAGGTAAAATTTGAGCACACTAGTCTGAGTTGCAGAATGGTGAGAATGTAGCAAGAGATTCAGATTCAGACACAAATTTAATCTTGTCAGAGTACATGATGTCACATACAACCCTGAGATTCTTTTTTCTGTGGGTGAGGCAGAATGACCACTAATTGGTAGTGCAAAAAAAAAGCTATACTCAATGTTCACATATAAACAAATAAATAAATGTAAACAAACTGCAAATCAGAGACAAATAAAAAATCAATAAGGTTCAAAATTGAGAGTCCTTAAATGAGCCCCTGATTGAGTTTGTTGTTGAGGATTCTGATGGTGGGGGGGGGGGGGGGGGTAGCAGCTGTTCCTGAACCTGGTGGTATGAGTCTAATGGCACCTAGACTTCTTCAGAGCATTAACTGAAGGAGTTGGGGAATGAATCAAATCTTTTGGAATTTTGATCAGGTTTATGGAATTAAGATGTTATTGGGTGCCTGAGTTGCACAAAGGTTGGGCTGTGGGATAGTGTAGGGTCGGGGATCAGACTGTTAGGGGAGTGGTGAAGAGAATACCAGGAAGAATTTTAGGAGAATTTGTGTAGTCATGGTTGGTTCCTAGAAAATCAAAAAAATTGCAGATGCTGGAAATCTGAGATAAAAACAGATAGAAATACATTACAGGGCAGGCATCATCTGTTGGAAGAGAAACTGATAACTGATGAGGAGCCTTGGACACTGCCCAAACTCCTGAGTCTCGCATTTTCTATTCTGGTATTGGACTTGGTGGAACGTCATGTTAAGTATGGTAATGTCAAATTTGGTCTCACTAAGTTCAGTGAAGGATGTCACCTTTATTGGTAACCAGTACCATTCACGGGTCTCACATACATATTCCAAAGTCAAGGCAGTAATGACCAACATTGAAGTTGTTTCATATGTACAGATCAGAGAAGCAGAGCATCAAAAAGGGAAATCAGCTCTCATGAAACTTACAGCGAATCTGTGATTTAACTTAGCAATTGAAATTTTTATTGGAATTGGGTAATAATGTGAACAAAAGAGGAACAGCATGTGATCTAATTTCTCGACCACTTGTGTAATTGTGAGCTCAATCAGAGATTTTTAACTTCTGCACAACATTTCTCCAACTAAGCTAAGCACACTCTGCTGGAGGAACTCAGCAAAGTTGAGCAGCATCCGTGGAAGTAAAACAAAGATTGATCTTTCACCTTTATTGAGTGTGGAAAAATGTGGGAGTACCCTTAATAAAGGGTTTCAACTTGAAATGTTGACTGACCATTTTGAATCATGGATATTGACTGACCTGCTGAGTTCCTCCATCAATTCTTCATCTACTCAAGACTCCAGCTCTGCAGATTTTGTGTTTCTGAAATAAAGGATAGACTTTCTCCTGGTTAACAAAGGGTGGGGTTCTGTCATTGGTCCATTATAACATTGGTTTTAGCCTTGGAGGTACAATACCTCCATCTTCTTACAAAATCCTGAAACTGCTCTGAGCTTCTTGGGGTAAAAATAGGGGCTGCAAAGAAAAAAGAAGAGCTTTTTTTCAAAATTTGTGATTACATGCATTCCCCAGGTTACAAACAATATCCGTTCCTAAGTCTGTCATTGTCGAATTTGTAGATAAGTCCGAACATACGGTTCTTATTTAGCATCAGTTAGTCAAGTGTTTGTCTTAGTATATAGTTTTCCTTTCTGTGCACGTAAAACTACTGGAATCAATTTCTTGAAGTATGCACACTTAACACAGTGTTAATTGCAACGTGATCCAACTTAAAATGGCAGATGGCGTTCTTCTTACCAGAAGCCGCACATAGTCTGTTCATAAGTATGAGTTGTCTGTAAGTTGGACGTTCATAACCCAGGGACTGCCTGTGTTTTGGTTTATTGGTATAAAAATACATGGGATGGGACAAAGGCTGACTGAGCAGGCAGAGTGGTTAGAGGCAGGAGACTGTGAAATAAAAGCTCCAGAAGTACATCCAAATGTTGTTGGTTTAACTTGTTCCTTCCTATGACACTAGTTCATGAGCAGCAAAATTATTTTTTCAAAAGCAAACACATTCAAACATTACCCTATAAATATTTATAATATGAAAAGTCAGACTTCATTTGGAGAAATTTAAACTGCAGCAGTGAAAAAAAGTTTCAGTTTAGAGCAAGAACAAAAAAAAATCCCATTGCTCCAGATGTGCGGGTGGTCTGTTTTATGTACTAGACCAGCAGCTATAGAAATTCACCAAGACAATGATGTCTTCAAAGCAATAATTTTTAATAATAACATAACACTTCTTACTTAACTCTGAAGTCAACTCTAACTTAACCCAACTATGTGCATGTGTGTGTGTGTGTGTGTGTGTGTGTGTGTGTGTGTGTGTGTGTGTGTGTGTGTGTGTGTGTGTGTGTGTGTGTGTGTGTGTGTGTGTGAGAGAGAGAGAGAGAGAGAGAGAGAGAGAGAGAGAGTCAAAACCAAAACCATTACAGTTCAGACATAATTCTGAAGAGATGATTTTAAAGTTTAGTCAGTTTTATTTTGAAACTCAGATTCTTTAAATTGTTGCTCAAAAGCAATTATGGAGTAAGTGTGAGGCATCAGACTCTCAAAACTCATGAATTGTGGAGCAGCTTTCAGAGAATTCTTTTTTCATATGATTGATTTCCCCTTCTTGCATGGAGGTTTCAGTACTTGTGATCTCAGCACGATGATTTCACAAACCAAGGCAAGAATTACATGAAGTACCCATGTAGAAATGAACACCACAAGATTGTCCTCTCTCTCTTAAAGAGACAGTCAGAAGTGGTCAGTCTCTTTTGAAAGCCACTTATTCTGTGTTCTTTAACCAGGAGTAACACATTAGGGGTTCTGGATACGGTATCTTTAATCCTTTGGGACTTACGGGATGGCCAAGCAACTTCTATCCAGTGTGACCTACAGGATGATAATGTGTCTTCTAGCTTAAGTTTGAAATTAGTTCCTTAACATTCAAAAATGCTTTCTTTCTCAAAGTATCTTTAACATATGACATGACATACATTCCTGTCTTTGAAGTTTATTTCAAAGTTATCTATATGCTAAAAGCATATGACTTTGTTTCTTCCAAAAGTTTTATGAACCGATGCCTTCATACTGTCTTCTGACCAACCAGCAAATGGCTTCCATGTATACACAGGTGTCTCTCCAGCAAACATTCATTGTCCAAGCCATTGACACTCACCTCTATGACTGTTTACACAGCTTCCACCAAACAATGACTTAACAGACATTTTGACTTTCAAAATGGTTTCTTGGAGTGTAATTGTCTCTGTAAGTGTGCCATGTCCACCCTAAAATCAACTTTACTAAGAAATAAATAATAACTCAAGATTAATAATAACAATTCTGTAACACCTGACCAATGTAGGTATACCCCGTTTTACAAATACTCTCTTTACAAAAATACACTTTTTCGAAGAAACCTGTATTCGACTTTATGAAAAAATTTGAATGGGTTTTTGCTTTTACGCTTATTTCTTTTTACACTATCAGGATTGAGGATGATCAAGCACTCTAGATCCCTACATTCTCATAACGTAAGATGTTTGGTTTTTTTACGAATGCTCCTTCTCCATTCTGAGTGATAATATATAGCCAAGGATTCCAAAGAATCTGTGAAGACAATACAGGAGACTGTGTGAGCACCTGGGAAGATGTGAGGGTACTTCGGCTTTTGTTTACTAACACATTGTTCAGGTTTTCAAGTACATGTTTGGGAATCCGGAGGGATATAAACTCCAGTGAGAATCACTGATGAGAATTATTTGTCCTGATGTTATGAAGCTCATCACATCTTCTGTCAGGCATAAATTGACCAACGCTTTCTTTAAGGGGGTTCTACAAGCTTTGACACCGAGTCTCCTGCAACAGTGCCCCTCCTTCCATTATCGTTCAGAAGCCAGAAAGATGGACATTACTGATGGTTTGGATGGTAGTCAGTCAAGAGTCATTGGCAATGTCTAAATTCCAAATTCAATTCGTATTTATTGCTTTGTCCATAGCAAAAAAACACATAGCGATGACCTGGAAGTCTGACACCCCTCTTCTCAACAGTAAGTGGATTACCAAGTTGGATAACTATGTTCCCATGGAAAAAAATTATATATAATCTTAGAAACCGACACAGCACCTTTGTTAAAATATGGCAGCCATATCTGTCATACACGGGAGCAGAGCTGTAGCCGATAAAAAGATTTAAAGAGATCTATCAATAGATGGATTAATAAAAGTAATTATATACAGGGGTGGCTCCACTGCCTCTATGGACACTTACTGGAAGCATTGACACCACATCCACCCTTTCTTTTTTCTCTCCCTTTCTTTTCATTTTCTCTGTCTTTCTCTTATTTTTCTGGGGGGCTGGGGTGATGGGAATGAGAGCAGGAGAAACACCATATGTATGTAGGTTTCTGGGAGATATTGATATATTCTGTAAAATTCAGTGATGTTATCCTTGTTTTTACGAGGCTCTAAAGGCTGTGTATGGCCCCTCACCCCAAGTCCAAAGCCCGCTGTGCAGCTCAGACGGCAAAGTCCTCCTCAGTGACAAGATCTCCATCCTCAACCGATGGTACGAACACTTCCAATCTCTTTTCAGTGCCAACTGCTCAGTCCAAGAATCCGCCCTGCTCCAGCTCCCTCAACAGCCCCTAAGGCTAGAGCTGGATGAGGTCCTCACCCGGGAAGAGACATATAAGGCAATTGAACAACTGAAAAGTGGGAAAGCAGCAGGTATGGATGGAATCCCTCCAGAGATCTGGAAGGCTGGCGGCAAAACTCTGCATGCCAAAGTGCATGAGTTTTTCAACCTCTGCTGGGACCAAGGAAAGCTGCCTCAGGACCTTCGTGATGCCATCATCATCACCCTGTACAAAAACAAAGGGGAGAAATCAGACTGCTCAAACTACAGGGGAATCACGCTGCTCTCCATTGCAGGCAAAATCTTCGCTAGGATTCTCCTAAATAGAATAATACCTAGTGTTGCCGAAAATGTTCTCCCAGAATAACAGTGCGGCTTTCGCGCAAACAGAGGAACTACTGACATGGTCTTTGCCCTCAGACAGCTCCAAGAAAAGTGCAGAGAACAAAAGAAAGGACTCTACATCACCTTTGTTGACCGCACCAAAGCCTTCGACACCGTGAGCAGGAAAGGGCTTTGGCAAAACTAGAACGCCTCGGATGCCCCCCAAAGTTTCTCAACATGGTTATCCAACTGCACAAAAACCAACAAGGTCGGGTCAGACACAGCAATGAGCTCTCTGAATCCTTCTCCATTAACAATGGCGTGAAGCAAGGCTGCGTTCTCGCAGCAACCCTCTTTTCAATCTTCTTCAGCATGATGCTGAACCAAGCCATGAAAGACCTCAACAATGAAGATGCTGTTTACATCCGGTACCGCACAGATGGCAGTCTCTTCAATCTGAGGCGCCTGCAAGCTCACACCAAGACACAAGAGCAACTTGTCCGTGAACTACTCTTTGCAGACGATGCCGCTTTAGTTGCCCATTCAGAGCCAGCTCTTCAGTGCTTGACGTCCTGTTTTGCAGAAACTGCCAAAATGTTTGGCCTGAAAGTCAGCCTGAAGAAAACTGAGGTCCTCCATCAGCCAGCTCCCCACCATGACTACCAGCCCCCCCACCATCTCCATCGGGCACACAAAACTCAAAACGGTCAACCAGTTTACCTATCTCGGCTGCACCATTTCATCGGATGCAAGGATCGACAACAGACTCGCCAAGGCAAATAGCGCCTTTGGAAGACTACACAAAAGAGTCTGGAAAAACAACCAACTGAAAAACCTCACAAAGATTAGCATATACAGAGCCGTTGTCATACCCACACTCCTGTTCGGCTCTGAATCATGGGTCTCTACCGGCATCACCTACGGCTCCTAGAATGCTTCCACCAGCGTTGCCTCCGCTCCATTCTCAACATTCATTGGAGCGACTTCATCCCTAACATCGAAGTACTCGAGATGGCAGAGGCCGACAGCATTGAATCCACGCTGCTGAAGATCCAACTGTGCTGGGTAGGTCACGTCTCCAGAATGGAGGACCATCGCCTTCCCAAGATCATGTTATATGGCGAGCTCTCCACTGGCCACCGTGACAGAGGTGCACTAAAGAAGAGGTACAAGGACTGCCTAAAGAAATCTCTTGGTGCCTGCCCCATTGACCACCACCAGTGGGCTGATATCGCCTCAAACCGTGCATCTTGGCGCCTCACAGTTCAGCGGGCAGCAACCTCCTTTGAAGAAGACTGCAGAGCCCACCTCACTGACAAAAGGCAAAGGAGGAAAAACCCAACACCCAACCCCAACCCACCAATTTTCCCCTGCAACCGCTGCAACCGTGTCTGCCTGTCCCGCATCGGACTTGTCAGCTACAAACGAGCCTGCAGCTGACGTGGACATTTACCCCTCCGTAAATCTTCGACCGCGAAGCCAAGCCAAAGAAAAATCCTTGTTTTTTGATGGAAAACAAAAAAATAAAATATTTTTAAAAAAGTAATTGGCACTGTGAAATGGACGTTCTTGTAGGCTCCTGCACAAATGATGATGTGTTCTAATAGGCATCAGGAGTTCCTGGATCAAAGGTTTTGGTTTCGACATATCTAGGTGTGTGGAAATTTTTAAGCACTCAAGCTCAGGACTATTGTGGTACACTGAACAAATGACAATACTGTTACGTCTCAGTCAGCAGCAATAGAAATTCACCAAGACAGTGTTATACTTAAAGTAATATTTTTATTTATTAATTACAATAATATAACACCTTATATAAACTTGTCAAAACAATAGGTAAACCATTTTAGATACTGTTGGTGGGGATGACCAGCAGGGACAAATTGTAGTGGTTACATCTCTGGCACCAAGACTGGACCTTTTACTCAGAAAGAAAAGAGAGAGGAGAGGAGGGCTGTTGTGATAGGGGATTTAATAGTTAGGGGAACAAATAGGAGGTTCTATGGGAGAGATTATCTTGGATGGTCTGTTGCCTCCCTGGTGCCAGGGTCCAAGATATCACAGATTGAGTTCTCCCGATTCTAAGGAGGGAAGGTGAGCAGCCAGATGTCATGGACCATGTAGGAACCAATGATGTGGGTAGGAAGGGTGAGGAGCTCCGTGACGAGAGTTTAGGGAATTAGGTGCAAAGTTAAAGCACAGGACCTCCAGGGTGGTGATCTCCTGATTACTACCTGTGCCACATGCTGGTGGGGCTAGAAATGGGAAGATAATGCAGCTAAACATGTGGCTAAAGAGATGGTGCAGGAGGGAGAGCTTCATGTTTCTGGAGAATTGGGCTTTGTTCCAGGGAAGGTGGGACTTGTTCTGACAGGACGGTTTGGACCTGAACTGGAGGAGGACTAGGATCCTTGAGGGTAGGTTTGCTAGTGCTGCTCCAGGGGGTTTAAACTAGATTTGCAGAGGGAGTGGAACCAGAGTGATAGAGCAGATAATGAGGTGGAGGATGGTCAAGGACATGTGACCACTGCACGTAAAGACAGAAGGCAGAGGTTTGTACATGATAGAAATAATCTCCGATATATATTTCCATGCGAGGAGTATTGTCAGTGAGGCAGATAAGCATGGGACGTGGATTTGCATGTGGGATTATGACATTATTGGTATTAGTGAGACTTGGCTGCAGGAGGGGAAGGACTGGCAGCTCAATGTTCCAGGGTTCTGATGTTTCAGACGTGATAGAGGGGGAGGAATGGCATTGCTAGTCATGGAAAATATCACAGCTGTGCTTAGACAGGGCAGCACTGTAGACTTGCCTACAGAGGCCATGTGGTTGGAGCTAAGGAACAGAAAAGGTGTGAGCACACTAAAAAACTGAAAATTGAGGTAGTAGGAGATTTTAACTTTCCACATATTGAATGGTATTCTCACACTGTAAAAGGACTGGATGGCTTGAAGTTTGTCAAATGTGTACAGGAAATTTTTTTTTAATCAATATATAGAGGTACCAATGAGAGAGGATATAATACTTGATCTTCTATTAGGAAACCAGGCAGATCAGGTGGCAGAAGTCTGTGTAGGTAAGCATTTTGGGTCCAGTGACCATAATGTCATTAGTTTCAAGTTACTCATAGATAAGGATAGATCTGGTCCTCGAGTTGAGGTTCTAAATTGGAGAAAGGCCAATTTTGTGAAAATAAGAAAGGATCTTGGAAGAGTCGATTGGAATAAGCTGTTTTCTGGCAAGCATGTGTCCGGCAAATGAAGTCATTCAAAGGTGAGATTTGGAGGGTGCAGAGTTTGTATAACTGATTATAGGCATTAACCAGCAAATGAGGTACTTGCAGAGCGTAGAAAATGTAAGAGAATAATAAAGAAGGAAATCAGGAAGCCAAAAAGAAGGCATAAGGGTCCTGTGGCAGATGATGTGAAGGTAAATATGAAGGATTTCTACAAGTGTGTTAAGAGTAAGAGGATAACAAGGGACAAAATTGGTCCCTTAGAGGAGCAGAGTGTTCAACTGTGTGCGGAGCTTCAAGAAATGTGGGAGATCTTAAACAGTATTTTTGCATCAGTATTTACTCAGGAAACTGGCGTAGTGCATTCAGATGGAAGGGAAACAAATAGAAGTGTCATGAAACATGGAGATTAAGGAGGAGGTGATTGCTGCCTTACAGCAAATAAAGGTAGACAAATCCCCTTGGCCGGATATGATATTCCCTTGGACCTTGAGGGAAGCAAATGTTGAAAGTGCAGGGGCCCTGATGGATATATTCAAAATGTCTTTAGCCATGGGAGAGGTGCTGGAAGATTAGAGAGTAGCTCGTTGTCCCGCTGTTTAAGAAAGGCTCCAAAAATAAATCAGGTAACTATAGGCCAGTGAGCCTGACGTCATTGGTAGGTAAATTATTGGAAGGAGTTCTGAGAAATAGGATATATAGGTATTTGGACAACCATAGGCTGATCAAAGTCAGTTAGCATGGCTTTGTGCATGGTAGGTTGTGTTTAACAAATCTTGTAGAGATTTTCAAGGAAGTTACCAAAAAGGTAGGAAAGGTTATGGATGTTGTCTTCAAAAAGGTCCCATATGGGAGGTTAGTTCAGAGACACTAGGTATACATAGAGGGGTTGTAAACTGGATTTGAAATTGGCTGTGTGGGAGAAAAGAGAGAGTGATAGTGGATGGTTGCTTCTCAGACTGGAGGCCTGTGACAAGTGGTGTGCCTCAGGGATCTGTGTTGGAACCATTGTTGTTTGTTGTCTATATCAATAATATAGATGATAACATGGTAAATTGGATCAGCAAGTTTGCTGATGACACAGAGATAGGAGGCATAGTGGACAGTGAGGAAGATTTTCAAAGCTTGCAGAGGGATCTGGACCAACTTGGAGAATGGGATAGTAAATGGATGATGGAGTTTAATGCAGACAAGTGCAAGGTATTGCAATTTGGAAGAGCAAATCAAAGAAGGATGTACACTGTAAATGGTAGGGAACTGAGGAGTGCAGAGGAGCAAAGAGACCTGGGGATACAGGTACATTGTTCCCCGAAGGTGGCACCGCAGGAGGACAGGGTTGTAAAGAAAGCTTTTGGCATTTTGGCTTTTATAAATTAAAGTATTGAGTATAGGAGTTGGGATCTTATGTTGAAGTTATATAAAACATTGGTGAGGCCAAATTTGGAGTATTGTGTTGCCAATCTATAGGAAGGATATCAATAAGATTGAAAGAGTACAGAGAAGATTTACTAGGATGTTGCTGTGTCTTCAGGAGTTGAGTTACAGGGAAAGCTTAAATAGGTTAGGACTTTATTCCTTGGAAAGAAGAAGAATGAGGGGAGATATGATAGAGGTTTGCAAAATTATGAAGGGTACAGACAGTAAATGTGAGTAGGTTCTTTCCTTTGAGATTAGGAGAGATAAATACGAGAGGACATGGCTTTAAATTGAAAGGGAAAAGGTTTAAGGGAACATTGGGGGAATTTCTTCACTCAGAGAGTGGTGGGAGTATGGAATGAGCGGCCATCTGATGTGGTTGGTGTGGACTCGATCTTGAGTTTTAAGAATAAATTGGATAGATACATAGATGGAGAGGACTGGACGGTTATGAAATAGGAGCAGGTTATTGGGACCAGCTGAACAATTGTCGGCACAAACTTGAAGGGTTGAATGGCCTGATTTCCGTGCTGTAGCATTCAATGGTTATCTAAACTTAACTCCCCAACTGTGTGTGTGTGTATATTTTGGCAGGGTGGGGTGGGGGGGGGGGGAAGGGGGTGCAAAACCCCTAACCATTACAGCTTAGGCACCATTCTGGAAAGTTATTCCAAAGTCATTCTTAGTCATCCAATGTTGACACGAAGACTCTTAAATTGATGCAAAGAAGTGATTACGAATGAGATAGGAGTGACCGAGTGACCAGGGTGCAGAAAACTCACGAAACCTTGATGAGTTACTTCCAGAGCGAATGTCCTTTCAGACAAGTGGTGGTCACAACTCCCCTTTTCCTTTTGTGGGAAACTGACAACAAGCGACTTTCATAATATTTCCAGAACACAGATGTGGGTCAGTCCAAAAGGACCATCACAGGGGTCACAATCCAAATGCAGTGATTTCTCTGCTTCCAGAACCCCAAATGCAGGTTAATCAAAATGACCTTTCATTTGGCCATGGTGTACATTGGACCTTTCAAAAATGATTTACCTTTGGCCACGGTGGGAATCAAAATCCTCCTTACAGGGAAAACAAACAAATTGTCCATTACCACATAGCCACTCCAGCAAAGTATTCCTTCCAAAGAGCTGCTGTTCCAAGTGCTTCATTTAAAATAGCGCCATATCAAACAATGTGCTATTTCTTTAATATGCTGGTCACATGACTCTGCATCTGTGTCCCCGGAACACTTCCTTGCTTCTCTTCAGTAGTGAAATGGGTACATGCTGTACCAGTCTGTTGTCAGCCCACAATCATCTCCAAAGCTTGCAGAAGTAAATCACAAAAATATGTTGACACCGTAGTTAAAGTAAAAACACAAAATGCTGGAGAAGCTCAGCAGGTCAAACAGTGTCCTTTATGTAGCAAAGGTAAAGATGAAGAACTGATGTTTCAGGCTTGAGCCCTTCATCAAAGGATGAGAAAAATCCCAGCAAATGTACGAGCAAAAGAGTGGGTCCACACCTACTCCCTCACCAATGTCTGGGGCCCCAACCAGGCCTTACAAGTGAAGCAACACTTCACTTGTACTTCCATAGGACTTATTTATTGCATCTGGTGCACCCTTTGTGGTCTTCTCTACATCGGAGAGTCCGATCGCAGATTGGGAAATCACTTTGCTTAGCACGTCTGCTCTGTTCACAACCATAGCGACCTCCCAGTAGCCAACCATTTCAATTCCAAGTCACACTCCCAAAATCACATGTCTGTCCATGGCCTTATGTACAGCCCCACCAAGACCACCCGCAGATTGGAGAAACAATACCTTATTTTCCATCTGCGCACCCTCCAGCCAGATGGCATTAACATTGACTTTACTGCTTTCCACTTGGGGTGAGGGGCCGTACACAGTCTTTAGAGCCTCGTAAAAACCCCTGAAGTCGCCAATGTCCGCGCTGAGCTGGGTTCGTTTGGCGAGGCTAGTCCACCACTCATTTTGGATCTCCCGGAGTTTGCGCTGAAGATGGCTGCATGCGCGACGGAAGTCTTGTTTCTTCTCTGGCCAGGACGGCTTTGTAAGGTGAGCCTGGTGGGCAGCTCGCTTCTTTGCCAGCAGCTCCTGGATTTCCTGGCTGTTTTCGTCGAACCAGTCCTTGTTTTTCCTGGAGGAGAAGCCCAGTACCTCTTCAGTGGATTGCAGTATGGTAGTCTTCAGCTGTTCCCAGAGGGTTTCAGGGGACGAGTCCGTGAGGTGGATTGCATCCTCGAGCTTTGCTTTGAGGTTTGCCTGGAAGTTTCCTCTCACTTCATCTCACTGCAGGTTTCCAACATTGAACCTCTTTCTGGGGCCTTTACTGTTCCTGGGCTTTGGCTTGAAGTGAAGGTTGAGCTTGCAGCGAACCAGCCGGTAGTCAGTGTGGCATTCCGCGCTGGGCATGACCCTGGTGTAGAGCACATCTCGTTTGTCTCTTTCTCTCACCAGGACGTAGTCCAGGAGGTGCCAGTGTTTGGATCGGGGATGCATCCAGGTAGTCTTCAGGCTGTCCCTCTGCTGAAAAAGGGTGTTTGTAATGACAAGCCGCTGTTCTGCGCAGAGCTCCAACAGGAGGCTGGCAGAGGCTGACAGCATCGAATCCACACTTTTGAAGATCCAACTGCGCTAGGTAGGTCACGTCTCCAGAATGGAGGACCATCGCCTCCCCAAGATCGTGTTATATGGCGAGCTCTCCACTGGCCATCGTGTCAGAGGTGCACCAAAGAAGAGGTACAAGGACTGCCTAAAGAAATCTCTTGGTGCCTGCCACATTGACCACTGCCAGTGGGCTGATATCGCCTCAAACCGTGCATCTTGGCGCCTCACAGTTGGGCGGGCAGCAACCTCCTTTGAAGAAGACCGCAGAGCCCACCTCACTGACAAAAGACAAAGGAGGAAAAACCCAACACCCAACCCCAACCAACCAATTTTCCCCTGCTACCGTGTCTGCCTGTCCCGCGTCGGACTTGTCAGCCACAAACGAGCCTGTAGCTGACGTGGACATTTACCCCTCCATAAATCTTCGTCCGCGAAGCCAAGCCAAAGAAGAAGAACTGCTTTCCACTAAACCTGCTCGTCTTTTCTTTCCCCCCCCCCTTTGCTGTCTTTCCAGTTCTTCCACCCAACCAGCCATCCTTTCCCCCCCCACCATTGCTGCTGTCCCCTCCCTCCTTTCTCTACCTATCATCTCCTGCCTTTGCCTCCCCTCTTCCCCTTCCACTCTTTTGTTTGGATTCCTGTGGCATTTTCTCACATCAAGTTGTCACCTTTTTGTCATTCATGCATGGTAAAGATGAGATAGCATTTCACCAGGTCCATGGAGCAGATTTACATAAATATGTTAAAATAGAAGATAAAATATTAAAGACATATACAGTAAAAGTCCATGGTACATTATTCCCATATGTTCTGGGAATTCAGAAGCCTGATGGCTTGGCGGGGGGGGGGTGGGGGTGGGGGGGGGGGGGGGGAAGAACTTGCCCAATCTGGACATAAGGGCTCTGAGTGCTACGTTACCTCCTATCAGATGGCAAAAAGGAGAACAGTTTACATGAGGGGCATGTGGCCTATTACACAATATTTCTTGCTTTCTGCATGCATCCTGTGTGTAGATGTCTGTCATGAAAGAATGATTTTTTCCATTGACTTCTGTATCCTCTGCATGGTCTTACGGTTTAAGGACATACAGTCTCCAAACCAGGCCAAGTTGCCCAGGATACTCTCGATACATCTTCTATAGAATGTACTGAGGATGGAGGGTGGAAGATGGACTTTCTGCAACCTTCACAGGAAGTAGGGGTGCTGCCGGGCTTTCTTGGCTATGGATCTGGTGTTAAGGGACCAGGTGAGATTCTCTGCCAAGTACACTCTAAGGAACTTGATACTCTTGACAACCTCAATGGTAGATCTGTCAGTGGTTATCAGAGCATGGTCCCTCCGGGCCCTCCTGAAGTCGACAACAATCTCTTGTTTTTTTTTAAACATTCAGATACAGGTTGTTGGCTCTGCACCAGTCCGTTAGCGACTACACCTCATCTCTGTACATTGACTCAATAGTCTTACTAATAAGGCTCACCACGGTCATGTCATCAGCAAACTTGTTGATGAAGTTCAAGCTGTGTTTTGCTGCATGGTTATGAGTCAGAATGAACAGCAGTGGACTAAGCACGCAGCCCTGGGGGCCCCCATGCTCAGTGTGATGGTCTTGGAGGTATAATTACTGATCCAGAGTGCCTGAGGTCTCCCCACCAGGAAGTCAATCCAATTTCAGAGGAGGTGTTTAGACCCAGCAGGCTCAACTTCCTTATCAGGTACTGAGGTATGATTGTGTTGAATGCCGAACTGAAGTCAATAAACAACATTTGAACATACGAGTCCTTATTTTCCAGGTGGGTGAGGGCGACATGAAGGGCAGTGACATCATCTGTAGAGCAGTTGGATCTATATGCAAACTGCAGGGGGTCCAGTGATGGGTGCAGCAGGAGCTTGATGTGCCCCATGAATTGCCTCTTGAAGCACTTCATGACGATAGAGGTGAGCGCGACAGGGTGGTAGTCAATGAGGCAGGACACAGACGATTTCTTCCACATGGGGACAATGGTGGCCGGATTGAAGCACGTTGGGACCACGGTGCTTCTCAGGGAGGTGTTAAGGATGTTGATGAGATCATCTGCCAGCTGAGCCACACATCGCCTGAGCACTCTGCCGGGAATGTTATCCGGGTTGACCTTGCCTAACATTCTCTCTTCACATCAACCACTGTAAGACACAGCGCCTGATCACTTGGAGGAGAGGTAGTCTTCTTTACCGCCACATCGTTTTCACCCCAAAGCATGCGTAGAAGTTATTCAGTGCATCTGGGAGGGAGGCATCACCAGCACAGGCAGATGATGTTAGTCTTGTACTTGGTGATATCTTGGATGCCCTTCCACATGTGTCACATGTCCTTGCTGTCCAGAAAGTGACTATGAATGTGCAGGGCATGTGTACGCTTTGCTTCCTGATGGTCTTGGACAGTTTGGCTCTTGCAATAGCTAAGGCTATCTTGTCGCCCACTCTGAAGGCTGTCTCGGTTCCTCAGCAGCACAGACACCTCCGCGGCTTCTGATTAGAACGAGTAATAATGGTCTTGGGCTCAGTGAAGTCATTAGTACACTTACTAATGTAGCTGGTCATTGATGCCATGTACTCATCCAGATTGATGCAGTTGCAACCGGTTGCTGTTTCTTGAACATGTGCCAGTAGGTGCACTCAAAGTCTTGGAGTGCATGAAGGGCCCCCGCAGGCCAAGTTTTAACCTGCTTCATCTGAAGAGTGGTCTGTATGCTGGGATTAGCATTACAGAGATATGGTTTGAGTATCTGAGGCAGGGGCGGGGCTTCACCGATATATGTTGGAAATATTCATAAACACAAGGTCCCACGCATTCACTCCTCTTGTACCAAAGTCCACATACTTGAGGCTCACCTGGTTGAAATCCCAACTGATAATAATCAATCTGCTTATAGCCTCATACAATTCCCAGATTGGCTCCTTAACATTAGAGCTGGGTGCGGGGGGGGGGGGGGGGGTGGGGTGGGGTGGGGGATGTACTCACCCACTATGAGGACCGTGGTAAATTCCTGTGTTAGATAAAATGGTCTACATCTGACAGTCAGAAATTCCACCAGTGTTGAGCAGAGTCCTTACACCATTCTGTGTTGATATAAACACACAAGCCACTACCACAGACTTTACCATGCAGAGCAGCATATCTGTCAGTCTGAAATAAAGTGAGCCCATCCAGCTAAATGGCAGCGTCTAGATCTCTGTCACTGAGCCACATTTCAGTGAAGTCCCTGTACTCATGCTGCACAGGCCTCTAGAGTCGGATGTCATCTATTTTATTCACCAGGGAAAAGATGAGCTGGAAACAGGGGTTCGCACGAACCCCTGTTCACTTTCCTCCACCTAGCGCACTGCTTCCTTCTCCTCTGCGATCCTGAGGCTTTTAGGCCTAGTGCCTGCAGTTGCCTGTGGTCATGTAGCTTGACCCGCAGATCTTCCCAGAGGAGAGTAGTTGTGCTTCTAACTGACCTTAAATCCTGTAGATCACACATGTCAAACTCTTATATTTGGCCCGCAAGATCATATTAAATATATATTAGAGTTGGCCCGCTGGCCGCCGCGCCAGTATAGCGCATGCACACTGAAGGTGAAAATGAAGACGCCGGAGGTGTGGAGGGATCTCAGAGTCCCGAATCCCGGGGATCGGAGCGCTGCACTCAGCCTGCCCGGCTCCCGGACACACAGACGCGGCTGGAGTTGGGGACCATCCTCGCTGAGTCTGCGCTTCAGCGGCGACGCCGGACCGAACGTCTCGTTGGTGAGGCCTTCCCCCTCGCTCTGTGCGCGGCGGACCCTGCCTCCCACTCCTTTTGTTGGAGACGAGCCCGGCGCCGTGAGATCACAGTTTAATCCCTCTCAGCCAATTCCTCCACCGCCCCGGATGCCGGCGTTTCAACGGGGGGTTCGGGTGCCTTCGTCAGGCGACCGACTTGTTGGTCCAAGACAAGGGGAGAGCGTACAAACTCCACACAGACAGCACCTGAACTCGGGTGAACGTGGAGCTGCGACCCCACATTCCACATCAGGACTGTGTGTAAGATTGGGAGCAGTGAGACGGAAGCTTATTTTGTTCCTGTGATTTAAGCCTTTCTTAGGGTGGGTGGGGGGGGAGTCCTTCTCTGACCACTTGCCTAACAATTAACCTAATCAGATGTGGAGTTACCACAATACAACACTTCTCAACCTTTTTCTTTCCACTCGCGTCCCTGTGCCATTGGTGCTCTGTCATTAGTAAGGGATTGCTTAAGGTGGTCTGTGGGTGGAAAGAAAAAGTTTGAAGACCACTGCTTTAATCATCCCTCATTGATTCATCATGTGCACGGTTTCAGAACTCCAAAGGAAATGGGCCAGTGACAATGACAATGAAAGAGTTTATCCAAAACTATTATTAAACATTTTTTTTAATAAGAAAAAGTTTAACATTACATATGTTGAAAGAAGAGAAAACATGCAGATATTGTTGAAAATTTTCAATAAATATTTAGTTCGGCCCTCGACTTAGTCCAAGTTTTTAATTTTGGCCCTCCGTGAATTTGAGTTTGACACCCCTGCTGTAGACTGTAGTCGCGTCAGGTACCCATAACTATAAAAACTAAAATGATGTAACTATATAACTCTGCTGTATAATGATAATTAAAAGAAAATGAAGATAAAACTACCAGTCCTGGAGAGGCCGCTGTGTCCAACGTCGCACCGTCTACGAGTCATCATACTCATATAATACTTTGATGAAGAGCTCAAGACCAAAACACTGGTTATATATTTTTACCTCTTGCTTCATAAAAGACCGTTTGACCTGCTGTGCTTCTCCAGCATTTTGTTTTTTTACTCCAAAGCTTATAGGATTTTGCAACTTGATTTGTTAGCTCTTAAAGTTACAGCCCCACTAAAATGGAAATGAAAGTGGGAGCACATAATAATATGTTCACACTTTAAACTTCCTGTCACTCATTTCTAATTAGAGTTGCGAAATCCCTTTGACCAGGATCTACTCCACAAAAGAGGAGGGAGAATTAGGGGGTCACTCCCAGCACCCAATCCCATGATCACCAACCCCATACCCAGCACTCTTCTCACCCATGCCTGCACCTTCTTGCCTCTAAAACACATTGAAATAGAATGCATTCACAGATCTTCTAACTGACCAGGTCTATATTAACATGCTTCGGTTTGAGCAGATAAAGAAGGCAACGAAAGGCTTTAAAAAATATATATATAGAATAAATTGAAAATATTGTGACAATATTTTAATTGCAAATTTCTGTTGGAAAGATCTTAATTTATACTCTTAATGTAAATTTTCCAATAAAGTCCTAACTTTACAGAATACCCCCTCAGTTTCAGCTCAATTTAAACCAGTTATTTTCTGGTATAACTGTCCACTTGGACTGAGTTCATCAGAATGATGGGTAAAGATTGCACGAATAAAGTAACACCTAGTTTTTAAAGGTGAGATGATTCAGCTATCTTTATTAAATGAAAATGAAAAGATATGTCTCTTTTAAATTTGTGATCCAGATTTAAAAATGTCAGCAGGAAGCACAGGAAAAGAAATATTACACCTTCAAGAATAAAACAAATTAACCAACTTTTCTGGCCTTTCCAGAGACCTGTGAACAGACATCGATGACACTCTTAAAAACATCTGAAGAAAAAGGCTGTTAATTGCTGTCTAGACATTTTATTACTGCAATAAGTTTCTAACAGTTAATGCTATGTTTTCAGGGTATAAACATTCAGACTAAACAATTAGTTCATTCCATTCAAAAAACACCTGATTTATAATGCAACCCCCTGCTGTAGATGGGCCATGTTTTACTGCCTTAGATGTTTGAATGTTGTGGCCAAGATGTTCCCCTATTGTTTTTTTTAAGTATCTTATTAATTAAAGACTGCATCATCAATTTGCACAGTTAGACTCTCAATAAGAGTAGTAGCAGCTGCGAAAGTGGGAACATTTTATTTCTGGCCGGCTATCAAATATAATTTATTTACTGAAGGACCACTGATTATGCAACCTGCAGCTAATCCTTGACTAAAAGCAACATTTTGCCTTAATGTTTTCTCCAGGAAGCTTCATAATTGGAAATTTCAGAATGTAAATACATAAGCATCATCTATGATATTCAATAACATTAAGATAACAATGAAGATGGGAATGATTTAAATTGTTTGTCTTCCTCATTCCTGAACAAGCATATTCAGTGCTGCTTTTTATAGTTTTTTTTTAAATGTTTCAATGATATTTACCTTGGAATATCAATTGCCAAAAATTTGACCCGAATCATGAATAATATGCTTTATGATAATCAATGCTGCCATTCTACTGCATGTAGATATGACTGTTCCAGATTGCTAACTTCTGTAAATATGTTCTAAACATTGGCTACCATAAAAAGTTTGGAAGTCCCTGTAGTTCTCATTTATTTGTGACACAAATCAAACTTCCTTAAGGCTAAAAGAACATAAAGATGCATTCACTGTTATTCCAAAACACTTGCTTCAAATGTAAGCCATTTGAGTCAAAAGAAAGTTAATTATTTTCAGGTAATGCATTTGCAGACTGAACAGTATGAAATATTCTGAATTTCCTTGGTTCCATTGGCAAGTGTATTGTCCAGTACATTAAGATAAACACCTGAATCTATTTTAGTCTTAAAAATCGTTGACAAAGATTGAAAAATGTTGCCCTAAACATTCCCAAAACATTTGGGTTAGAGAGGCCTCTATACTTTTCACCTTTCACAGGGTGAATCAACATCTGCATAAAAACAAGATAATTTAAGTCTGGACATGTGTATTCTGTGAACCACTTTAAATTGTAATAAACAATATCGAGCATAAATGATGAATCATTAATCAAGCTAAGAGTGGAATGCTAGTCCTCCTCTGAAAAAGTTATTTTAAGTTCCTGTTCCCAATCATTTTAATCTTAACCAATAAATTATTATAAATAAATGATATTAATCCTCTGTGAACAAACTGCAAATCAAAAAATATATCAAGAATATCTGTGTCCATGATTCAAGGAAAACCTTGTTGCTTAAATTGGACAAAATGTCTAACTTGCAAATATCTAAAAAATGTCTATTGGAAAGCTTAAGTTTAAATGACAATTGTTCAAAAGAAGCCAAATTCTTATGGATAAATAAATCTTTGTAACTTTTAATACCTGATCTACACCATTCCTTAAAAATTGCATCTATAACAGAAGGTGGAAAAAAATTGGCTTTATTTGCAATCTGACAATACGTTTTTCTGTATCTCAAGAGAAGGTTTTAGCTTTTAGTACACTGATTGGCAGATGAGGGGTTTTAATGAAGTGGAAAAATGAACTTCTACCAATGCATGGGCAGTGGCTACAGGATGTAATGGCATATTTAACTTTAGAAAAAATTGGATATAATATCAAAGATAAAAAGCTCCAATTTGAAAAGATATGGGGTCAATTAATAGAATATATCATGGTTGGTAGCTTTAGGCTGTTGGGCTGCTCTGACGATTTCCTGTCTGGCTTCTGGAGGTAGCAACCCGATCTAGTTTCATTGTTCTCTTTTTTCTCTGTTTTTTCTAATGTAACCTTGATTAGAGGTATTTGGTCAGATTTTAGGTTTTTACTTTTTTTTTGGTTCACAATATAAGTGACCAATTTATATGATGGTTCTCCACTTTAATATTAATTGATATTTTATCAAGTTGCGAGCAGATTGCTTATGAAGTAATTCATTTGATTTTTATTTTGAATTTTAATAATATTAATTAACAATTAATAATGAAAATGGTAAACTTCTAGCAGCCGTGTAGGAGACCAACCAGGTCCACAGTGCAGTATCGCGAACCGTCGCTGGCATGGTTCTGCGGGCGTGCGGAACCATAATACAGACAGCTGAATACTCACCTAATGGACCGCACTGTGTGCCGAGGAATGGCACGTTGATCTGCTTAGTCTCCTGCCAGAAGGTGCGTGACACTCACAAGGCTTAATTTAAAGCCGCCTGTCCCGTGGAGAGGCATCAAACTCGTAGTGATGTCCCACTTTGTCCCATGGGGCTCGGGACATGCAATATATAAAAGAAGCTTGTAAAGTCTGCATAAATCAGTCTTGAGTTGACTAACCTAGTTTGTGTACGTGTGTACATTGTTTTAGTGTGTGTGCATGTTTTTGGTGACCCCGACTGCAAGATTCAGCCGAAGCTTGAATCTCCAGTTATCATGGGTACAACCAGCAGCAGCAGCTGCCGCCACGGTGGCGGTTAATGTGGTGGGACTTCACTTACCTCCTTTCTGGTCCCATCAACCTCAGGAATGGCTTAATCAGGCTGAAACCCAGTTTCATCTTTGTGGCATAACGGCAGAAGACACGAAATTCTGGCACATTGTAGGTGCATTGGAAGTTGCTCCAGCATCTCAATTAAGTGAATTTATTGCCAATCCCCCGGCAGAGAACCAGGTTCTGCCAATTTCTCCTGGACACGCTGGAATTGACTAGACATAAGCGTGGCATGTGGCTTTTAAATATGGAGGGCCTGGGTGACAGGAATCCATCTGACCTAATGAATGAGATGCTCGCATTAGCAGATGGTCATTCTCATTGCTTACTTTTTGAAACTCTAATCCTGTCCAAACTCCCGGGCCGTGTCGCCATACCAACCGCTAACATGGATTTCCACCGTCCCCATGATGTAGCATGGGAGGCTGACAGGCTCTACTGTTCTCCAAAACAAGAGTCTGCTCACATACAGCCCGTTTTCTCAGCAGATCTATCTCCCGTGTCCTACGAGCCCCCTGTATCTGCAGTTCAGTCAAAGAAGGAGGAACGCGCTGATGGGCAGTGAGAATGGTGTTTTCACCATTGCCACTGGGGAAAAAATGCCTATAAATGTATCCCACCATGTACCTCTTGCAGCTAAACGGCGGGAAATGAAAAAACCGGCTGCCAGTAGTGGGCTCGGCAGCTGGCGCAAATACTGGCCTATTGTGTCTTCAGGATGACGCAAGTTTCTTGTAGATACGGGTGCTGACGTCAGTTTGCATCCGCCAATCTATTTTGAAAAATCACATAAACATCAACACCCAGCTCTTCAAGCAGCAAATGGGACTACCATTCCCAGCTTTGGCACACGACAGGTCACGATTGGAATAGGAGGGGCGACATTCCATTGGAATTGCATATTGGCTTGCACCCATTTTGGGTTGAGATTTTCTAAAGTCCCATGACTTGCTAGCAGATGTGAAGCAAAGTAAATTGGTTCATGCCACAACCTTTCAAACATACCCACTGGTATGCAGCAAAGGGAGAGTTTTCAAACTCAGGATGCATACCCTGCACAAAGATGCCTATCCTGTCCTGCTCAACGAATTTCACAATATTCTCTCTCCTAATTTCAATACCTCCAAAACGACCCATGGTGTGTCCCATTTCATATCCACTTCAGGCCTGCCAATTTATCCCAGGGCTCGTCATCTTTCACCTGATAAACTGTGGCAGGCAAGGGCAGAGTTTACTGCAATGGAGGAATTGGATATCATTCGGCGCTCCAACAGTCCTTTTGGGCATTCTGAATTTCTTAGGTTCCCATTTGGGTTGAAAAACGCCACTCAAACCTTCCAGCGGCTTATGGACGCTTTGGGTAGGGAATTAGAGTTCGCTTATATCTACTTGGATAACATCCTCATAGCCAGCCAGACAGAACAGGATTACCACCTGCATTTACGCCGCCTGTTCCAATGGCTGGATGGTCTTACTATCAATCCCAGCAAATATCAATTTGGCAGGTCCACCATCGACTTCCTGGGACACAAAATCACAGCCAACAGTGTCTTTCCCTTATCCAGCAAGGTAGATGCAGTCATGCTTTTCCCAAACCTACCATAGTTAAGGGACTGCAGAAATTCTTGGGCATGATAAACTTCTATCACCGGTTCATTCTAGCAGCTGCTGACATTCTTTAACCACTGTTTTTCAGATCCTCACCACCAAACACAGGGACGTTACCTGGACATCAGAACCAGAGGTTGCATTTACGACTGCCAAACACGCTTTCGTCAATGAAGCAATGCTCACCCATCCTAACCCTGATGTTACTTTGACACTTAGCACTGACGCCTCAAGTACGGCAGTGTGTCAGTGGCCATTGCCAATCCCTCATTTTCTTTAGCCGACATCTAAGGCCACCGGAATTGAAATGTAGTTCATTTGATCGGAATTGTTGGCATTGCCATATGGCACTTCCGATATATTTTGGAGGATCGGCATTTCACTGTGTTTACAGATCACAAGCCACTCGTTTTTGCCTTCAGCAAAATAACGGATCCATGGTTGGAGAGACAGCAGCACCACTTACCATACTTTTCAGAATTCACAACGGTCATGCGACATGCTTTAGATAAAGACAATCTCGTCATGGATATGCTGTCCAGGTCGACTGTATATCATATTCAGGGTGGCACTGATATTTCTGAATTAGCCAGTGAACAGGTCATGGACTCCAATGTTCAGGCATATAGTATGGCCTTTACTAACCTGGACATACAACAGATGGCACCACAATTGGGTGGCCCAACCCTACTTTGTGACATGTCTTTGGGCTACCCTAGACCATTGATTCTGGCATCTTGGAGGTGATGCCTTTTTGACCAGATATGCAGCTTGTCTCATCTGTCCATCAGGACATCCATCAAGCTCATGTCAAATAAATATATGTGGCATGGACTGACAAAAAGACATTGTGCAATGGGTGCACACATGTACTTCCTGCCAGACTGCCAAAATTCAGCGGCACACCAAGACATCTCTTCAGCCTTTCCCAGCAGTATGTAGGAGGTTTGAACACATGCATGTGGACCTGGTCAGACTATTGCCAGTATCTCAAAACATGAGATACATTCTAACAGTCGTAGACTGTTTCACGCGCTGGCCAGAGGCCATCCCGTTGCCATCCATTGACACTGACACATGCGCCAGAGCATTCATCATCAATTGGATCGCTAGATTTGGTGTCCCGACGCACATAACTTCAGACCATGGATCACAATCACCTCTGTGTTATGGACTGCCTTTGCACACTTCTGTGACACACATCTGCACCACACCACAACATACCACCCACAGTCCAACGGCCTTCCACTGGCAACTAAAGTCTGCACTTAAGGCCCGACTCACCTGTCCCAACTGGGTCGATGAGTTGCCATGGGTTCTACTGGGATTGCACACAGCCCCAAAGGAAGATTTGTCTGCATCGTCCACAGAGATGGTTTATAGTACGGTCCTTACAGTTCCAGGGGACATTCATTTTGTAACCAACTCTAACCTGGACGTCCTTCAGCAACTTCAACATGGTGTTGCGATCAGCAAACCTGTCCCTACCAACTGGTATGAAACCTCTAAATAGCATGTGCCCGCACCGCTCCTGAACGCTGATTTTGTTTTTGTACACAGACAGGTCCCAAGAGCGCCATTACAACAACAACATGAGAACCCTTTCCATGTGATTAAGAAGGACGGGTTTGTGTATACTTTGGACATTGGGGGGCATTTGCAGCTGTTTAGTGTGGACAGACTCAAGCCTGCCCATGTGGATTCCACTTCACCCATTCATTGCCCCTAGCCCAGATGTTGAGGGTGTCCACCTAAGGCACACACAGCTGGTGTTTTAATTTCTGGCGATGGTTCTGGGGGTGGAGTGGGGTGATGTAGCAGCCGTGTAGTGGGCTGAGCGGGCTCACAGCATGGTATTGCAAACCGTCGCTGGCACAGTTCTGCAGGCATGCAGAACCACAATACGGACAGCTGAATACTCACCTAATTGACCGCACATGAGTGGTACTGCGTGCCAAGGAACGGCACGTTGATCTGCTGAGTCTCCTGCTGGAAAGTGTGGGACACTCACAATGTTTAATTTAAACCTGCCAGTCCCGTGGTGTGGCAGCAAACTCGTAGTGACCTCCCATCTTGTCCCGTGGAGCCCAGGACAGGCGATATATAAAAGAAGCTTGTAAAGATTGAATAATTCAGTCTTGTGTTGACTAACCTGGTTTGTGTGTGTGCGCGCACATTGCTTTAGTAGCTGCTACAAACTGTTAATTAGAGCATTTTTAACATTTATATATTATGTGTACATTTTTATATTCTGTTATGTTAATGCAACTTGTATATGAGATTATTATATTAATAAAATTATTTTATAAAGAAGAGACAAAGATCTGAAAGCAGTGAGAGTCATTTGGAAAATAAAGCAGTTGGTATCTGAAAGGACACATTTTCGAGTTTGTCTTCCTGCTATACATGATTGATAATGGTTTTGGTGATCTTGGTTCTTGAGTGGAGACAATGAACGTTGAACAGTGCCCTGCTAATGTGATCAATTAACTCCTCTCCATGGAAAGGTCATTGGATGCAACAACAAAGCATTGCTTGACCCCAGTCTGCATTGGGATTGAGTCAGTAGTAGTCGTTGAGTCGTTAGTTAGGATCACAGTTTATGAAGCAGATAACATCTAAATTTTGAGGACTCTCCATAATCCATTCAGTTGATAGAATTAAAAACTTTCATATGATTAAACAAGACCACTGACAGTGTGCAGAACAGATTTTTTTTTTTCAAATTGCTACCTGGTGAATATCATATCCATTGTTCCCCTTGATGGGTGGACATAGATATTGATTTACAGTGCACAGACAGGGTTTGGAAGCAGAATTCCAAGTCACCATTTACTCTTTCACTAAAGTGTATAAGAGAACAGTTCTTGCACCAAGTTGTACTCATCATTACCCTACAATCAAATCCATAGTGAAACTGGAAATATGAATTGCTTACCTTACATCAGGAGCTACCTCTCGGCAAAGGCAGGCACACTGCTTCCAGTGCACTCGTGACATGAAGAAAAGGGTGTTTGCATAGTAAGTCCTCAGAATGGAACCAAGCGCAAGTTTGACCAATCAGCAAAGATGCTTGCTCTCTTCCAAGCTTTGGAGCTGTGGGCAAAACATCGTAGAACAGAACACTATAGGGAAACATGTTACAAGATCAAACCAGCAACCACAAAGAAGGCATATCACACAAGGGTAAAGATGAACAATTACTTTATTAACAAAAATTCATCTTCAAACTTTAATTCAAAATCCCCCCTTTTATAACAATGCCCACTGGTTACTATGCAAATTTCTATATCAGTGTAAAACGAATAAATTCCCCAGCCTAAATATAACATATGTAAATAAAGTCTAAGTTATATTTCCAACCACCCCACAGAAAAACTTACACAAAACAAACAAGACTCACAAAACTTCGATCTCAACCAAAGCAAAGAACATAAACAAAAGATCTTTGAGAGAAAGAGAGCACAAAATTCGAAGTTGTCTTATTGTGTTGCTTGCAGAGAGAGGAACAGTGGCTTGGTCCGGATTCTTCTGGCTGCCTTCGGAATGTTCATCCCTTTTAAAATGCCCAACATTCTAAACTGTCCTCCAGACCATGACTCATGCACTGGGCTGCCTTCCACTCCACAGCACCACCACCTTCACCTTGGCTCTCTCAAAGGCAAACTGTCACTTTTTAACATAAAACCACCCAACACATAGGTCAATACACAGCACAGAACTCTGTAACACTGCTGCAAATTCTTTGGTAGGTCCAATGAGCCAATGTCAGGCCACCATTAAAGCTCTGATATCATTTAACTAAATCTGAAACTAGAATACCAGTAGACATGTCTGATGCCAGACTCCTGGAGCTACTCTTGCTCTGAGATCTGCCACAGTGAGAGATTTGCAGAGAGCAAAGGAGAATGCTTCAGAAATTGTCAATGTCTCTTTGAAATAATGCAACATCATTGACTCATGACTCTGATCTGTAACTGTTGAAAATGGACCAAGAGCTTCTGAAAAGGACAGTTGACCATCAGTCTCTACAATGGGCAGATAGAGACCATGAGGAAATGAAGGAAGGGTATACAATGCTCCAAATAATCCATCCACCCATCCCATCAAACCCTGCCTGCCCAGTCTGCTCATTTTATAACAAACTCTACAGTCATCTCAGACCTTGATAACCGAAATGAAAATATACCATCCCCAACCTCTCAATCAGGTTCAAAAGAAGAATTTCAAGCACATTGAAGAAAAAAAAATACAGCAGAATGGGAAAAGAATGAGGTGGATGAGATTAAATGACAATTCAAAAAGTATGGGGATTGTAGGATGATTGGGGTATTTAGCCAGTACAGGCTCGTGGGCTGGAAGGGCTTGTTACCCCATTTTAAAGGGTGGGAGAAATCCGGAGTAGCCGGAGTAAACACACACAGTCATAGGGAGAGTGTATAAACTCCTTGCAGGAGTTCTTTCCCTTCAGGAAAGAGTATCAGGAGTTTCAGAGCCAGCACTGCCAGGCTGAGGAACAGCTTCTTCCCATGGGCAGTGAGAATGCTGAACGACCAAAGAAACGACCATGTTGATGCAATCACGAAAAAGGCTCACCAGCGGCAAGGTGAGGTGTTTGAGGAGATTTGGTATGTCACTGAAGAATCTTGAAAACTTCTATGGTGTACCATGGAGAGCATTCTGGCTGGTAACTTCACTGTCTGGTACTGAGGTGCCAACACTCAGGACAAGAAAAAGCTCCAGAGGATTGTAAACTCAGCCTGCTTCATCACAGCACCATGCTTTACTCTGTCGAGGATATCTACAGGAGGCGCTGTCTTAAGAAAGCAGCCTCAATCTTCAAGGACTTCCACCCTCTTCACTCTGTTACCATTGGGGAAAAGGGACAGGAATCTGGAGATGAGCACTCAGCGGCACAAGGACAGCTTCTTCCCCACTGTCATCAGATTTCTGAATGATCAGTGATATTATTCCAAAATGTGGGTAGATTTCATGTATATATTTGAGTGGGAAATTTAAGTCTTTGATTGCTTTTATAGATATGCTTAGCATTAAATGTAATTTAGGGTAATACTGATTTCATTTGTAATGATGTTATTGAATTTTTTTTACATTAATCGCAAGTGGGTATGCAACCTATATTGTTTAAAACATGTGATCTGTTACTCAGGAATAAGATGGAGCTTATGGTTTTTACACTTTTTGTATATTTTAAACAGGGGATTAATCAACATCATAAATTCAGTATGAGAAACATTCAGTTTACGAATTCTATTTCAAAAGGATTGAATTAAAAAAAGATGTTGGTGAAAGCAGGCAAGATTTGGATCTCATTCTTTAGATGCTATCTTGCCCTCTGAACTTAGAGTACTTATTTATTAATAACTGACCTAATAGCTACTTGGTTCAGCTGGGAGTCGGAGGAGGAGCTTGGAGAGAGTTGGGCTGTGAGTTGGAGGAGGAGGAGCTTGGTGAAAGTGATGGGGTTAATTGGTCAAGGGGCCAATAAAAGGAGTGAAAGGGGAGGGAGCGGCCAGCGAGGAGCGGCTCAGTGAGTGAGTGGAGCAGTGAAGGAGTGAGACTTCCTGGCTTTGGCTTACCAGGCTTCGGCGAAAGCAGGCAAGGGGAAAAGGTAAGCTGAGTTATTTGCCTTCGTATTCAGAGTTATGCCAATAGGGTTAGTGCTCTGTACTGGGTGTCAGATGTGGGAACAATGGGTGACCTCCACCCTCCCAAATGGCCACATCTGCACCAGGTGTACCGAGATGCAGTTACTAAGGGAGTGAATTAGGGATATGGAGTTGCAGATTGATGACCTGCGGCTTGTAAGGGAGAGTGAGGAGTTAATCGACTCAACTTTCAGGGTGATAAATACTCCAGAACCCGTGTCAGGTAAGTGGGAAACCGTCAGGGGAGGAAAGAAAAAAGCGAGTAAAACGGAGAGCACACCAGTGACTATCCCACTCAGCAACAGTTATGTTGTGTTGGATTCTGTTGAGGGAGATGACCAGACAGAAGATGGCCACGGGCGCCAGGTCAATGGCAATGAGCCTGGCAGAGTGATGCAAAGGAAAAAGAAAAGGAGAAATGCAGTAGTTATTTGGGACTCCATTGTCAGGGGTACAGACAGGAGGTTCTGTGAGCCAGATAAGTATACACGCATGGTGTGCTGCCTCCCTGGTGCAAGGGTACGAGATATCACAAATCGAGTCCAAAATATTCTGAGAGGAGAGGGAGAGCAGCCTGATGTCTTGGTACATGTGGGTACAAACGACATTGACAAGAAAAGGGAGGAGGTAATAAAAAGGGATTACAGTGAGCTGGGATGAAAACTGAAAGACAGGAACGCGAGGGTGGTGATCTCAGGATTACTACCTGTTCCAAATGCAAGTGATGAAAAAAATGTAAGGATAAATGAACGTGTGGCTGAGGTGCTGGTGTACAAGGCAAGGATTTGGCTTCTTGGATCATTGGGATCTCTTTTGGGGAAGGCATGATCTTTATAAGAGGGACGGGTTGCACCTAAATCCAAAAGGTATCAACATTTTGGCAAGTATGTTTGGTACAGCAGTGGGGCAAGGTTTAAACTAATTTGGCAGGGGTATGGGAACCAGAGTGATAGGGAAAAGGGTAGGGAAGTTAAAGTAATGGCCAGGAAAAGTAAAATAGGAAAAGTAATGTTGGGAGGAGAAAGTAAAAGATCAGATGGTGCAGTGAGTTTTCGGGTCAATGATAGTGTTAAGAAAATTACAAAGAAAAATAATGGGCAGAAAAATCAAAAGAAAGGTTACAGAAGTCACTGGATATTAAAAGGACAAAGAGCATAAGGGCACTTTATCTGAATGCCCTCAGTATTAGAAATAAAGTTAGTGAACTTGAGGCGCAAATCGGTACCCATGCCTATGATTGGGTAGCCATCACGGAAACATGGGTACAGGGTGACCCTAAATGGGAATTAAACTTTCAAGGGTATCAGGTGGTGCAAAGAGATAGACAGGATGGTAAGGGAGGTGGAGTTGCACTCTTAATCAAAGATGAGCTCCAGGCAGTAGTGAGGGATGATATAAGATCTAAAGAGCATAATGTTGAGTCCATTTGGGTAGAGATAAAGAATAACAAAGGGAAAAAATTATAGGTGGGTGTTATCTATCGCCCACCAAATAACAATAGTTTAGTGGCACAGGAAATAAATAAGCGAGGCATGTAATAATGATACGGCAGTAGTCATGGGGGACTTTAACTTCCACATAGATTGGGAAAATCAAGTTGTTCATGGGAGTCTGGAAGAGGACTTCATAGAATGCATCCACGATAGCTTTCTTGAGCAGCAGGTTAAGGAACCCACAAGAGAAAATGCTCTCCTGGATCTAGTGTTGTGCAATGAGATAGGTAGAGTAAATGATGTAATAGTCAGAGACCATCTGGGAAATAGCGATCATAGTATGATTGAATTTCTCATTCAGATGGAAGGGGAAATAGTTAGATCTAAAACTAATATATTATGCTTAAACAGGGGTGACTACCATAGGATGAGGGAAGAATTGGGCAGAGTGGACTGGGAGCACAGGCTAATTGATGAAACAATTGAGGAACAGTGGAAGATTTTCAAAGAAATATTTTGTCATGCTCAACAAAAATATATTCCAGTCAGAAAAAAGGGCAGTAAGGGAGGGAAAATCAACTGTGGTTAACAAAGGAAATAAAGGAGAGTATAAAATTGAAGGTGCAGGTGTACAAAGCTGCAAAGAGCAGTGGGAAACTGGAAGATACGGATAACTTTAAGAGACAACAAGGGGTTACAAAGCGGGTAATAAGAAATGGGAAAAAGGATTATGAAAGTAAATTGGCACAAAATATAAAAACAGAAAGCAAAAAATTTTATAAATATATAAAGCGGAAGAGGGTGGCCAGAGTTAACATAGGAGCCTTGGAGGATGAGAAAGGAAAACTGGTAGCAAAAAATGAAGAAATGGGCGAGGCATTGAACAAATATTTTGTGTCAGTCTTCACGGTGGAAGACACGTCCAGCATGCTCAAGTGCGGAGTTAAGGATGTGAATGTTGGGGAGGGCCTTGATAAAATAGTTGTTACAAAGGAAGTAGTGATGGAGAAACTAATGGAACTAAAGCCAAACAAATCATCTGGTCCTGATGATATGCATCCAAGGGTTCTGAAGGAAATGGCAGAAGTTATAGTTGATGCATTGGTGGTCATAGACCAAAATTCCTTGGATTCTGGGCAGGTCCTGGCAGACTGGAAGACAGCAAATGTCACGCCACTTTTTAAGAAGGGATGTAGGCAGAAGACTGGAAATTATCGGCCAATTAGCTTGACGTCTGTAGTTGGAAAAATGCTTGAAGCCGTCATTAAAGATGAAATAGTGAAACTTTTGGAATGTAAAGGTTCAATCAGGCAGACGCAGCATGGTTTTAGAAAGGGAAGATCTTGTTTGACAAACTTGTTAGGATTCTTTGAGGATATAATGGGTGCGGTGGATAGAGGGGAACAGGTTGATGTTGTATATTTGGATTTCCAGAAAGCGTTTGATAAGGTGCCGCACAAGAGACTTATCAGTAAGTTACAGGAATATGGAGTCCGGGGAAGTCTATTGGCCTGGATTGAAAATTGGTTGTCTGACAGGAGGCAGAGAGTCGGGATAAATGGGAGTTTTTCAGGTTGGCAGAGAGTGGTAAGTGGGGTGCCGCAGGGGTCGGTGCTAGGCCCACAACTGTTCATCATTTACATTGATGACTTGGAGGAGGGGACATAATAGCCAAGTTTGTGGATGACACCAAATTGAGTGGAAGAGCAAATTGTAATGAGGATGTGGAGAGTCTGCAGAGAGATAGAGTTAAGTTGGATGAGTGGGCAAAGGTCTGGCAGATGGAGTACAATGTTAGTAAGGGTGAGGTTATCCACTTTGGCAAGAAAAATAAAAGAGCTGAATATTATTTAAAGAGTGAAAAACTACAGCATGCTGTAGTGCAGAGGGACTTGGGAGGGCTTGTGCATGAATCACAAAAAGTTAGGTTGCAGGTGCAGCAGGTTATTAAGAAGGCAAATGGAATGTTGGCCTTCATCGCTAGAGGAATTGAATTCAGGAGTAGGGAGGTCATGTTGCAACTGTATAAGGTACTGGTGAGACCGCACCTGGAGTACTGTGTCCAGTTCTGGTCTCCATATTTGAGGAAGGATATACTGGCTTTGGATACGGTCCAAAGGATGTTTACTAGGTTCAAAATTTACTGGGATGAAGGGGTTGACTTATGATGAAAGATTAAATCATCTAGGATTATATTCGCTCAAGTTCAGAAGAATGAGAGGAGATCTTATAGAAACATATAGGATTATGAAGGGTATGGATAGGATAGATGTCGGAAAGTTTTTTGAGCTGGCCGGGGAAACTAAAACGAGAGGACACAGTCTCAAGATTCGGGGGAGTGGATTTAAGACAGAGATGAGGAAAAATAGTTTTTCCCAGAGAGTAGTGAATGTTTGGAATTCTCTAACCATGGAACTGATTGAGGCTGTACATTAAACATATTTAAAATTCGGTTAGATAAATTTTTACATGATAGAGGAATTAGGGGATATGGGGAGAAGGCAGGTAGGTGGAGTTAGGTCATAAATTAGATCAGCCATGATCTCATTGAATGGCGGAGCAGGCTCGATGGGCCATTTTTGGCCTACTCCTGTTCCTATGACCTGGCCTGGATTTGTTTGGCAATGCGATGAGCAGTGTAAACACTCAGGAGATCAAATTCATTTTAAAACTTGCATGTCACACTGCAGCGAATCCCCTTTGTGGACAGGCAATGCAGTTTTAATTTGGAACTCAAAGAATAGTAGCAGCACAGTGACACTTAAAACATCACCCAAGGATTTTGTTTGTTTAAGAAAGTAAACCAGAAAACTCTCCAATGGAAAGCGAATTCCATGGCACGATCTGAAGCCTATTTACTTTTCCTCTAAAATGGAAGTCATTCCTTATGATTGCACTTCAGGCTGCCTGGCTTCCTCCTGCCTTTAGAGGAGATATGAGAATGATATGAGATCTCAAATAGTTCACACAGATGATGACCACCCTTAGTCAACATTTTTACATGAATACTTTGGGACATTTACACAGTAAACTATATTGGAAGATGGTTCAGGGACACTAGGTGCTATTTTGTGGTCTTAGGCTCTGAATCACGATATCAATTATTGCTTTTGTTTAAAGAGATGATGAAGTAAGCAAAATAACAAAAAGTCTTATTTCTTCTTTTCCATAAATTCGTATGAGCTTCAAAATTTAAAAAAAATATAGTTCAGAAACATGGTCTTCACAACAGAAAGTAAACAGCTATAAAATTATTTTAAATGTGCACAGTTGTCAGTGCTACTGAAATTGTTTCTGTTAAAAAAAATAGTGTTACTTTTATGTGCATTGTCTTTGGATTAACAATGAAAATGTCCCCAGATATATTGTTTAAAATTATAAATAATGTAGGCACACTTGGCTAGATAACTAATTGGAATTTAAACACATGAACAAAATAATTGAAAAACTTATTTTTTTGTTCACCATCAAAACAAGATTACCAACATTTATGTAACTCTTAATGTTGTATAATTTAGATTTCATCATTTTCATTGTGATTTTTAAAAATATTTTCACTTCTAAATGTTTACGTATAGTAATATACCTTGTAGTTACATTTCTGTTCTGGAATTAGCAAATTAAAAATTCATGTTTCTTGATGGAAGAAGAATAATTACATCTCCAGTGAGCAGAGTGAAGTTAAAACTACAAAAATCAGGAAAATAAAGTTCGGTGTTGATATTGTTACGAGCCCAGAGGACCCCAAAACTCAGCCGCAATAGATACTCATCAAGACAAATGGTTACTTATGCTGTTAATTATCTTTAAACATGAAAACAGAATCACACTTTAACTTAACTAACCCAATTTAACCCCCTTCTAATTCTAAGCGCATGTGTATGTAATGTGTGTGTAAGTTCAGAAAAGTTATTTGGTTCACAGTCCAATCTCACTTCTCATCCCTCCAAGTTCACTGGTTGCAGACAATTCTTATACTGTGTACAGAATTTAACATTTATAAAGTTCATCAGGCTTTGGTGCTTGAAAGGTAAATGGTTACCACTCAAGAAGGTTTTGTCAGTTTTCAGAGAGAGATTTGCTGTTCCAGAACATCCACAACTGATGTACTTCCATCAGTCACTTCAGTGTCTTGCTGACGAAACTTGCCCCTTAAGGGTTCTCCAGATGATAACCTCTTTCTTTCAGGTCACCAGAGTTCCTTTTTGTTTCTCGTATTCCAAGTGAAACATTAGACAGCCTCTTGCATGAACCACAAGGGCTTTGACTAGGCCATCTTCCGAAATGGGGCTTTCCACAAGCTTGCCAGCTTGTTCTGTTCCAGTCCCAGCTACTGTTGCTAGCTGTAACACTGAAGAAATGATTTCTGTGTGTGTCTCTTTTTCTCTCTTCCTCTCTGAGAGAAAGCCTGTTTGACTCTCTCTGCTTGCAAAACCACATGAACCTCTTAGAACATCTCCAGACAGAAGGTGGTTCCCACAAGATCTTTTATCTGTTGCCTTTTGTAAACAAAAATCCATTAGTGAAGTCTCTTAAGCACTCTTCAAAACCTTTGCAAAAGCTGTGAGGCTCCGATATGTCTAGCATGGGGCAGAGCTCCAATATTTCAAATCAGATCTGTTTTAAAGTGTTTGTATGTACTCTGTCACACCTTCCCCCTTTAAAGGAATTTTAACTCTTGAGTTAAAATTCAGTTATAACTAAACTGTTTGTAAAATCACTAAGGAGATAACAATACACAATATATAACATGTTCTAATAAAGCAACCCTATACATGATCAATTTTAACATCTTGATAATCTGCTGTTACATTATTTGTACCTCTGATATGATTAATTTGCAGATTATATTCTTGTAATATTAAACTCCAGTTTAACAATCTTCTGTTTTTATTCTTAATTTTATTCAAAAACACCAGAGGATTGTGGTCAGTAAATATCACAGTTGGTTCATGAGGTACCAAGATATACATCAAAATTCTGCAGAGCAAATATGATAGACAACAGTTCTTTTTCAATAGTGGAATAGTTCCTTTGATGAACATTGAATGTTTTTTGAAAAGTAGGTAACTGGATGGTCAATTAATTGTGTTTTTGTAATATAACTGCACCTGCTGCTCCCTTGCTGGCATCCACCGCGAAAGAAAATGGTTTGTCAAAATCAGGAGATTTTAACACAGGGCAATGGCATAGCATTTCCTTTAAATTTTCCAAAGCTGTCTGACAAACTTTAGTCCACACAAATTTCTTCCCTTTCTTCAAAAGGTTGGTTAAAGGAAGAGCAACCTCAGCAAAATTTCTTATAATATCCTGCCATTCCTAAAAACCTTCTCATTGCTTTCTTGCCATTAGGAATAGGAAACTCAGAAATTGCATTCACCTTAGCTTGAATAGGAGCAACTTTGTCATGCCCAACTACATGACCCAAGTATGTTACAGTGACATATTCAAATGGACTTTTTTGCTAAATTAATGTTGAAGAAGTTTGCTTTGGATTATCTTGCAAACAATTAGTCCAATTCCCTTAGATGTTCTTCCCATGTGTCACTTTTTGTGACCAAGTCATCAATATAAGCATCTATATGTGTCAAGCTTTGGATTACTGAATTAATCATCCCTTGGAATGTTGCAGGAGCATTTTTTCATGCCAAAAAGATAATACATTATACTCATATAAACTGGATGGAGTTACAAAAGCCATAATATTCTTTCCTCTCTCTCAGTTAAAAGCACACACCAGTAACCCTTCAACAAATTTAATTTAGTAAGAAACTTAGCTTTGCCAATTTTATCAATGCAGTCATCTATTCTCGGATAGGATAAACATCTGTTTTAGTAACTGAATTAACCTTCCTGTAATCTGTACAAAACCTAACAGTTCCATCCGGTTTCAGTACCGGAATACAAGGAGAACTCCAATCTAAGTTTGAAGGTCTAACAATATAATTTCTCAACACATTTTCCACCTCCGGATCCATGATTTTACTCTTCTGACTGTTTATTCTGTATGGGTGTTGTTTTATGGGACTTGCTTCTCCTACATCTACATCATGCTAAATCACTGATGTCCTTTTTGAAACATCAGGAAACAAATTTGTATATTTCAAAATTAATTCTTTCAACTGCATCTGTTCTTGTGACTTAAGATGACTTAACTTTTCCTCCAAATTTTCCAAAATTGCTGCGTTAGACAGGCGCACAGGAACTATGGTTTCTTTAAGGTTACCCTCACAAAATTTTGTTTCCATAATCTTCTCAACCTTGTCAACAACTAATACCTCTGATACAGATTGTTCTCCACTACCGTTATCCTCATAATAAGGTTTCAACATATTTGTGTGACAAACTTAAGTTTTAATCCTTTGATCTGGAGTGTTAACAGCATAGTTAACATCATTCAGTTTTGATTTAATTATGTATGGTCCAGAAAATCTAACTCTCAAAGGATTGTCATGTGTTGGAAACAAAATCAAAATGTTACTTGCTGTCTTAAAATTCCTCACTTGAGCTTTCCTGTCAAAAAGAAGCTTCATTTTATCCTGAGCCATTTCTAAATTCCCTTGAGCCAAAGTCCACACATTTTGTAACCTATCTTTAAATTTAGAAACATAATCCAGCAAGTTCAACTGCACATCCTCATTAAACCACTGTTCTTTTATCAACATTAAAGGTCCTCTCACCTAAGATCCAAACACAATTTCAAAAGAGCTGAAACCTAATGACTCCTGCACAGCCTCCCTTGCTGCAAATAACAATAAATGAATACCTTTGTCCCAATCTTTTCCATTCTCCAGACAATAAATCCTCATCATATTTTTAAGAATAGAATGAAATTTTTCCAAAGCTCCCTGTGTTTCAGGATGATATGCGGATTAAGTGATCTGTTTTATTCCCAACTCATAAATCAATTGCTGCAACAACCCAGACATAAAGTTAGATCCTTGATCACTCTGGATCTCTTTAGGTAATCCAAACACTATGAAAAATCTTTCCAGAGCTTTTGCCACCGTTTTTGGATTTAATATTTTTTAATGGTATAGCCTCTGGAAATCTCAACGCTGTACACATAATTGTTAATAAGTACTGATTCCCAGATTTAGTTTTAGGCAGGGGACCTACACAATCCACAATAACCCAAGTGAAAGGTTCCCCAACAACAGGAATAGGTTGCAATGGAGATATTGGAGGACCCTAGTTAGGTTTCCCCACAACCTGGACAGAAGTGACATGTCCGGCAGCAATTTACAGCATCCTTCCTCTGAAATTGTCTCAAAATCTTATTCATGGTTTTATTTACACCAAGATGACCAGCTCCCCCCCCCCCACAACTCTTCATTAGCAGGAATATCAAGAAGTCTCCATTTTCTCATCAACAATTCACCCTTTAAGTAATATCCACAAGCTATTTCTTTAATTCCTGTTCAATTACTGCTTTGTCCCTTAAGTCAATAAGATCTGTATCTGTCCACTTTTGCTGAATTAATTTTCCTTGACAAAGAGAAATCCTCACTCTCACAATTACCCTTCTCTTTCAAAACTATTTCAGAAGCTCTCATTTTCTCAGCCAAAGACCTTGTAACACACATGCAGGATATATCTCACAATATATCTAGAATGGGGCAGAGCTCCAGTATTTCAAACAAGATTTGTTTTAAAGTGTTTGTATGTAACCTACTCTAACAAACCTTTCCCAATTTATCTCCCAAAAGTATATCTATATGCTCTGTCACAATATAAACAAATGTAGATTAAACGGCTTCCTCTAGGCTTTTGAATTTTAAAGCTTACAGAGCAAAGGACTTTTTCTCCAATCTCCATCCACCTTCATCATACCTCATTGATTGATGTAACACAAAGTTCAATTAGTCTTTACAAGATCTCAAAATACAGAAGACAGATTGAAAGGTGTGTTGTATGCCTCTACAAAGGTTAGTGAGAGCATCAGATTTCATGCAAAGGATATGCTGACAGTTTCCTCAGCTGACTGATTACCATGTCAGCAATCTGCCATTTTGGAGACGTTAACAACCTGTGAACCTTGCAGAGCCAGATGTACATCAAAGAGCTAGACTGACTGTCCAATCAGCTTTAATTCACGGAGTCGTTGTTGCCTTGTAATCTGGTTGCTGGTGTAATGTTTCTTTTAATAACAATAAAGAAATTTGGGTTCTTTTTAAACAAATAGATTTATTAACTAAGCAAACAGCACTAAGAACAGAGCACACACAGGCAGGTCCTCATGTGGAAGCATCCATCTTGAAACTACCCAAGATGTAACAGCATTCCCAAGATGCAACATTCCCCAGATGCTACATACTCCATTTCCAACTCCTCCTGGTGGTAGCAATCCATCATTACAACTGGTTGAGATCTGACTGTTATTGGAATTCCACAAATGTTTTAGTCTTTCTGTAGTTCTTCAAAATTGCAAAGCTCTTTAAGTAGTTACATCAGAGATGAAAGATTTTTTTTTCTGACTTCAATACTTCTGTGCAAACCAGTTCCAAGGTTTCTTCTATTGTTACATAACAAACTGCGCTGGGTAGGTCACGTCTCCAGAATGGAGGACCATCGCCTTCCCAAGATCATGTTATATGGCGAGCTCTCCACTGGCCATCGTGTCAGAGGTGCACCAAAGAAGAGGTACAAGGACTGCCTAAAGAAATCTCTTGGTGCCTGCCACATTGACCACTGCCAGTGGGCTGATATTGCCTCAAACCGTGCATCTTGGCACCTCACAGTTCAGCGGGCAGCAACCTCCTTTGAAGAAGACTGCAAAGCCCACCTCACTGACAAAAGACAAAGGAGGAAAAACCCAACACCCAACTCCAACCAACAAATTTTCCCCTGCAACCGCTGCAACCGTGTCTGCCTGTCCCGCATCGGACTTGTCAGCCACAAACGAGCCTGCAGCTGACGTGGACATTTACCCCTCCATAAATCTTCGTCTGCGAAGCCAAGCCAAAGAAGAACATAACAATACATTACAAATATAACATACATGATATACTTAAACTTTTGCCAACTGTTAAAAGCAAACAAAGAGTCACTATTATTATTACTTACCACCTCTTACAGTGCAAGAGAAAGAGAAGCAAAAGAGAGGCCCTTCAGAGTCATTTGTCCGTGGATTCACCTCCAGTACTTCCGTAGACTCTGAAGCTCCATAGACTCCGGTTCGATTCATTGGCAACACGAGCTCCAGATCCAAATATCCGACATGATCAAGAAGCCTTGTGCCTGAGGCCCTTTGGGAGCCCTTCTTCCCCTCAGCATCCTCTCAAATCCCAGATCCGATACTTGGTTCCCGTGAGCTGGTCTGCAGCAGCCCCCAGGCCATGCAGGTCCTCCGACTGTAAGTCACCCACAGTGTGTGTGGGTATCTCAGTCACTGAGCCCATCGCTTGTCTTCTGCCATGGTCTTCATCCTGTAGGGTTATCTCCCATGTTTCTCCTTCTAAATGAAGGGTCTTCTCCCCGTTTCTGGTCCATTGCAATGATCTGCTGCTCTCCAGGGTTTGCAACCCCTCATGGCCACTACCCAGCACAGGCACCACCATCTTGGACACAGACCTCATGGTTGCAGGATTTTACATTAAAACACCATCAGCTCCATTAACAGGTTGTTTAAAGGGTGTACAGAACCACTAGAATTGGAACCAGTGGTTGAAACCTTTGGAATAGTGCTGCATCACCACTCTGTTCTACCCGGTCCACACCTGTGGCAGCGCTGCCATTTCATCAGTTCCAACAGCACTACCATATTGATTAGCTGTTGCTATACATAGATGTAGTTGGGGGAATTTCCTTGGGCTGACTAGGAGAATGAGCAGAGGTCCTGCACAATGCGATGAGCTGCTTGAAAGGGGAGAATGAGGGAGAGAAGCAGGGCTATCAGCAGGAGCCATAATTTACCCAGGACTTCCAGGAAGCATTTCAACACATGACGTAGCATGAGATGTCTGTGCATTACAAAAGAATTTCATGTGAAACTTTGCACTTGCTGCAGACAGGCAATAGGCCCTTTCATGCCAGGCCTCCACCTGGACGCCAGCTATAAGTGCAGAGGGAAAACATAAACTTATCTCCCATGGAGCAGCCTCGTAGCACCCTCTGGAGTCAATGGAAGCAAGGCGACTGGTGCCATGGCGCCACCCATCATAAATACGCGGCAGAGCAATGGCTGTCTTCCCTACCCATAATCCCCCATACAGCTGAAACCATTCTGTGTTTCCCAGACAGTTCCAGCTGCAAGGAGGATTATGGGTAGGGAAGACAGCCATTACTCTGCCGCGTTTTGAACCGCAGAGAGCGGCGCCAAAAGGCCAAAGTGGCCATTTTAATAACCGAAAATCAAGGGTGGCTAATGGAAGACAATGGTCATTTGTTCTTAAAATGATCCATGACCACTGCCCAACCCATGAACTGGTACTCAGATTATATCTTCCTTTAGCAGCTGAACAGAAATAAAACCCACTACAAAATAAACATTCTTCCTCCACCACTCTGGATGAGGCCAGCCAAAAACTCACCAAGCACAGATTTTGCATTCATTCCATTCCTTAAAGTGCATGGCTGCAGAACTCTGCACTAGTAATTGTTCAAATTCAACTTTATTATTATCTCACTCGACATATACAACCAGACAAAAGCAGTGTTTCTCTGGACCATGGTGCATACACAATACACAGCACATAATAATAATCTCTCTATCTACAGTATATATTTTATATATTTATATTAGAAAAATATATATATATACATACACATAGGCACACACACACACACATACACACACACAGGCACAAATAATATGTACAGTACCACTCCAATGATCCAAAATGATCGGGACCAGGCCCATTTCAGATAAACGGTTTTTTACAGACACCCATTTATTTTTAAAAAGCAGCCCACTAATAACAAAAAAAAATCACTTGTATCAGTGTTTAAGCAACAACAAACAACAAGGGAAGGCTTTAAGCATTAAAATAATGTTTAATTCTCACCAAAAAAAAATGCTTGCCACCACCAATCACTGACTCCTCCCCACTAAGGCCCCACTCGTGCTGGGAGCCTGAGGGTCCTGCTCCTGCCCGAGAGCTTGAGGTCCCCATTGCCGCTGGGAGCCCTAAGTTCCCAGTGCTTCCAGCGCCAGGAGCCCGACATCCTCAGTCATTTCAGCTCTGAAAAAAATCAGATAAATGAGGATTTCAGAGATTCAGATTTTGGATAATCGGAGTTGTACTGTATATTCACACATTAATTTTATGTATGCATATATAAATAGATGTACCATCAATAATCACAAAAAGGCTGAAGTTGTGACTGGAACAACCATCAACCTCATTGACTGATCGATGCAAAGAGAAAGGGCAGCATGTAAGGGGCTGATGGTAGGATCAGTCTTGGGAGGCATGTCCAGCTGGCAGCAGCAAATCATGGCATAACTGGTTTACCACATTTACCCTTCTTTTTTAAGAAGAGCTCTATGGAGTGAGAAAAAAAGAGAAGGTGAAACAAGTATATAGATATACAATTTACAGGTTAAGTCTATCAGGGAGTGTCCTTTGCCACAGCGTGACATGGCAATGGTTAGGGCACTGCCATAGCATCCTGAGCAGCTTGTGGTGTTGGCCTGTTAATAGTTTGTTGAGAAATGGGGACAGGTCGGGTAGTGGGGGAGTGTGCAGCTGGTACATCATTGGCAACAACAGTAGCCAGGGAAGGGGGTGGACGGGGAGGCTCCCGATAGAGCAAGGTCTTCGATTAAGACCGTGTCTTCACGCCCATTAGGGAAGGCAACATAGGCATACTGGGGGTTGGCATGGAAAAAGGCAGACCAATTCGACCAGCGGGTTAGTCTTAGATTGCCTGATATGCTTTTGGAACAGGACTGGTCCTGGGGAGGTTAGCCAGGTGGGCAGGATAGGCTCTGATGCAGACTTCCTCAGGAAAGCAAATCCCTTCATGAGGCATGTTGTTGGTGGCCATACATAAAAATTACAGGATGGAGTGGAGTGCATATGGGAGGACTTCTTGCCATTGGGAGACAGAGACCCTGTGACCTCAGTGTCAGGAGGATGGTCTTCCATAATGTGATTTTCTCCATTTCCATGCCCGTTACCACTAGGATTGTAGCTGATGGTCCTGCTCATGGTGATGCCTCTGGCCAGCAGGTACTGCTGCAGCTCATCACTCATGGATGATGTCCTTCGGTCACTGTGGATGCAAGAGTGAGAAGATATTATGGAGTACCTTGATAACTGTGGTTGTGGTCGTGTCTGGGCAAGGTATGGGTAAGAAAAAATGGGTGTATTCATTGATGATTGTTTGGAAATAGGCATTCTGGTTGGAGGTGGGGAGGGCTCCCTTGAAATCAAAAGGGCAGGTAGCCTTGATCAGATGCGCTTTGTCTGGCTGATATATTGAAGTTTGCATTCAGCGCAGAGTTGACAGTTTTTTGTCATAGTCCAGGCTTCAGCAGTGTATGGTAGATTCAGAGATTTCATAAAATGGGAAAACTGAGTAACTCTGGGGTGGCGAAGGTCAATGTGGAGAGCCTGAAGTCTGACCATTTTAACACTAGTATAGGTGTCTTGGGAAAGAGCGTCTGGTGGCTCGTTAAGTTTGCCGGGTCAGTAGAGAATGTCATAATTGTAAGTGGACAGCTCGATTCTCCACCTGAGGATCTTATCATTCTTGATTTTGTCCCTTTGCTTATTATTAAACATGAATACTACTGCTCACTGATCTGTGAGGAGGGTGAACCATTTCCAGGTGAGATGGTGCCTCCAGTGGCATACAGCCTTCTTCTTGACTGAGGAGTGATGAATTTCAGGGCCTTGGAAGATGTGTGAAAAAAAAGGGTATGCTCGCTTGATTGAGTGTGGCAGCCAGGGCAAAATCAGATGCATCATTCTCAACTTGGAATGGTGTGGACTCATTTATGGCATACATGGTGGCTTTGGTGATGCCATCTTTGATACTGCTGAATATGGTTTGGGCTTCTGCTGGCAGGGGAAATATGCTTTAACCTATGGGTGAATCTTGTCCGCATAGTTGGGGACCCATTGAGCCTAGTATGAGAAGAACCTGAGGCATCTTTTCAGAGCTTTGAGGGTATATGGGAGGGGTAGGTCCATCAGCAGGTGCAGATGGTCCGGGTCAGGGCCAATGACACAATTCTCAATCATCCAGCCAAGTATGGTTAGCCTTGCTGTCCGGAACATACATTTATCCTCGTTATACGTAAGGTTCATGCATTTTGCTGCCCGGAGGAACTTGCAGAGTTTCACATCATAATTCTGCAGGTCGTGGCCACAGATAGTAATGCTATCTAGATATGAGAAGGTGATCTGTAGATCGTACCAGTGCACCATGAGGTCAGTCTTCCGCTGGAAGATAGCGACCTTGTTTGTGACGCTGAAAGGGTCTCGTAGAAGTGGTAGAGGTGGCCATCTGCCTCAAATGCTGTATACTGGCGTTCTCCAGGGCAGATCGGGAGCTGACCAGGTCACGTGGAGAATACCCGATGTTGTACAATCTGTTTGACCATATCAGATATGTGAGGAAGGGAATAAGCATCGAGCTGCTTGTACCAGTTGATGGTCTGGCTGTAGCCTATGATCATCCTATTCTTATCCCCTTTTTTTACAAAGACCACCTGAACCCTCCAAGGGCTATTACTGGCCTTGATGATGCCCTCGCCCAATAAGTACTGAACCTCTGCCTCAATGACTGCCCTGTCAGCCATACCGTACTGTCTACTCCTAGTGGCCACTGGCTTGCAATTGGGGATAAGGTTGGCGAACAGTGGAGCGAGGGGTCGACCTTGAGGGTCGATAGACCAATGTTACCTGAAAGGGGCTGTCTGTGAACTATTCTTTGCAGACGGTGAGGAGGGAGAGGCCCATTGAATCGCAGAGTGACTTTCTGAAGTTGGCACTGGAAATCCTCCCCATTAGCAAGGGGGCACCGAATTGTGGCATAGCGAGCAGTCTGAAGCATTTGTACACTATACCTCCAACAGTGAGGATCTCTACGCAGGACCCCAAGGGTGGCTGCCGTATATGATTTGGACGCAAGTGGGTCATACTTTAAGGGACAGTCATTTAGCAGTAAAGGGGTGGATAAAGCTTTCTGTACTCTCGCTATCAAATATTGATATGCCCATTTACTTAGACGTCCATCATGGACCTGGTGAGTTCGTGCAGTGCCTCCTGGTTCAGGGTGATTGAGGCTAGTATAGATTCATTGTCCAAGTCTGATGGGTGCTCCTGTGCCCGATATGGCTGTCCTGGCCCCAAGGTGGCTGGCCTCGACACCTCATGGTATCTTATGCCTGGTTTTGGCATGCAGTCCAAACTGGCAACTCAAATGATTCGCACATGGCATGGCTGGTGTGGAGGGAAGATGGCACTGATCGCACTTCCCAGAATGGAGACTGTCTGCACGTGGCACTGCTAGATTTCACGGATGGTTTGCACTGGAAAACTTTGGTGTAATGCCCCTTTTAATGGCACCTGGAGTACACTGCATCCTTGGAAAGGCAATGTTTCCTTGGGTGCTGACCCTGCCTGCAGAAGTAGCACTTGGAGAGATCACCCACAATGGTGGCCAAGATCAGATCACTAGGGTAGTGGGACAGTGTAGAGGACCAATCATTCATGGGGTAGGACAATGCCCCATCCTAGGATAGCAGCTCCCTCGGCAACCAAGTGGCCAAATAGTCATCCGAGTTCTGCAAGACCACCTCCAGTGTCTCTGTAAGTTCAACTGCCCTTTGCAGATCGAGTACTTTTTGTTCCATTAGCCATTGTCATATGTACCTGCAGTGGATACCGGCCACGCACACACCTCTGATGAGGTCCTTTGCGTTCTGGGTGGCAGATGCAGCCTTATGGTTGCATGTTCTACGCAGGATTCTGAGGATCCGCAGGTACTCAGCGCTCGATTCATCAGATCACTGATTTATGGTGGCCAGGAGATGCCTGGTGTAGACCTCATTAACCTTCCTGTGATACTGGGCCTTGAGGATTTCCATAGCTGCTTGTTATGAGCTAGCGTCGCTGATCATCGGGAACATTTGGGGCTCGACACGTAAGAGGAGTAGTCTCAGTCGGTTATCATCAGTGGTGATGGCAGCCATGGCCACTGCCAGTAAGTTTTCAAAGCAGTGTAGCCAAAGTTCAAATGTGTTCAGGGTGTCTGGTAACTGAGGGTCAATGTCAAGCTTCTCAGGTTTCAGGTTCTGTTCCATGCTTTTAAAAAAATTTTTAGTTAATAAAATGGATGTACCATCAATAATCACAAAAGGCTGGAGTTCTGAAACTATCAGGCTTTTAGTAACTAAAGACTGGAACAACCATAAACCTCATTGTCATCGAAGCAAAGAGAAAGGGGAGCATGTCAGGGGCTATGGGTAAGATCAGTCTCAGGAGGCATGTCCTGAGGCCAATCATGGCATAATTGTGTTTACCCCCACACCACACACACACAATATATATAATACAATATAAATTATTTTGGGATAATTTAATCAGCTAAAAGATTGTAAGTGTAAAACTGAGTGAGAGTATTGTTTCATTATCAATGTCTTCTTGACGTTTCTTGATCATTTAGCCTGGATATAGTTTGTATATTTCTGAGAATGGGTCAATGGTAAAACCATTATGCAGAAAGAAAACTTTTTACAGTTTGCACTAAATGCACATTTCATAAATCAAAAAATAAATCCAAGTTGCTCAGGAGAATTAGAAATCAAGTTATTGTCACTGGAGACGATTCTGCTGGCTGTAGCCTCAGCAAGGATTGTCCCAGTGAGGAGGTGGAAACAGATTTACAGGCATGCTTGTCCATCCAATGATGTCCTGGTGTCTCAGATGTTGTACCATCATGTTCCGCAAAAGATGAGGAAGTATATAAGTGTGCACTGGAGGATCTGTTTGTGTGATATGGCATTCAAGGATATAGAACTGGTAGGCTGTTTATTAGGAGTTGGTGGGAAATGGCATTTGAAAGTGCATCTGTGGCCTGATCCACTTGTGAGATCATTACACTTTGCAACCCTACACCCAGGTCCAGGGGGCATGACTTTTTCAAGAGGAATCCCTCAATGCAGCTTCTGAAAACAGGGGGAACTATGCCTTCCCCTCAATTAAATGGAAGAGAGCTTATTATCACACATACCTAAGTATGATGTACAAATGGGGCAGCAAAGTTAGTATAGCGGTTAACACAACACTTTTACAGTTTTACTGATCCAAGTTCATTTTGGCGATAATAAGTTTGTATGTTCTCCCCATATCTGTGTGGGATTCCTCCAGGTGCTCCAGATTCCTCCCATCATTCAAAATGTACTGGGGTATTGGGGGAGAGGCAGACTCTTGGGTTGGAAGGGTCTGTTACCATGCTGTATGTCTAACTTAATGAAAGTCTCACTAGCTTCCTAATTAAATAAAAGGAAGAAATTTAAAGAAAAACAATAACTATGCAATATCCCAGCCAACTTGATGGCTTCACTGGCCCATGACTGCTCAAAATGGAGAAGAAGCATTCTGGATGGCATTGAGAACTTCAAATTCCTCCATCAACAACATAGAACTCCAACAAAAATGGCAAAACAGACACATCACCACCCAAGCCTTCCATCCACCTACTTCTTTGTCCCTCTTCTGCCAATCTGCAGGATTTACAATGGCCTCATCAGCCACCTCTGAACCCACAGAGCTGGAAGATTCTCAAGGGACTGCATAAAGGGACCTGAATAATCACAAACCACACTCCATGCTCAATTAGGAGGTAAAGATATATATATTTTTAAAATATTTTATTCACAATAAATTATTTACAATACAAGAAAACTGTTCAAGACTTTTTACATTCATAGTGTTAATCATATCAATACATTCTCGTCATTGTACATTTTACATTCTTTTATCGAAACTGTGTTACAGTTGCTATCTTGTACCAATGTGACACCTTGTCATTTCTACACATTGTCATTCGACATACTTTGTCTAGAATTATTTTACAAGCAGGAAAATAGTTCAAGTCTTTTTATACTCATAATGTCAGTTATATCTATACATTCTCATCAGTCTACATGTTTACAATGCTACATTTGTTCTCTCAATATCCTGTAATCTTAATATATGATCTCCTGCGCTTCTGTAACGTTTGCAACGACATAGTTTCCTGTCTGCTCCAGTGGTGTACCTGAGCTTGTGGTTCCAAACATCCAATATGATCAGGAACAACATGAGCCTTCTTGTATTGGCAGTCTCACGACTAACACATGGCTTGAGAACAATTGCTTCAGGAATGGCAGAAGCTAGGTCCTGGTCGCTGTTCACCATCCTTTCCTGGAAGAATGTCAATGCAGATGCCAGGTGAGACTATGAGGGTTAATAGTGATGCTGCAACAGTTGACTAACTTGCTTTGATTTATCTTCAATGCTTACACTTGAGTGAAGAGATAGTGTCTTCAAATGCATCTCATGCAAACAAAAGCAGAAAGGCATTTTAGACTCAAAAGAGTATACTTCACAAAAAAGTTTCCTGTGCTGTTTATTTTCAAACTTCTGTTTCTACTTTAAATCTACCTTTCTTTAACTCTGTTATTGAAACAGGTATTTATTATGAATGTTCAAGTTCTTGGCCTTGAAATTCATTGTGTAGCAAATACCTTTTAAATGCTGCTCAATGCCTTCTACGACTGATTCGACCACAGGAACAAGAAAGAACTGTGCACCCCAATGTCTCCTGATGATCACCTCCAGTCTGTATTCGAGGAGAGTGAATCCGTGGAAAGCATCCAGTCCGGACTCACTGGCTCAACACAAATCCTTGGAACACCTGGACAGCAGAGTTGCATACATCAGGATGCTCTTTTTCAACTCCAGTTCAGATTCAGGATTTATTGTCATAAACAAGTCATGAAATTTGATGTTTTGCAGCAACATCATCGTGCAAACATACATATTATAACCATCTTACAACATTACTAGAAAAAAATGAAATAAAGTAATAATTACAATAATTGTGCGTAAAAAGTCAGGCAGTGTCTTTGGTTCATTGATTATTCAGGAATCTGATGGCAGAGGGGAAGAAGCTGACCTTGTGTCGCTGGATGCTTGTCTTTAGGCTCCTGTACCTTTTCCCCAATGGTAGCAGAGTGAAGAGGGCATGGCCTGGGTGGTGGGGGTCTTTGAGGATAGAGGCTGCTTTTTTAAGAGACCGCCTCATGTAGATGTCCATGTTGGAGAGAAGTCTTGTGCCTGTGATGTCGCAGGCTGAGTTAACACCCTCTGGAGTTTATTCATGACCTGAGAGTTGGTGCCTCCATATCAGGCAGTGATGCAACCAGCCAGAATGCTCTAATCGGTACACCGGTAGAAGTTTTCAAGGGTCTTCGATGACATACTGAATCTCCTTAGACACCTCAAAAAGTATAGTTGCTGGCAGGCCTTCTTTGTGATAGCATCAATGTGGAGGCTCCAGGACAAATCCTCAGAGATATTGACACCCAGGAATTTGAAGCTCCACTAGTGAGCTTCCGATGAGGACTAGGTGTGTTCCCTTGACTTCCTCCTTGGTTTTGATGATGTTGAGTACAAGGTGGTTGTTGTTACACCATTCAATGAGCTGATCGATCTCTCTCCTGCACGCTTCCTCATTGCCATTTGTGATTCTGTTGACAACAGTGGTTGACAATCAGCAAACATTGATAGCATTGGAATTGTGCCTGGCCACACAGTCATGGGTGTATAATGAGTAGAGCAGAGGACCAAGCATGCATCCTTGGGGTTCGCCTGTGTTGATGATCAATGTGAAAGAGATGTTGTTTTCAATTCGTACTGACTGTGGTCTTTCAATGAAAAAGTCAAGGGTTAGGGGGTACAGAGGGCTAGAGTTTTTAGCTTCTTGACCAGCATTGAGTGAATAATGGTATTGAAGGTCAAGCAGTTGTATGTATGCATTGGTATTTTTGAGGTGATCCAGAGCTGAGTGGAGAGCCAACAATATTGCATCTGCTGTGGAGTGATTGTAACAAAAGGTGAATTGCAGAGGATCCAGATCTTTACTTAGTTATGTGTTAATTCTGATCATGACCAATCTGCAGCATTTGACATCATCATCCCCTCAAAAATGATCTGAAAACTTAAAGTCCTGGGACTCAACACCTAACTGCGTAATTGGATTCTTGATTTTCTCACCTACAGACAACAATCAGTGAGGACTGGTAAGAACATCTCCTCCACAATTTCCATCAGTACTGGTGAACCACAGGGCTGAGTTCTTAGATCTCTACTTTACTTACTTTACACCAATGATTGTGTGGCTTGGTACAACACCATCTACAAATTTGCTGATGGTACCACGGTAGTGGATTGTAAAAAAGAGGCGATGAGTCAACATACAGGAGGGAGATTCAAAACTTGGCTGAACCTTGCACTCAATGTTACCAAAACTAAAGAGCTGGTTGTTGACTTCAGGAAGGGAAAACCAGAAGTGTACAATCCAATGGTCATTGGAGGGATCAGAGATGGAGAAAGTGAGCAAATTTAAGTTATTGAGAGTCACTACCATGGAGGATCTTTCCTGGACCCAACACACCAATGACATCATGAAGAAAGCAAGTCAACACCTCTTCTTCCTCAGGAGTTTGCAGAAGTTTGGTAGGACATTGGAAACTTTGGCAAATTTTTACAGATGTGTAGCGGAAAGTGTGCTGACTGGCTGCATCATGGTCTGATATGGGAACACCAATACTCCCGAGTGTAAAGCCCTGCAAATGTAGTGGATACAGCCCAGCACATCACAGGCAAACCCCCTCCCATCATCGAGAACATCTACAGGCAATGCTGTCATCAGAGAGCAGAAGCAATCATCAAAGATCCACACTACGCAGCACATGGTCTGTTCTCACTGCTACCATCAGGAAAGAGGTGTAGGTGCCACAAGACTCGCACTGCCAGGTTCAGGAACAGATGAAACCCCTCCACCATCAGACTCTTCAACAACAACCTCAAACAGAGATTCATTTAAAGACTCTTACTTTTGCACTTTGTTGTTTGTTTTTTCTCTTCTCTGTATTGCATAGCCAGTTGTTTTTATTTGTTCACATAGTGTACTGGTTTTTTTCCACTACCAATAAGTGCTAATTCTGCCTGGCCCACAGGATAAAGAATTTCAGGGTTATATGTGATATTATGTATGTACTCTGACAATAAATCTGAAATCTGAAAATGATTTTTAGGTATAATCATGAGCGATCAGTGAGAAAAGATTTAATAGAGCCTCTGATTGAGCAATTCCATATCTATTACACATCCATGCATCAACCACACAGAGCAGGGTAATGTCGATCCTCAGTGAAATGCCTTGTTGGTGTTATAAATTAATTCACACACATGCAGTTGACACCCAATGTACATCAACTAGCCTCAGAATCTCAGAAAATAGACAGACATCTGTGTTCTGTCCTTAGATACAAGTTGGAACTCCCGGCTGCCAGCCAGTTTAATTTCCCTCACCATTCCTACACATGTATCCATTGCCACGGATAGGCTAAATGTAAACTGAGGAACAACATATCATATTCCTCCTGGACAGGTATGAACCCAACAGCATGAAAATTGATTTTTCCAATTTTAGGTAACCTCATCCTGATCTGGTTTCACTCTTTCCATCTGTTCTTTACCTTCCCCTGTTTTCCCTTGTTTTTATCATTTTTCTTCCCTCTCCCAGTGGAGGGACATGTTTACACCATCTGTATGATTTGTATCAGATGTGATAATGTGATGAATGGTAAGTGTTTATGTTTTTATCTTTTGTATTCGTATCTTTTTCTTGAGGAAGTAGAAATTCTGCCTGGGCTGCAGGAAACAGAATCTCAGGGTATTATATCATGTGTTGTACTCTGGCAATAAATTCAAACTTTGAATTTTGACCAGTGAAAAAGAGAAGCCTAATTGTTATCTTTGCCCTCAAAATATAAAATACATTTGATTAGCAACAACTGCCTAAATAATAATATTCCTTTCAAATGAATGGCCTGACGGTGGTGAAGAACAGGAAATGCAGATGCTAGAACCTTGGGTGAACAAACATTAGTTGGGGAACTCAACAGGTTAGGTAGCATCTATGAAGAGAAATGGTCTGTAAAGTTTTCATGTTGGGACACTTTAACAAGACCAAAGTGGGAAGGGGAGATTGTAAACATACAAAGGTGGGTATAGGGGTGAAGGAGAGGAAAAGGGTCCAAAGAATGAAAGGATATTGGTCAAATGAAGGTGAGAGAGGGGGAGAGACAATCAGGGAAGAGACACTTAGGGAGAGGATGTGGATAAGGGACATAAAAAAAGTTTAGAAAGAAAAATGAGAATGGAAGCAGGTAAAGAAGAGATGGAAACAGAGGAACCAGAAAGAGTTAGTGATTGCCTAATATTGTAAAAATCTGGACCAGACTCCCATTTGGAATGTGTATGTAATGTGTGTATAAGTTCAAAAAAGATCTTTGATTCACAGTCCAATCTCACTTCTCATTCCTCCAAGTTCACTGTTATCTGTGCACAGAATTTAACATTTATGAATCTTCATCAGACTTTGGTGCTTGAAAGGTAAATGATTACTGCTCAGGAAGGTTCTTGTCAGTTTTCAGAGAGAGATTTGTTGCTCACAAACTGATTCCTTCCAATCAGCCAGGTCAGTATTTTGCTAAAGAAATTTGCCCCATCAGGGTTTTCCAGATGATAACCTCTTTCTTTCAGGTCACCACAGAGTTCGTTTTCTGTTTCCCTTCTCTCAGGTGAAACATTATACAGCCAGCCTCCTCTTGTATGGACCACAAAGGTTTTGAACAGGCTGAATTAAAAACTCACAACCTGTCTTCAAAATTGGGTTTCCAATAAGCTTCTAAAAGCCACTGCAGAAAACCAACTCTCTCTCTCTCTCTCTCTCTCTCTCTCTCTCTCTCTCTCTCTCTCTCTCTCTCTCACACACACACACACACACACACACACACACACACACACACACACACACACTCATTCAGGGAAAAACCTGTTTGACTCTCTCTGCTTGCAAAACCACATGACCCTCTTACAACAGTAAACTGCATTCAGACAAACTGTAGCACTGGACTCAATCTTCTGAGTCCGTTCATCTGTTGCTTTCCAAGACAATAATCCATTACTCCACAGCATGTCTAATTAACACCTACTTGTGAAGTCCTTCAGCAAAACAAGTTTCCATTGTCTTTACAAAGGCACTGGGAGCCTGGACTGTCTGGCTTGAGCAGAGCTCTGGTATTTTAAATGAGATATTTGTTGTGGAGTGTTTGTGACCTACACTAAAAATAACACCACAATTTATCTCCTTTAAATCATATCTACATACAATATAAAATACAATATAATCTGTCACACCAAGCTTTCTTGAACCTTCTCCACAGATGTATTTATTTGGGACCTCATCCATTTATTATAATGTTTTTGTTCTGTTCTGGATTTAACATGGTGGAAGGGAGTGCATTCAGAATTGTAGCTAATACTAGGCTGGAATTACTGTAAATAATGCACATTTTCCACCACACAGCTGTAGAAATTTGCTAGTGCTTCCGATATCACATCGAACCTTCACAAACACCTGAGGAAGTAGAGGTGCTGATGTGCTTTCTTCTCAAAGACATTAGTATGTTGGGTCCAGGAAAGATCCTCCTAGATAGTGACTGCCAGAAATTTAAATTTGCCCACCCTCTCAACCTCTGATTACCCCAATGATCATTGATCGTACACCTCCACTTTTCCCTTCCTGAAGTCTTAAATCAGCTCCTTGGTTTTGGTGACGTTGAGTGAAAAGATGTTGCTAGTACACCATTTAGCCAAGTTTTCAATCTCCCTTCTGTATACTGACTCATGTTAGGTAAAACATCATGAGATGGGACCGGAGAAGGAGTCACCCAGTACTAAGGAGTAACAGAATGCATCCTTGTACTTACAAGATAAGAGAGACATTGATGGATTGAGAGGCAGGAAGCTAGCAGGGAAAGGATAGCAACAGTTTTAGTCATTGGACAAGTAATGATATGATGATGTTCTAAGCATGTATCCAAGGGTATAAAAAATCACCATTTTGCTGATAACGGCAGAATGCATTCTCCGACTAACAATGTTTAGTCGCAAGTGTTACAATCCGGTAATGAAGAACAAAGAACCCCGATTTCGACTCAGCCTGGTGTTTGTCTCACTCATTCATGAACAAAGCAGACCTAACACTCATCATCCCTTTTTATATTTTTTATAAATTGTAATTTGGTTAGATTTATGCCTGATTTGAGGCTCAAACAAATGTTGGGAGGGCAATAATGCAGCATAGTTAACCGAGCTGGTGGCGTGATACACAGCACCAACGACTTAGGTTCGATCCGATGCTGTCTGTAATGTTGTTCCCGTGTTGGTGTGGGTTTCCTCCCACTATTCAAAATGTACCAGGTTTGTAGGTTCTTTGGAATATTTTAGCGACATGGGCTCATGGCCAGAAGGGCCTGTTATCATGTTGTATGTATGATTCAGTGGTCATTCCACTGATGAATGAAAGCAGACAGCAGCATCCATATGGAGCATTATATGCTTTAGTGCACAGGTGGCTCTGGTGAGATTCAATGCCATTCAATATTCTGTCCATCATTTGGGAGAGTGAAATGTCCAAGGCAAAATCTAACCTCTTTACTCCCTCTGGATTTGAATCTTCACTGCCTTATGCAGAGCAAAAGCAAGTGACTGGCCTTGGCACTCATGGACAGAATCATGATTTTTCAGCTGTTCAAGACAACAAAGTAAGGGATAATCTTTCTGCTGTAAATTTCAAAATATTGGCCATGTCCCTCCATCTGGTTTCAATGAACACAATTGAATAGCAAAGGAACATGATGTTCAACCAGGAAAACATAAAGCATTAAAGAAGACAAAAGGAAATACTTCCAGGGCTTGTACCAATACTCATAAATTTTAGTAGTATGACAAGGTTAATTGCTCCTCAAGTCTGACTTGCCATTCAATCACTGTACATCACGGTTGATCTTATTGTAACCTCAATTCTGCCTTCCTGTCTACCCCAGTAAACATTTACTCACTTACTTCTCTGGAATATATCGATGTCTGCCTGAAAAATGTCCATGTACTAGTTCATAACTGACCTTCATGGAAGAGAGTTCTAAAGACTTGCAATCATCAAAGAAAAGAAAGATATCTGCATCACTCACCCCTCAGCCAAAACAGAAACATTCTCCATTTACCTTGTTATTTCCTTACTGTGCAGAACCTGATCTTCCTATTCACCAACATAGGCCAGTGGCTAGACTTACAATAATAACTTATTATTATTACAGTAGATTGGAAGGTGAAATATAAATGTGTTTATTTATTTTTATTCAGAAATGTTTGAAGAATTTTTTTTGCAGATGACCTTATTAAATATTGCAAAGACTCAAATGAGATTTACTTGATCTAAATTTCATATCAGTGGTGTATCAAGTTTTATCTTGTGTGTGTTTCGCTTTATTGAGACACTTTGACCAGTGCAAAGGTTTTGTTAAGTACACATTATTTTCATAAGATGCAGTTCCCTTTTGTTATCTCTCACAGGCATGATTTGACAGTGTGGATTCAGGAATGTTTCCCTTGAATGCAATGAAAATGGGGGAGAAAAACTGAAACATTTTCTATTTACACTCCAGTGTATTCATTTATGTAACTGAACACAATTATCTACAATTATCTGTCATTTCCAGTTAAGTAGCAGTTTGGTTCTAAAGACACACAATATGCTATGGATGTTTGTAGCCCAAATTACACACACTTAAATTCTACATGAGGTTGTATTTTGCTGCTCCACATGTTTTAGTTTATTTTTGTTTTTGAGTAAATTACAGAATAAAGTCGAACACTATTATAACAACCTTCAGTATTACAATGTACATATTATAACAACATTTTTTTAAAAGTCTGGCTCTATTTAAATAAGTCTTTCTTTTACAGACATATTTTAAAATATAGTTTAATTTTAACATATTCATCTTCAGAATTAAGCTTTGAAATATTGAATATACATATCTGCTCAAATAAAATTGTAGCCAAACTATTTAAAACATTTGTCATACTTTAAGTATGGTCATAGTGATGACATCTGCGATAAAATCATTTCATGCTGGATTCCCTGAACTGCACTGGCTCTCAGTTAACCAACTCCTTAATTTTGAAATCATTCGCGTCTTTTCTACATAAAGATTCCAGAGAAACCTCTCAAAACCATTCAGCAGATTGGCCTTGTCCCTCGAATTTTCAGACAAGCACCAATACCTTCCTTGCTGATGGTGAAAAGAGTCCTTGTTGTCAGATATTTTGTTTATAGGGGAGTCTCACTACTGCAGTATATGGTCCTTAAGTGGCTACGGCAGGGATGAGGCCATTATCCAATCTCCTTCTGGAATGTTCACTTACCAAGAGGTCTGGAAACTGATCTCTGATCTATGCAGGAGTCTACAATCTATGGGCTATTCCTAGGAATGCATACTGCATGCGAAGACAAATATAAACTGCTTCTGGATGGTTCTGAGTTCATTGACAAATTACTTTTGGCCAGCCAGAAACTCTGTGGTCTTTCAGTGCAATAAATGTCATCAACCAACATATTCTGAGGTGCAGGACATGGTGGTCGAGACACTAGATGCTTAGGTTATGCTTCAAAGTTCCTCTGGGGAATATAAGGATGTAAGAAAATAGGAGCAGTTGTAGGCCACTTGGTCCCTTTAGTCTGCCTCACCATTCAATGTGACCATGATAATCAGCCCATCACATTTCGTCAATTCTCCATATCCTTCAATTCCCAAACATTTCAGTTATCTACCTTTGTCCACTGGGGTTTAGCTTCCACAAACCTTGGCATAGGGAATTCCAGAAATTCACCAGCTTTTGCAACAACAGGATCCTTCTGTCGTTATGTGCTGAGAAGCTGGAAGGTGTGCAATTATTGCTTAGTGAAATACAAAAGTCTGCTAATGCTTTGATTGTACTAAAAGCACACAGAAATGCTGGAGGAGGTCAACGTATTATTACCAACATTTCGGGCCTGAACCCTTCTTCATGGAATAAGAAAGAACAGGAAGGCTTAAGAATTATCACTTACCTGTTGCTTATGCCATGTTTATTAAAGAAAAATGAATAAACTGTTCCATTAATTGAAAGATATAATTCACTTTATTTCACAGTTTATAAATTAATGGTATTTTTAAAAACTCCTTGAAATTAAAATTCTCCTTGTGTACAATTTTCTCCAGGACCTTGGTTCTCTACATTTCCAGCATCTTTGACAACAACATCAGTGATATTGTGGCTCCAATCCAGGTACTGGTCATACTTGCACTTGCCATAACCCTAAAATTTAGAATTCCTTCTCTGAAACCTCCTCGCCTCCATTTGTTTTCTCTTTAAACTTACTAATTGAATATGGATCTACTTGTGTCCCCTTGTGTAGCTTGAACTCTAATTATGTTTGATAATGCTCATGTGAAGCTATATTAATGACAGTGTATTAATATAACACATTAGTCAAATCAACCACAACTATGCACGAATGTGTGTGTGTATATGTGTGTGTGTGTGTGTGTGTGTGTGTTGTGTGTGTATGTGTGGTGTGTGTGTGTGTGTGTGTGTGTGTGTGTGTGTGTGTGTGTGTGTGTGTGTGTGTGTGTGTGTGTGTGTGATACCCAAAGCATTACAGCTTAGGCATAATTCTGTAAAGTCATTCCAAAGTTCAGTCTAAGAAATCCTTTGTTAAAACACAGGCTTTTAAACTGATGCACACAAGTAATCATGAAGAAGGTAGGAGAAACTGAGTGACTGGACTGCCAAAAACTCATGGATTCTTGTCAAGTTTTTTCCTGAGAAAAGATCCTATCACAACTCCCCTTTTCCTTGCGTAGGTGGGGTGGGGGTGGGGGGGGGGGGGGGCGGGGGGAGGGGAATGAGTCACTTCCACGATGTGTCCAAAGCCCAGGTAGGATCAATCAAAGTAACCTTTGCTTTGGTCATGGTAAAGATCAGTGATTTCCCCTAACAGGGAGATTCAGCTGAATTGTCCATTTCACAAGGATCACTTCAACTAAGTGTTCCATGATATGGCTGGTGGTCAATAATGTCCTGTTTCTTCAGTGTTTCACCTACATGACTCTCTCACCACCTGTGTCCTTGGAAAAAGAAACAAATGTTCCTTCTCCTCTCCAAAATAGCGAATTTGGGTCCAGTCTGTTCTAGTTGTTGTTCACAGCTGTGAATGGATGCAGCTGGTACCTGATACTCACACTCAATGAAACGGGAGCTTGTAATGCACCCAATTAACCGACAACCTCCGTATGTTTTGAAGGGTGGAAGGAAACTGGAGCACACATAGTAAACCAATGCAGACACAGGGAGAATGTACAAACTCCTTATTGTCAGCCCTGGATTTGAACCTGGGTGGCTGGCACTGTAAGAGCGTTGCACTAACTGCTACACTAACCATACCGCCCCATTAGAACTTTCCCTTGCAGCTGTATGCACTAAACTGCACCATAGCATTGAAAAAATATTTTTTGTTGCACTACTGTAGCTGTGAATGTTTTATTATCTATCTTTTGTATGTTTTATCTCTTTCTGTATGGTAACAATTGCAGACTATTAGGGTGGTTGCTTTTTATTACAAAGTGCCTGTTTGGCTGCAGCAAGTAAGAATTGAGGCATATGTAGATTCTTCTTATTCTTCTTCTTCTTTGGCTTGGCTTCGCGGACGAAGATTTATGGAGGGGGTAAATGTCCACGTCAGCTGCAGGCTCGTTTGTGGCTGACAAGTCCGATGCGGGACAGGCAGACACGGTTGCAGTATGTCAAGAAACTCATTGTAACCATGCATTACATAAAGGGTTTCCATGGAGGAAGAACAGTGAACAACTTGAACTGATTTTTTAAAGCAGAGTATTATATAGCCAAAACAGACAGCTATCATTCACTTAAAATATGGTAGGATGATATTGTCTTACTTTGGCACAGAAATGTTTGAAAGAATTTACTGACTATTTTTGAAAACATTGTCAGGATTTTCTTGATATATTACAGGAAAGAAATTTTGTTTTTGTAAAATTAAACTAGAGATAATTATTAACTTCTACATTCACATTCTCGTTGCAACAGGATGATGTTATGATATTGACCAGAAATACCTGTTTCTGCTTTAACTGCCGATGACTAACAAATATTTTGTTTTATTTGAATGCAAAATAAAGATTTCTTTGGTTTTACAATGCTTTAAAAGATATTTATATTGTCTCAAAACAAACACTTTTTTTAATATAAATGAAAAATCATTTACCAGCCATAAGATTAATTCATGGAGGAGGCAAGAATTTCTTTTACATCTGTTCTTTCTTTCTTTTTCTCTTTTTCTCTCTGTATCTTTCTTTCTTTCAACATCTGATTTTTATTTTCCTTGAGTTTCCTGTCTGCACTAATTTGAGCACACAAGGCTATCAACAAAACTACAAATGACAGGAAGCAATACTCAGAGGACACAACTGTCCCAACAAAGTTTATTTTCTATTCACTGATGAGTTATCTCCTTGTTTTCTCATTCCACAAAAATCTTCACAAATCAATACTTCATTCCAAGTCTTGATACAAATGTTGGATAAGGTGAAGTGGGGGTGGGAGAGCTAGCAAATAAAGAGGGATTGCAGTTTTCCACTTTGCCCAGCAGTTGTTATGTACAAGCCCGCTAACAATCTTGCCTGAAGATTGCTTATCATTCTCTCTGCCCTTTTTTGTTTTTTGTATAATCAAGATTTCTTGATGCTAGTGGAGGATAAAGAAGCCGAACAATCAGCTCTCTGACATTAAGGCCACAAAGCTGACTCTTGTATTTCAAAAAAGCATAGAGGAGACATGGTATGTACCATTTATCCAAGTCAAACAATTATTTTGTTTTTTGAGACTATAATTAAATCAAATCGTACTGGGATATAGGTTAATGGGGTGTAAATTGAGCAGCACTGACTTGTAGGGCCAAAGTAACCTGTTACTGTGCTGTATATCTAATTTTTAAAAAAATAGTAACAATTGAGTCAAATTGCTCATATCTCAAATCTGATTTTTTTGAGTAATTTTATATGGTGGAAGAGATGTCCCAACAGCCTCTCAAATACCTTACAATCAGCTGTATATCAAATAAACTCAACACCAAAGTCACATAGAATATTAAGTATAGAGAATCAAATCAGTCTAGTAAAAGTTGCAAGAATAATATTATTGGTATTGTCTTTATGATCTAATATGTACAGATTAATAACCTAAATGTCACTCCATTGCTCACCTGAAGCCCTTTATCAGCCACAACATGTCTAATATCCCTTTACCTTTCTAATTGTACTCACATATAAAGTTAACTTAAGCAGGATTCAGACTCTGCCCAAATTCTAGCACCCAAACAAATACTTGGTTCTAATTAACTCTGTCAAAATTTATGTCACTTTGACCCACTGCACAGCAACATCAAAAAACCTGTTCATTTTTAAAAAATTGTTATTCAATGATCAACATTTTGCTACTCAATAAAAGGCTCTGGGACTTTTGAAAAAGATAGTAAAACACTCATGTAACAAAAAATAGCAAAGGCTAAATTGCTATGGTTCTATAGATTCCAAACTTCATTAACTTGTTCAAAAAGAATAGAAATTCATGCTGAAATACATTTTTTAAATATTTTCAGCAAATCCAGAATTCAATTCCCAATTTATAGTCCATAATATGGCTGGCCCAGATTGTTATCTGTTTCCATTAGAGTGGAAGTACTGATGCATCTGAATGCGTGTGTCATTTAACATGTATCTGGTTAAGTGGGGTAAGAAGGGGATTAAAATATATAAAGGATTATGGTGCGCTGTTGGTCAGAAGCAAACACACAAAACCAAAAGACTGTACAACAGGCTTCATTAAACTTCCTCAGAGCCAGCTGGGAGCTTGTGCCTGCTGAAAATGCTGAGAGTGTCTTCAAAGGGCTGGCTCTGGCCTATATCCCAGAGGGTGATTGACACCTGACCGGGTGGGGCTTGGTCCATTCAGTTCAGCTGATTGACAGTCGGCCAGGTGTTGTCTTGTCCCCATACTCTTCTGCAGCTACAGAGGTTGCCCCCTGCAGTAGGCCAGTGGTGTGCAACCACAAGGACTTTGTGAACTATCTTTGTAATAGCCATTCCTGGGTTACAAATGTTCAATTTATGCAGTCCCTTACATACTAATGACCCCACATAATATTATTAAATCCATCAATACATTCATTCCTATTAGCGATAGAACTAGTTTCTCTTTTTTCTTTTAGTAATTATTCTTTTTGATCATTCTTATGTGAATTTGATGCCATTCATTACAAAACCATCGAGCTAAAGTTACCATATGGATGATTTTCGTGTATTTTGGCAAAACTGGGCATCCATAAAAATGAATAACCTAGAAGGAAATCAACCCATTTTGTTTGACCTTGATTAAATTATTCTCTAAATGGTGGCAGGAAGCACAGAAGATAAAGTTTGTGGATTTAAAATATTACCAATCATTAACCCTTTGAACTCCATGTCCCAGTTTTCAGGAACAACCAACAAGGGCATAAACGTTCTGTCCCTGTTTTCCAGGATTGTTTTCCAGGATTGCTCTAGTGTTTGTACTGCAGTTTACCCATGAACTCAATCTGGAGTATATATTATGAAACATTAAAAATGGCTGGAGTACGAAGGGTTAATTTGATGTTTAGAATTTTTCATGCAAATATACAAAACTTGACATGTTTGATTTTGCCATTGAGTTATTTTACATTACCTGTATTTTAAATTGTACCAATATTTACTGTGTTAAAAGAAGCCAACTCACTTTTCAATTTAACTGATGAGTGTGTGTGCGTGTGTGTGTGTGTGTGTGTGTGTGTGTGTGTGTGTGTGTATTATATATAAAATAAGTTTAGCTATCATATGATAACTAAATATAGGAACAGAGGTAAGCCAATCAGCTCATTGAGCCTGCTCCGCAATTCTATCATGAACTGATCCATCCTCCCACTCAGCTCCAATCCCCAGCTTTCTCCCCATAACCCTTGATGTCCTGATTAACCAAACATCTGGCAATCTCTGACTTAAGTACACCCAACGACCTCACTTCCACAGCCGTCTATGGCAACAAGTTCCACAGACTCACAACCCTCTGACTAAAGAAATTTTTCCACATCTCTGTTTTCAATTGACACCCTTTTATCCTGACATTGTTCCGTCTTGTCCTCGACTGCTCTACCATGGGTTACACTTTGCCATGCCTACTCTGTCCTGGCCTTTCACCATTCGAAATATCTCTATGAGGTCTCCCTCATCCTCTGTACTCCAACAAGTGCCAACAAACATTCGTGATATAACCCTTTCATTCCTTGTATCATTCTAGTAAATCTTCTCTGTACCTTCTCCAAAGCCAGCACGCCAGCATAAGGCATCCAAACCTGTACACAGAACTCCAATTGAGGTTTCACCAGTGCCCTATAAAGTCTCAACATTACATCCCTGCACTTATTTGTTATTTCTCTAAAAATGAATGCCAATATTGGATTCACCTTCTTCACCACTGACTCAACCTGGAGGTTAACCTTTAGGGTATCCTGCATGAAGGCTCCAAGTCAATTTGAAACACTGAATTTTGTATTTTCTCCCCATAAATATAAATAGGCAGTGAAGAAAGAATAGTTACTGAATGAATCAATGAGATTCTTCAGCCACTGAATTTTAATAATCAGAGATTAACTGATCTAGAAATTCTTCAGATCAGGAAAATAACTCAAAGGTATCTTCCAACTGGATGGCTTTAACATTGACTTCTCTGGGTTCCATTAGCCCTCCCCACACCTTAATTTCTCCCACTCTATCTCTATCCCTTTCTCTCTCACTCTAACTCCTTCTCTCTCTCTCTCTCCCCCCCCCCTTTCCTCCACTCTGTATTCACAGAGCCACCACTTCCCCTGATCAATTCTCATCTTTCCTCTCCTGTCTTCCTGTCCATGTCCAATGATCACCTTTTGACCTTTTCTTTGTTGACCTGTGCTCCTCTTGCTCTTTCTTCTCTTCTCCCCCAGCCTTTTTATTCAGGCGTTGCCTGTATTTTGCTCATACCTTGAAGAAGGGTTTGAGCACAAAATGTTGGTTGCATATCTTTAACTTCTATGGACACTGCAAGACCTGCTGAGTTTCTCCAGCATTTTTGTGTTTTTACTATATTCACAATGTCTGTGGACTTTTGTTGTTTCACTCGATGGGAGTTACTTAAGAACAAATTAATTAGAGTCCAGGTCCAGTCTGTTCCAGTGGAAAGGAAGGAAAAGGATGGCAAGTTTAAAAAACATTGATTGATGAGAAGTAAAAGGAGGCTACAATAAGAAACATAGAGGGAAATACAAGATGCAGGAAAGAGTACAAACAGTGTACAAGAAAGGCCAAAGAGGGCCGTATGTCCTTGGGGAGCAGGATTAAAGAATATCCCAAGCCATTTCATTAAAAAAGAAGATGACCCTCAAGAACAGAGGGTGCAACTTGTGTTTGGAGTTAAAGTAAGTGAATGAGGTACTAAATGATTACTTTACATTAGTATTCACCAAGGAGAAGGGCATGGACAGTGATAGGCAACAAAATGCGGAGAATTTTGGTACATTTTGTGTGTTGGTACATTTTGAGATCAAGAAAGAAATAGTGTTGGGTCTTTTGGGGAAGGTTAAGGCCCTGATAGCCCTGAATGATGCAAGTGAAGAGATTCCTGGGTCCTTCATAAAGATCTTTATATCCTCATTACAACAGGAGAGGTTCCAGAGGACCGGAGAACAGCTAATGTCTTGCCTTTCTTTAAGATCAGAAAAAAGAATAATCCTGGAAATGATAAGTCAGTAAGTCTCATACCTTATTCTTCTTCTTGGCCTCCTTTAGTCATGATCGACCATGGGTTTTGCCCTTCCGGTAGTCACTAGTTTGTTTAGCAGCGTCGACTGTGGCTATGGATGCCAATCTTGGAATGGCAGGCTCTGCCACAGTTGCTGCAAATATAGGGCATCATTGAATTGTTGACTGCTGTCCAATGTGCTCTTCACTTAGCTCTCCGCTCCTCAAACTGACTCAAGATCACTCCCTCACCTTTCTCTATGTGTTGATGAAGAGTCCCTCGCCATTTGTTGCAGACATCTGCTGTATCCTCCCCACACTCTGTGTTGATCTTTAAGGCATTCATGTCACACTTGCAGAGGTCCTTGAAGTGAAGCTGGGGTCTACCAGTGTTCCTCTTGCTCATTGCTAGTTCTCTGTAGAGATGGCTCACATCAATGGCAAGGAAATTCTTGGAAAGATGACTCAAGGATAGGATTTATACACATTTGTAAATCCATGTTCCAATTATGGACATCTATATGATTTCTTGAGGGGTAGGTCGTGTCTTAACAATTTCATTTGTGTTTTTGAGGAGATGACAAAGATGGTTGATGAGGAGAGAGCAGAGGATGTTGTCTTCTTGGTTGGCTAATTCAGAAAATTCAGATGCCTGGCATCCATGGTCAGCTGATAGTTTGGATCTGTAATTGGCTGGTGCATAGAAGACAGTGGGAAGCAGTGGAAGGCTGCTATTCAGGATGGATATCTTTGACCAAAGGTGTTCTCCAGGGATTTGTATTGGTTCCCCTGTTTGTGATATATATAAATATTTAGATGCAAAAGGAGGTAGATTTATACAAAAAACCTGATAAAGATGTGGGCAGTGTAGAGGATTATCAAAGAATATGACAGGATGTAGATGGGTTATAGAAATGGATAGAGAAATGGCAGATAAAGCTTAATCCAAACAAGTCTGAGTTGCTGCAATTTTGGAGGTCAAATGTAAAGGGAATGTATTCACTTAATGATAAGGCTCTTATCAGCATTGATGTGCAGAGGGATCTGGGGGTCCAGGTCCAGAGTTCATTGAAAGTGGCCACGCAAGTAGATAGGGTGGTAAAGAAGGCATTTGGTATGTGCGGCTTCATTGCCCAGGGAATTGAGTATGAGAGCAATGAGATCATGTTGCAGTTATATAAAAACTTTGGTCGAGCCATACATGGAACACTGAACAAATTTGATCACCCCATAACAGTAAGGATATGGAATGGGTGCAGAGAAGGTTGACCAGGATGTTGCCTGGATTAGAGAGTGTGAGTTATGGGGAGAGACTAGATAAAGGGCCTGGTTTCTCCAATGTGTAGCAGTCTGAGGGAGACTTGATGAAGGTTTTTAAATTATGAGAGGCATTGATATGGTAGAGAGTCAGAATCTTTTACCCAGGCCAAAAGTGTCACATGCCAGAGGACATGATGGGAAGTTTAAGGGAGATGAGTGGTGCAAATATTTTACACAGAAGTGCTTGGACTGGGCCACCAGGAGTAGAAGATACAACAATAGGGCCACAGGATTGGATTAGCAGTTAGTGCAATGCCTTTACAGTGTCAGTGATTGGGACTGGTGTTTGAATCCCGTGTTATCTGTAAGGAGTTTTTACATTCTCTCCATGTCTGTGTAGGTTTTCCCCAGGGACTCCAATTTCCTCCCATTATTCGAACGTACCAGGGGTGTAGGTTAATTGGGTGTAAATTTGGTGGCACGGACTCATGGGCCAAAATGGCCTGTTACTGCACTATATGTCTAAACCAATAAATAAAAAAATGGTGCTTTGGAGGATGGAGGGGGATCAGATTTTTAGATTTTTGATTTGGACATCATGTTTAGTGCAGACATCTGGGATGAAGGGCCTGATTATACGCTGTATTGTTATATGTTTTTCGTTCTGTGTAAGGGTGAATGTGGTATGTAAGTTTAATGGCCCCTTTCAAAACTGATCTAATTGAAATACTGAGCCACATCCCTGATAATGGGAAATTACTCATTTTCTTTTCTTCAGTTGGAGTGAAACCCTAAAGTTGGATTAGGTGAAGAATAATATTTGGAGTGGTATAATGAGTTGATGTCTCACAGTTCCAGTGAACTAAGTTCAATCCTGACCTTTGGTTCTCCCTGCGTTGAATTTACACATTCTCCCTGTGGCCACATGATTTTTCCCGATCGCTGTGATTTCTTCCTGTATCCAAAAGACATGCGACTTGACAGGTAATTGTCCCCTGTAAATTATCCCCAATCTCTAGGTGAGTGGTAAAATCTGCAGTTGACAATAAAGAGGGGAGAATAAAATAGGATTATGTCTTTTCTTTGGCTTGGCTTCGCGGACGAAGATTAATGGAGGGGTAATGTCCACGTCAGCTGCAGTCTCGTTGGTGGCTGACAAGTCCGATGCGGGACAGGACGACACGGTTGCAGCGGTTGCAAGGGAAAATTGGTGGGTTGGGGTTGGATGTGGTCTTTTGTCAGTGAGGTGGGCTCTGCGGTCTTCTTCAAAGGATGTTGCTGCCCGCCGAATTGTGAGGCGCCAAGATGCACGGTTTGAGGCGAGATCAGCCCACTGGCGGTGGTCAATGGGGCAGGCACCAAGAGATTTCTTTAGGCAGTCCTTGTACCTCTTCTTTGGTGCACCTCTGTCTCGGTGGCCAGTGGAGAGCTCGCCATAGAACACGATCTTGGGAAGGCGATGGTCCTCCATTCTGGAGACGTGACCTACCCAGCGCAGTTGGATCTGGGCTTGGAGGGTCAGAGAGCCTGCTTTGTGCTGTTTCACCATGGCTCTAAACCTAACATGGTTCATATTGTTGATATCTTTTTTCAATCCCATTAATTGATTTGATAGTTTATTGTCATACATCTGTACAAACACACTGAAATTCTTACTTGCTGCAGCTACACAAGTATGCCAGTTACATTAACTACAATAGTTTAAATTACCACAATTCCCCATGAGACAAAAATACAATAAATATAAAATAATAAATAAACATTCAGTTGCAATTCTTGTTAAAAAAAAGTATTGATATTGTTCTCTCATTCCTGATCGTGGGACCATAGGTTAATTTCCTATGTTTACATCATTAAAATGACAATCCACATTCCAGAATGACTCCACTAAAAGGGGCAGTTTTATAAATAACGGAATACAGGATGCCAGCACAGAGCCATTACTTTCCTGATCCAAGCTACTAAAATAACAAAGCATAGTCAATTGTGGAAGGGAAGATACCAACACAGATTGGGAAACTACCCCCATTGGCCCTTCTTTTCCCAGTATTTCCTTATTTTTCATTGATGTTCTCTGGAACTTGACACATAATGTGCTGGCTTCCTCATCCAGTTCTATGACCCTCCAGAACTGCTAAGGTTTCACAACAGGAGTAGAACATCACCAAATTCAACGTGAAGAACAGGAATTGCAACCAATTCCCTGTTATGCTTATGCTTCTCATAACATGTAGACTGGAACCTTCACACATTGAACACAGTTGAATTCATCTACATTAACAAATTCCAGCAATTTCAACCATCAATGAATGTTGGTGCCAAATGGATAATAAGCACAACTAAAAATTTATCTTTAAATGAAGTAAAGCGATCACCAAATCATCTGTATTTGCTACAACAGAGTGAGTAGGAAGAAGACAAACAGGATTAAGGTTACAGAAACACAAAGGCTGCAGATGTTGGAATTTTGAGCAGACAAAGAATTGATGGAGGAACTCGATAGGTCAGGCAGCATCAATGGATAGAAATGATCAGTCAATGTTTCAAATTGAAACCCTTTGTATAGGGTTACCAGATTTGCAAAATATAAATACAGGACACCCTGTTCAAATTTAAATTCAAATGATCTCTAATTTGCGTATACATACGTACATTGAGATAAAATAATATTACTACATGGTAAAAACTTATATACTAAAAAATATTGGTAACACAGTCTCTGGATTAAATACAAAATTTAATCAGGTTAACTTTATGCAGATGAGACCCTGTTACCAAAATATTCATTTCTTATCCAATTAGAATATAAATATTTAAATTACATTCCTTTAATTATTTTATCTTCTTCTTCTGTATTTCTCTTCATCAAGAAATGTGTTACTTTATCAGTTTCTTTTGTAGTCGAGGAAAGTGTCCATCCCTTGTGCTTTGTTGTTTGTATATGCTGCTTTATATCCAACTTCCCACCATTTTTTATATTGAATGAACAATTGCCTCCTCCACAAAGAGCTTCAAAACAACTTTCCCCTTGTTTAATAAATGTCCATTCTTCAGAGAATTCGTCACAAAATTTACTCTTTCGTTTTGACATGTTGGGGTTAAATTACCAAACACAAATGGAAAATATTTTGCTAGCTTACCAATGCAAGAAATGAAAACATCAAGCCTGGTGTGACAGAGTATATAGAGGTTTTGGGATCCTCTGGACTTGTAACACTGGATATTTAATTGATTCATCACTAACAACTGAAAACACATAACTAACAGGCGGGCAGGCTGGTGGTGGCCAGTGGCTGCAGCCAACAAATGCACACATGATACGTGAGATTTCAAACAAGTTCATTACTTGCCGCAAATACTTGCTGTCTTCGTGTGGCTTCCTTCAACGTAATAATGGGGTTATTTAATGTTTTAGTTTTAATAAAGTAAAATTTAAGTATATGCAGTACAAATAAAATTATTGAAAATTCCAAATCATACAGCTCAAAACTGCTGAATTTTGCAGTTGATTTATAAAAATCTTAAAATAAAACAGTTAAGGTGTCCTGATAAAGTCAAATCATGACACAGGACAAAAATCATTAAATACAGGACACGTCCTGTATATGCGGGATGCCTGGAAACCCTACTTTTGTCAGAAGTGTATATTTGTCCCTATATGTCCACATTGCTCAACAAACAATCTGAGCATAGTTTACTAACAGGTTTATAGGAACTGGTCTAACACTTCACATTTTGAACATTTTTCAGTGAGGCCACTTTGTATATATACTTTGTATAACAAGATGTTGTTGCTCTCAAAAAAAATCTTGCTAATTTTTAGCCCATCAACTGAATTATTTTGTTTCCAGATAAGATTGTTTCTTGTGGCTAGTTTTACAATCAGCTGTGGCTGTCTTCAGCTTCATTGGGAACTAGGATATGCGCATATCATTTATCTTGAGTAACAAAGGCAGCTTTAGAGTGGAAAATACAGAAATTAGTGATCAGATATGGACTTAAAAATGCACACTTTAAAATGAATGGAAAGAGCTGCCTGACGATCTGGCAAATAAAGGAACCACCCAACTGTATTACAAAGCTCTATAACCCTGTCCCGGACCGGGGCCGGGGCCGCTGCTGCTCTCCCTGTGCCCGGACTGGGGCCGCCGCCTCCAACTCTCTGCCTGTATCGGGACCTCCGCCTGCCTCACTCGACCGAGGCCGGGGCCCTGTAAAGCTTATGGTCTATCCAAACTGGCACAGAAACCCAGGTGCTAAAACTACCCTTAGGTTTTTAACCGGAGCAGTTAAAAGTATTGAGCTTGCATCTAGTCCAATATTAGCCTCTGGAAGGTGCATTGGTGAATCAAATGATGCCTGGATTATGCTGAGCAGTGATTTGTTGGTGCTGGAGAATTGGCCACTGTCATTGTGTAATCCCCAGTGCTAAAAACATTGAATCACTAAAAACCGCTAAACCTTCTTAAAAATTGAACTACGGAAAATGCTCCTCCACCCCCAGCTCACCAAGCCCTTGCCAATCACGCCAAACCCACAGCAATCCTATTTTATTCTCATTGTATTCCAACCAACTGTCCTCAGATTCTCCCCATCACCTTCATGTAATGAGACTGTCTAGAGTGAACAATTAGATTCAAGACACTGGCGTAACTGGGAGTGGGGGGGGGGGGGGTGAAGGGGGTGCAACCAAACTGGATGACACTATCAGAGAGGGTGACGCCAAAATGACTGTCCATAAATTTTTTGTGCTGCAGCTACTGGAATCACAATGGTCATGATGAAATAACCACTCAAGGCATTTTTAGAGTGAATCAAATGGATTTTCTCTTCAAAATCCGCACAACTTTTTAAAAACCCAAATCACGTACCCAACAAACACTGATATTATCAGGCACTGACATCACATAACTGGTTCGATACCTTCTGGGAATTGTAGTGCCACCATAGCACTGCTACACCCCCCCCCCTCACCCTAAAGAACCAGTGGAAAGGTTTGTCTGTCATTTAGGTGGTCGGCCTCTGAGAAGGACCATTGGCTGCTGCAATGGGAAAGACTTATCCACAAAAGCTAGTTTAAACCTGTCAATAGTGAAAGACTGCGGCTTCCCTCCAAAGTCCAAAATACAGGTCAACCTAGTTTGTCTGAGTATCCTATAAGGTCCTTCATAAGGCATCTGCAAAGGTTGACCAAGTGTTTCCCTATGGACAAAGACATATTCATAGTTTTTGAGGTCTTTGAGCACAAAAGAAGAGTGTTCTCCATGCGAAGATGGTGGTATAGGGGTCCATTTTCTTATGGTCTCCCTTAGCCTGGTCAGCAGTTCCTTAGATTCATCGCTGGAGTTGGAACTCCCCTGGGACCACCAATGGTGCGCCGTACATGAGCTCCAAAGATGAAGCTTGGAGATCCTTCTTTAGAGTTGTTCTAATGTCCAGTAACACCCATGGCAGCTCATCAGCCCAGTTCGGGCTGTCTAACCGAGCCATCAAGGCTGACTTGAGATGTCAATGAAATGTTTCTTCCATTCCATGATAGGCATTTGTATGATGAATTGTTGCACTGAGCAAGCGAGACAAGGTCATCCACAGCGAGGAAGTAAATTGTGGTCCTCTATCTGAAGTAACACGCACCAGTAAACCAAAACAAGACACCCAGGAACTGATGAATGCCCGAGCACAAATGTCTGTAGTAGCATCTACCATAGGCACAACCTCGGGTCACTGCATAAACCTGCCTATTACTGCAAAAAGGTAACAGCATCCTCTTAAAACAGGAAGCAGACCAACAATGTCCATGTTGACATGTTGAGTAACTTCCAGGAAGGACTGCAGTAGTACCTTAGAATGCCGCTGAAGTCTTGCTTTCTGGCAGGCAATGCAGGACCTTGCCATTTGTGCAACATCATTTTTATGACCATGCCACACGAACCTGTCAGAAACCATATGAATGATCAATCTAATTAATGGATGTGAGAGACTATGCACAGAGTTGAAATCTTGACATTTCCATGATTCAGGGGCTTGCGTGTTCCATTGATATATTACAGAGGAGTAGTTTGCCATGAAGTCCAAACTGGACAAATTGAAGGTATCCTTCAATTGCAGGTTGGTGATTGCAGTCCAATAAGTATTCGTCTCATGGTCATGTTCTTTAGACCACAGGCAAAACTGTGTCAACAATACCTTGATCTACAGACGAAACCTTGAGTGGAGCAGAGCGGGAAAGTACATCAGCTACTACAATGTCTTTTCGGGAAATATGTAGTATTTTTATGGAAATTTCTGAAATGAGTGATAATTTCCATTGTTGTCGAGCTGACCAGGGCTCTGCAACCTTGGAAAACACAAATGTTAAGGGCTTGTGGTCAGTGTACATATTAAAATCTCTGCCCTCCAAAAAAATAATATAAATTTTGAATAGACAAGTAAATGGCCAAAAGCTCCTTATCAAAAGCACTGTATTTCTTCTCTGCTTCATGAAGAAGGTAGCTGAAGAATGCTAACGGTTTCCATTGCCCGTTAACATATTGATGAAGTGCACCTTCCATGGCTACACTGGAAGCCTCTGTAGAAAGGGCGGTGGCTGCATTTAAAACTGGGCAGCTGAGTATAGTGGCGTGAGTCAGCAAATCTTTCATCTTCAAGGAGGCATTGTTTCCCTCTTCAGTCCAATGGATGGTTCTGGCATTTCTGGACATAAAATGAAAAGAGGGGCTTCATGATATGAGCTGCTCCCAGAAGAAACCAACGGTAAAAATTTACCATTCCCAAGAATTCCTATAGACTTTTAACTGGAACAGATTTTGAGTATTCAGTAATGGCCTCAACTTTGGATGGCAGCGGGTCACAACTTCTGAAGTAATTCTATGCCCCAAGAAATCAGTCTTTTCTTGTCCAAAAATGCATTTATCCAGATTGATGGTCAGTCCAAATTCTTGAAGACAAATAAAAAGTGTACGAAGATGTTCCAAATGTCCTTCCTTGATCACACTGGCCACTAAAATGCCGTCGAGGTAAATGAAATCATTGGTCATACCACGTCCTAAAACATCCATCACATGCTGAAATGATTGAGCTGCATTCTTTAATCTGAACGGCTTTCATAAAAATTCCAACCCAAACAGGATAATTATTGCTGTTTTTGGAATGTCTTCCGGTTCTACCGGTACTTGGTGACGGCCACGCACCAAATCTATTTCAGAGAAGATCTTCGCTCCATGCAAATTAGCTGAGTAATCCTGAAAATTAGGCATCAGATAACAATCTGGGATGGTGGTGTCATTAAGATGCCTGTAATCTCCATATGGTCACCAACCTTCATTGTATTTCGGGACTATATGTAATTGAGAAGTCCAGGGACTGTCAGACCTACGAATTATGCCTAATTCCTCCATCCTGGCAAACTCTTCCTAAGCTAAACACAGCTTCTATGGAGGGAAGGAATGAGCTTTAGCATGGATAGGAGGGCCCTTAGTACAAATGCGGTGAGTAACACCATGTTTTTCTGCAGAGGCAGAAAATTGTAGAGTTGTAATCTCAGGGAAATCTACCAAAAGCTTGGAGAATTCATCTACTGGTTTACCTAATGTTTGGAGGAGCAAAGCAGGTGTAGAGATGTCTGCCAGAGGAATGGTCTGATAATTAGTTCCATCTATCAGCCGACGCCCTTTTAAGTCGACGAGGAATGAATGAGGCCGAAGAAAATCTGCACCAAGCAAAGGTTGGGATACTGCTGACATAATAAATGCCCCCAAGTGTAAAGATGATTCTCGAACTTGAATTTCATCTTTCTGGTGCCAAAGGTCAGAATGTTGGAACTGTTAACTGCTCGTAGTTGCAGGTCTGGGTTAGGATGGATGTGTCAAAACTGGTGGGTAGAAATATACTAACTTCTGAATTCGTGTCCACCAGAAATTTTGGCTGGGACAACTGGTTCCGTACATACAGTAAGTTTACAGGTTTCTCCACAACTGCTGTAGCCCTTACTGGCGGTTGGCCTGGGCATTTCCCGCAAATAAGCAGGGTGGAAGGCACTTGTGGGCAGTTACTCCCCAACGCCTGTGGTAATAACACCAAGACGAGGTGTCCAGAAGCTGCTTGCCTGTTTTGGGGCGTTGCCAGCTTGCAGGGAGTGATGTGGTAAGTGCTCTAGAATGTGACATGGGGTCAAAACTGGAGGGGTTGATTGCGAAGATTTATCTTTCCTTGATGTGCTTTTTAGCCAGCCATAGAATGTCTGCCTCCGCAGCTACAGCCCTTGGGTCTTCAAGTGAACACTTGGATAAGATTAGCCTAATATCATCTGGCATTTGCTCTAAAAAGAGCTGCTTGGATAACTTATTGGGGATTTAGCCAACTGCTGGGAGCAGCATTTCATCCATTCGTTTTGAACGGCCATGGTCTCCCAACCCCTCAAAATGTAGTAACTTGGCTACCCTTTCCCTACTGGACATACCATATACCTATAATAAAAGTGCTTTTAAAGCGTCATACTTACTGGTGGATCACGTAGGAAGTCACCGACCCTCTTTGCAACGGCCTGGTCCAAGGCACTGATGAGATGGTAATAACGAGTGGTGTCCAACTCGACTTAGCGAAGATGAAATTGAGCTTCAGCCTGTTGGAACCACAGTTCAGGCTCAGCTGTCCAGAAAGATGGCAGCTTCACAGCAACGGCTGCAGAGTCCATGTTTGTCCAAAAATATATTTTTGGACTCAGGGTCACCAATTGTGGACATTGGAATCACAGTGGACACAATGAAATAACCACACAATGCATTTTAGAGTGAATCAAACAGATTTACTCTTCAGAACCTGCGCAACCTTTTAAAAGCCTGAATCACACTCCCAACATGTGCTAATGTCATCACGCACTGATGTCACATGTCCAGTTCGATGCCTCTCGGAGTTGCAGTGTTTCAGCAGAAATTTATTATTTTTAATAAAAATATCCATGTAGATGCATACAAGACTAAAACTCTGCTGGCCTTCATAAATCATAGCATAGAGTATAGGAGCTGGGAAGTGATGCTCCGACTGTTTAAGGCATTGGTGAGACAAGTTTGCAGTATTATTCAGTTCTGGTCTCCAAATTATAGGTAGGATATAGATAAGGTAGAGAGGGTGCAGAGAAGATTTACAAGGATGCTGCCTGGCTTACAGCATCTAGAGTACAGAGAAAGATTAAGGAGACTGGGACTTCATTCATTGGAAAGTAGACGGTTGAGAGGGGATTTGATAGAGTATTTTAAATTATGAAGGGAATAGATAGACTAGATGTGAGTAGATTCTTTCCCCTGAGGGCAGAGGAGGTTGGAACAAGAGAGCATAAGTTAAGGGTAAGGGGGCAAAACTTTAGGAGAAATGTTAGAGGATGCTTCTTCACTCAGAGAGTGGTGACAGAATGGAATGATCTTCGAGAGGAGATAGTTGCTTGGATGTGTACATAGATATGAGTGGGTTGGAGGGTTATGGGTGGAGAGTGGAAGGGGGGAGCTAGTGAAGTTGTTCAAGAGCACTTGAAGGGCTGATATGGCCTATTTTCGTGGACTTGAAGGGCTGATATGGCCTATTTCCAAGCTGTAAAATGTTATTTGGTTATATGGTAATTAACTTTTTGAATCTTCTAATGTGCTCCGGTCAGAGCCCTGCCCCGAGTTGAGCAGCACCGCCGCTGCCACCCTGGACATACAAGGAACACACACCCGTTTCTTATACACTCATTGCATTCGTACACTCAGTCCATGCGGAGGGGGTGACACCATGAGTTACCGCACTGGGTGACACCAACCCTAGTGATGCCACAGATCCAAGATTCTTTTATTGTTATGTAATCAAGCAGAAAATGTGATATTACATGAAATTTCTTTTAGTCTACCAAAAGGCAGACAAAAATTTGCCATCAGCAGAAATTGCCCAGTGCCACACGTCCTTAGGATGTGGAATGAATCACAGTAACAGCAGCAAAACCAAGAAGATGATTGTGGACTTCAGATGGGAGTCAGGGGAACACAACCCAGTCCTCATCGAGGAGTCAGTGTGGAGAGGGTCAAGAACTTCAAATTCCTGGGTGTCAACATCTCCGAGGATCTGCCTTGGAGCTTCCATGTTGATGGAATTACAAAGAAGGCTCATCAGCGGCTATACTTTGTGAGATGTCTGAAGAGATTTGGTATGTCATTGAAGACTCGAAAGTATCTACAGGTGAACCATAGAGAAAATTCTGGCTGGTTGCATTGTTGCCTGGTATGGAGGCGTTAATGCTCAGGACAAGAATAAACTCTTGGGACATCACAGGCACCAGATTTCACTCCATCGAGGACATCTACATGAGGTGGTATCTTAAAAAAAGCAGCCTCTATCCTCAAAGACCCCTACCATCCTCTTCACTCTGGAACCATCGGGAAAGAGGTATAGGAGCCTAAAGATGAGCACCCAATGGCACGAGGACAGCTTCTTCCTCTCTGCCATCAGATTCCTGAATAATCAATGAACCAAAGTCACTGCCTTAGTTTTAGTGCACTATTATTTTATATTATTGTTATCATATGTATGTTTGCTCCATGATGCAGCTGCAAAACACTGAATTTCATGACTTGTTCATGACAATAAATCCTGATTCTGATTCTGAGGAAATGAAGGAGGCAGGCAGGTTCTGCACAACATCCTAATGAAAGAACTCTTCCTTTTCTCATCCCCCTCCACAACTAACCCTTCTGGTCTTTTTTCCTCACTGAGGCAGGAGCTGTTCAAGAATTTGCCAAGCTTCAACCATTTACATAGATAATAAAACTTGATGAACTGTTCAACCATGTAAACTACATGTCCACCTGATGTCACACTCCTGGATTGACGCAGGAATGCTTGGATCTGAATAGGGGAGCAGTAAACCCTGACAGTATTCCTTTAAAAGATTTTGAAGTGAATTATGATAATCCAGGCTGAGAACAATAAATTTACCATACAGAAGGACTCATTACAGACTTCAAGACCCTTATTTTCTTGGAATCCGATTTTTTGGGCTATACCAAAGGGCTAATTTTTAAGCATGCATTGGTTTACACATTGGTTTACAACCCAGGTAAATGGTCCAACATTTTTGAAGGTCACAAGAAAAATCTATGGGGTTGGGCAGCAGGTTGAAGAGTTTGGAAGTAATTACTCACAGTAATTATAAACATAAGGAAATTTGGAATATAAAATAAGAATGAAATATGCATTATATTAGAATCTGAACGTATATATACATTTGTAATCTATAAGGTGTCAGGAAAATGGAATGCCATGTTCAGAACTTTGCCTGTGTTAGTGAGGACAGGTCCTCTCTGACTGATGGACACATTGTACATATGACTAAAGCATTTGGAAGACCAGCGGGATGGATGGGGAGGAATATGGTGGCTGCTGCATGGCTGAGGATATCTTTTGCCAGGTAGGAATGGGACATTCTGCATGCTTTCTCTCCTTTCCTTCTGAGCCCCAATAATCGTCAACCGATCTGGGAGCACTAAGCAGATTCAGTTGTTGGGTGAGTGAGTCTTCCTGGTGACCGCTCTTCCTTCGCCTGCATGCATTTCCATTGCAGCTGTTTTGTGATCCTCTCCCGTGCAGTTTTGGTTCATTTCTAACTTATGTCCAGTTGGGGTTATGAATAAATCTCAGGTTTGGAACCCTGTTTTAATCCGGACTCATCCTGTATATTAAAGTCTGAGTTTGATTCACATTCCTGCTAACCTTCAATCAGCACAACAGCTTGACTTAGAGCTTCTGATCACCCAACCCTACTCCCACTTTGCTCGCAGAACATTAGTCTTTCACTCTGCACCATTGAAGGTAAAGATTCAGGACAGCTTTTGGGTATCAACAGCTCATGAAATCTCAGAGTTATAGAATTATATAACATAGAAACAGGCTTATCAGCCCTCCACCTTTCTAATGGCAATTAATTTATGGACCATTGTACCATTGTACATTGTACCATTTACATATACACTGAAATTCTCACGCCGCAGTGAAACGGGTACTTGTTTTTAAAAAAATAGAACAGTAAACTTCAGAATTGGAATCAGAATCGGGAATTATCATCATGAACAAGTCATGAAATTCGGGGTTTTGCAGCAGCGTCAGAGAGCAAACATTCATATTAGAACCATTACAACATTGCTATAAAAAAATAAATAAAATAATAATTACAATAATAATGCATGCAAAGTCAGGCAGTGTCTTCGGTTCATTTATCATTCAGGAATCTGATGGCAGAGGGGAAGAAGCTGTCCTCCTGCTGCTGAAATCTCGTCATTAGGCTCCTGTACCTTTTCCCGATTGTAGCAGAGTGAAGAGGGCATGTCCTGGGTGATGGGGAGATCTTTGAGGATAGAGGGTGCTCTTGTAAGACATCGCCTCATGTGGATGTCCTTGATGGAGTCAAGTCTGGTGCCTGTGATGTCCCAGGCCGAGTTAATAACCCTCTGGAGCTTTTTCCTATCCTGAGAGTTGGTGCCATTGTACCAGGTAGTGATGCAACCAGCCAGAATGCTCTAATCGGTACACCTGTACCAATTTACAAGAGACTTCGCTGACATACCAAATCTCTTCAGACACCTCAAAAAGCCTCCTTTGTAATTGCAACAATGTGAAGGCTCCAGGGCAGATCCTCGAAGATGTTGACACCCAGGAATTTGAAGTTCTTGACCCTCTCCACTACTGCACTCTTGATGAGGGCTGGGTCATGTTCCTCTGACTTCCTCCTGAAGACCACAATCATCTCCTTGGTTTTGCTGACATTGAGCACAAGATTGTTGTTGTTACACCATTCAATGACCTGATCTGTCTCCCTCCTGTCCACTTCCTCCTTGCTGTTTGTGATTTTGTCAACAACTGTGATGTCATCGGCAACTTAATTGAATGAAAAGAGAATTCATTAATTGAATTATTTTAATTGAAAAAGTAATTGAATTAAAAGACGGCCATGCTTGTCAATACTAATCCCATTTGCCTTTCTCATTCCAGCACCTGTCTAGATTTAACAAATTACTGTTCCTACCTCCACCATCTGCTCTTGCAGTCCATTCCAGATACCAACTACTCTTTGTGTGAAAAATTTACCCCTCAGATTTTAAATGTTAAATTGAGACATACAGATGGTAACAGGCCCTTTTGACCCCCTGTGCTGCTTAATTTTACCCAATTGACCTACAACTGCTGTATGTTTTGAAGGGTGTGAGGAAACTGGAGGATCTCTAGGAAATCCACACAGACACATGGAGAACATACAAACTCCTTACAGAGAATACCAGATTTGAACCTGAGTCGCTGGCTCTGTTACAGTGTTACATTAACTGCTTCGCTAATGTGTTGCCCCTATATTCTATTAATCTCTTCTCCTTTGTTTTAGATATCCCTACCATGGGATACAGGCTCTGGCTTTCTACTCCATCTATGCCTTTCAGAAATGTATATGTCTCCATCATTTCACTTCACAGCCTTTATCACCTCTGGAAAATAAGCATATCTGATCTTTATAACTCAAGCCTCCTATCCAGGCACAAAAGTGCTGGAGAAACTCAGCAGGTCCTGCAGTTCCATAGCAGGTAATGATATGTAACCAATGTTTTGGGATTGAGCCCTTCATCAAGGTTTGAGCAAAAAGCAGGCAGGTGTGTGAATAACATGGTAAGGGAAGAAGCACAGGTTAACAGCCAAGAGGCCATAGATGGACAAGGATAGAAGAGCAAAGCCCCAAGACCGACGAGGGAGGGAGAGAGGGGTTTGAAATCACCCCTCCGCAGTGGCACAATGGTCCTTGTAGCGCAGGCAATCCCAGCAGTGGTTCTGACGGACACAGAGGTTATGAGTTGAAGGAACAGAAAGCGTCAGAGACCGGCTCAAGGTGGTACGTGAAGAGGTCGAGAGGTGCAGGCGCCGGCCCCAACACTGAGAAAGGCTTACTTGGGCTCTGGTGGTGAATCCAGCTGAGAGTCAGATGGAGTGAAGAGCTGAATGGAGCCAAATAGCATCAGATCTAGCATGGGGATGAACTCTGGTAGCAGAGCCAGCCCCAGTTTGCAGGCTGCAATGAACAAGGATAATCCAAGCGGCGTCGGGTTGGCTGAGAAGATGAGCCACAGCAGTGGGTCCAAGGCTGGGTCCACAGTCGAGGAGAGAGAAAGTGAAGACACTGGAACTAGAGATGAGGTCCCAAGTAATGCTGCAGATGGAGGAGAGAGCCCAAGAAGAGCTTCAGGCTGCAAGGGGAGAGGGTTAAAGAGACAATGCACACAGGGAGACTAAGAGCCTTCCCTAAATGACATAATGAGAGCACTTAGCCTTATGGAGGACAAGGTCTCTCACAAGGGAAAAGAGGGCTGAGGACATGGGGAGAAAACAGGATAAAATGCAGGGGGCCCCTCTCAGGATTGATGGAAAGGGTATCAGAGGTTGAGGGGAAAGTGGGGGAAGTCTGAGGACATTTTAAATAGCATGGGGAAGAAAATAGACACCCTCATGAAAGAAAGACACCAGGTATGGGGGAAATTGGTTTGGTTTGAAAGTCCTCGAGAATTACAGTTGGAGGAATAATATTAAGGTAGTGGGATTAAAAGAGTGAACTGAAGGGCTGAAACCTGTACATTTTTTTTCCAAACCTGGATTCGCAGAGTCCTGAGTGAAGGTGCTCTTGGGGAAAGAGAGGGGTAGTGAGGGTGCACAAGCCTCTCATCCCAGAACCTGGCCCTGGGCAAAGACTGCACTCTGTCCTGATAAAACTACTACAATATCAGGACTGAGAAGAAATTTTGAGGGCAGCAGAAGTTGGGGCTAAAAAGAGAGGGGGTCCAATGGAGATAGAGGGAGCAAAGTTTTTTTTAACCCCGATATCAGTGTGCCACTCTTAAAAGCCAGAAAAGCATTAGAACCGGCAAAAAGATTAATTAAACAGAAGGGTCATGTGTGTGTGCTAAGGTACCCAGCCACCCTTAACGTGGTGCTATCTGGGGCGAGGGGAGAAAGTTTGTTACTGACCCGGAAAAGGTATTACCATTGGCAGAAGATTTGCCAACTCTAACAGATAAAAGGTCGAAGTGGTAACTAACCCACAAAATATATGGACTTATTGTGGAGAGAAATGTATTCTGGTGTTAATAGCAAGAGGAAAGTATGGTCATAGCAATTACAAGTGAATGTTACATTGGTAATTCCTCTTTTTGGGAGTGCAGGGAACAGAGGGAGGAGAGGATGGGTGCAAACTGCACAAACTGTAGTGGGAAGAGGGTGGAATTCTCACTCGACATGGAGAGTGATGAAATTAAAGCCGAGACTAAGGTCCTGAATTTAAATAAAGGGAATTATGATGGTATGAGACGTGAGTTGAGTAAGATTGATTGGGTGGTGTTTATGGGGGAGTTGACTGTGGATAGACAATGGAAAGCATTCACAGATCTAATGGAGAAATTGCAAAAATCGTTTATACTGGTTTGGCATAAAAATAAACCAAAAAAGGTGACTCAACCGTGGATAACAAGGGAAATTAGAGACAGCATTGGGTCCAAAGAGAGAGCATATCAATTGGCCAAAAAAAGTACCGCAACCGAAGACTGGGAGCAGTTCAAGATGCACCAAAGGAGGACAAAGGGATTAATCAAGAGAGCAAAAATAAATTATGAAAGTAAGCTTGCGGCAAATATAAAAACTGACTGCAAAAGCTTTTATAAATATGTGAAGAGGAAAAGATTGGTGAAATCCAGAGTAGGTCCTTTGCAGTCGGAATCAGGGGAATATATAATGGGGAATAAGGAAATGGCAGACCAATTAAATTCTTACTTTAGTTCTGTTTTTACAAGAGAGGATACAAATAACCTCCCAAGGATGTTGGGAAACATAGAGACTAATGCAAGGGAGGAACTGAAAGAAATCAGTATCTCTAAGGACATGGTCTTGGGGAAATTGATGGGATTGAAGGCAGATAAATCCCAAGGGCCTGATAATCTACATCCTAGGGTGGCCATTCAGATAGCAAATGCTTTAAGAATTATTTTCCAGAACTCGATAGACTCAGGATCAGTACCCATGGATTGGAGGGTAGCTAATGTTACCCCACTATTTAAAAAGGGGGGTAGAGAAAAAGCGGAGAATTATCGGCTGGTGAGCCTTACATCAGTAGTGGGCAAAATGATGGAATCCATTATTAAGGATGTAATAGCGTTGCATATGACTAGCAGAGAAGGGATCGGACGGAGTCAACATGGATTTACAAAAGGTAAATCGTGCTTGACAAATCTATTGGAATTCTTTGAGATGGTGACAGGTAAAATAGATGGGGGAGAGCCAGTGGATGTGGTGTACCTGGACTTCCAAAAGGCCTTCGATAAGGTCCTGCATAAACGACTGGCTTCCAAAATCAAGGCTTATGGGATTGGGGGAAAAGTATTGATGTGGATTGAGAACTGGCTGGCAGGTAGAAGACAGAGAGTTGGGATAAATGGCTCATTTTCTGAGTGGCAGGCGGTGACCAGTGGGGGGGCCACAGGGATCTGTACTGGGACCCCAGCTGTTCACAATTTACATTAATGATCTGGATGAGGGGATTGGATGTAATATCTCCAAATTTGCAGATGACACTAAGCTAGGAGGGGTTGTGTGCACGGAAGAGGGGGTCAGGAAGCTCCAGTGTGATTTGGATAAATTGAGGGACTGGGCAGATACATGGCAAATGCACTACAATGTGGATAAATGTGAGGTTATCCACTTTGGTAATACAAACCGGAGGGCAGATTACTATTTGAATGGCAATAGATTAAGAGATGGGGAAGTGCAGAGAGACCTAGGGGTACTTGTACATCAGTCTCTGAAGGCGAGCATGCAGATACAGCAGGCGGTTAAAAAGGCAAATGGTATGTTGGCCTTCATATCAAGAGGGTTTGAGTCTAGGAACAAGGATACCTTACTGCAGCTGTACAGGGCCTTGGTGAGACCACACCTGGAGTATTGTGTGCAGTTTTGGTCACCTTATCTAAGGAAGGATGTTCTTGCAATGGAGGGAATGCAGAGGCGATTCACCAGGCTGATACCTGGAATGGCAGGAATGACTTATGAGGAAAGATTGCGCAAATTGGGATTGTACTCGCTGGAGTTTAGAAGATTGAGAGGGGATCTCATAGAGACCTATAAAATTCTGGCAGGACTGGACAGAATGGATGCAGATGGGATGTTTCCAATGATGGGAAAATCCAGAACCCGGGGCCATGGTTTGAGGATAATAGGCAAACCATTTAGGACCGAGATGAGGAGGAATTTCTTTACCCAGAGGGTGGTGAATCTGTGGAATTCATTGCCACAGAGGATAGTAGAGGCAGGTTCATTAAACATATTTAAGTGGGAATTAGATCTATTTCTTCAGTATAAGGGTATTAAAGGTTACGGAGAGAAGGCGGGGACGGGGTACTGAACTTTAAGATCAGCCATGATCTCGTTGAATGGCGGAGCAGGCTCGAAGGGTCGAATGACCTACTCCTGCTCCTATCTTCTATGTTTCTATGTAACATCTGGAGAAGGGTGGTCACTGAGCAAGTGAGGAGGTGGGAGAAAAGGGTTGCGAGGGGAGAGCAATAGGGGGTTAAGTAAAATCATGTTTATAATAACATTTGTGGTCTTTACTTTTTTGTGGTTAGTTGTTTCAATGTTTTCCTCTGTCATTGTTATCCTTTTTTCTTGTGCTTGTAAAGTATATTTGCCTTAATCTGTATTGATGTGCCCTTTTTTATTCTAAGGTGGCTAATTATTTTAGTTTTTTTCTGTTTCTATCCCTCAGGGTCTGGCATGGTTCAAGCAGTTAGGGGTGAACAGATCATGATAAGGGGCTGGATGAGGAGGGATCTCTGGGCAACAAAGGTACAAAGGAAACACTGGTATGATAACCCCTGGGACAATGGCTAAAAGTATAAGATTTGAAAATTTTATTGTGAATGGTCTGAATGGAACAATTAAGAGAAAAAGAGTCTTGGCACACATTAAGAAATTGGGAGTGGACTCTCCTCCTCATTCTGTTCGAAAGCAAAGGGGGGGGGGGTAGGGCGGGCAATTCTGAATGGGAAGAATGTTCTTATGAGAGTGAAGAATGCGATGATGGATAAACCAGGTAGATTTGTAATGGTGCACTGTCAAATATATTCCGAGTCCTGGACCCTGGTGAATCTATACGCCCCTAATATAGATGTCAAGAAGTTTATGCAGGACATTTTCCTGAGGTTGGCAGAAGCAAAAGAGAATATTCTAATTGGAGCAGATTTTAACTTTTGTCTGGATCCTGTTTTGGACAAGTCAATGAAAAGAATAGTGAAAACCAAGGTGGCCCATGCTACTATTGGTGGTATGAGAGAGCTGAACTTGATTGATGTGTGGAGACGGAGGCATCCGAGGGAGAGGGATTATTCCGTCTACTCAAGGCAGCGTGACTCCTACTCTAGAATATATTTTATTCTGGCTTCAGCCCATATAGAAAATGGAGGCTGAGTACATAGCGAGACTGCTTTCAGATCATTCTCCTTTAGTAGTCAGGATAGAGATGCTAGACAAACACGAAACAATATACAGATGGCATCTTAATGCATTGCTGTTAAAGAAACCAGAGTTTTGTAGTTTTATAAGAGCACAGATATATCTGTTTTGTGAGGCTAACTGCACTTCCTCTCCAGATAAATTCCTTTTATGGGACACCCTCAAAGTGTATTTGAGGAGTCAAATAATTGGATACACCAAAACAATAAAGAAAGAATACGAGAGGGAGGTGGGAGAATTGGAGTGTTTCAAGCCCAGAAGACCCCAAAACCCACAGGAATAGATATTCACCAAGACAAATGGTTACTTAAACAAAAGTTGATTTTAATTATCTTTAAACATGAAAACAGAATTACACTTTAACTTATCACTATTAACTTACTTTACCTAACTTAACCCCCTTCTAATTCTAAGTGCACATGTGTAATGTGTGTGTAAGTTCAAAAATGTTCTTTGGTTCACAGTCTAATCTCACTTCTCATTCCTCCAAGTTTACTAGTTGCAGGCAATTCTTATACTGTGCACAGAATTTAACATGTATAAAGTTTACCAGGCTTTGGTGCTCGAAAGGTAAATGGTTACCGCTCAGGAAGGTTCTTGTTCATTTTCAGAGAGAGAGATGTGTTGTGCCAGGATATCCACAACTAATGTACTTCCATCAGTCACCTCAGTGTCTTGCTGATGAAACTTGCCCATCAGGGTTCTCCAGATGATCAGCTCTTTCTTTCAGGTCACCACAGAGTTCCTTTCTGATTTTCTTATTCCAAGTGAAACATTAGACAGCCAGTCCTCTCCTCTTGCAGGAACCACAAGGGCTTCGGCCAGGCTGTCTTCCAAAAGCTTGCCAACTTGTCCTGTTTCAGTCCCAGCAACTTCTGCTGGCTGACACTGTCCTCTGCTTCTCTCTCTCTCTCTCTCTCTCTCTCTCTCTCTCTCTCTCTTTCTCTCTCTCTCTCCCCTTCTCTCTCTTTCCCCCTCTCTCTCTTTCTCACTCTGAGACCGAGATAAAGCCTGTTTGACCCTGCTTGCAACACCACATGACCCTCTTACAACAGCAAGTATCCGGCAGACAATAGGAGCCACCATTCTTTCTCATCTGTTGCTTTTGGACAAACAATAATCCATTTAGTGATCTCTTTTTGAGCACCCTTCAAAGCTCTTGCAAAAAGGTGTGCAAAGCCACTATGTCTCCAGTATTATCAGAGGCCAGCATTTCAAATAAGATCTGCTTTGAAGTGTTCGCATGTGACCTACCCTAACAAACCTTTCCAAATATATACTGTCATTCCTTCCCCTTTAAAGGAATTTTAACTCTTGAGTTAAAATTCAGTTATAACTAAACTGTCCTTAAAAAAATCACTAAGGAGGTAACAATATACAATATATAACATGTTATAATAAAGCAACCCAATGTTGAGAGTATATTTTTCTATACACGATCAATTTTAACATCTTGACAATCTGCTATCACATTATTGTACCTCTGATATGATTAATTTACAGATTATATTCTTGTAATATTAAACTCCAGTTTAACAATCTTTCTGTTTTTATTCTTCATTTTATTCAAAAACGCCAGAGGATTGTGTTCAGTAAATATCACAATTGGTTCATGAGAGGTTCCAAGATATACATCAAAGTTCTGCAGAGCAAATATGATAGGCAACTGTTCTTTTTCAATAGTGGAATAGTTCCTTTGATGAACATTGAATTTTTTTGAAAAGTAGGCAACTGGATGGTCAATTTCATTGTATTTTTGTTATAAAACTGCACCTGCTGCTCCCTCACTGGCATCCACTGCTAAAGAAAATGGGGTGGGGGGGGAGGGAGAAAGGGGAAAGGGTGTTAGGCTTGGACTCAACAGAGAATTTGCATATATGGGATTAGAATAAGTTGATATTGACATAGATTTGTAAAAACATTTGGCGAAGTGTGTAAACTGTTGAATTCAATTTTGAAAACTATAAATAAAATATTCCAAAAAAAAAGAAATAAAGGGAAAATTCTGTTAAAAAGTTGCATACTTACTTCTGGAGTGGTCATTTACACAGAACTTTTCCTAAGCACTTTTACACAGCCTTCCTGTGTTGCAGGGTTTGTCGGAGGGAGAAAATCGTATTTATTAGCCCAGTTTCTTATGCAGTCAATTTAGTCTACATCTGCTTCGTAAACATGTGTAGGGGTCTTGGTGGAAAAATTATAGGATGGAATTTAGCAAATTTTTTCTCTTGTAAGGTGAGGAGAGAGAGAGAGATAGGATGTGTGTGAGGGCAGTTTTCTGCTCTCAGTGTCAGATCCGGGAGGTCCTGGAGTCTTCTAATGTCCAGGACATCCATGTCTGCACTAAATGTGCTGATCTGCAGTGTCTCAGGGACCGAGTCAGGGATCTGGAGCTGCAGCTCGATAACCTCGCTCTGGTCAGAGAAAGTGAGGCCGTCATAGACAAGAGCTATAGCCAGGTGCTCTCACCAGGGCCATGGGAGGAGAGTCAGTGGGTTACGGTTAGGAAGGGAAAAGGGAAGGGTCAGGTTCAAGAGAGAGCACCTGAGCTGGTAGTCCTCAACAATCGGTACTCCTCCTTGAGTATTGTTGCGGGGGACATTCAGGCTGGGGAAGGCAGTGGTGGCTGTACCTCTGGCACGGGGTCAGCCTCTATAGCCCAGAAGGGTAGAGAGAGGAAGAGGAGGGCCATAGTTATAAGGGATTCAATGGTCAGGAGGACTGATAGAAGATTCTGCGGATACGACAAAGGTAACCGGATGGTGGTTTGCCTCCCTGGTGCCAGGGTCCGGGATGTCACTACCCATGTCCAAGACATCATAAAAGGGGAGGGTAATAAACGAGAGGTCATGGTACATGTTGGTACCAATGACAGAAAAGGAGGAAGTCATCCTAAAAAATGAATATAGGGAGTTAGGTAGGGAGCTGAGAAGGACCACAAAGGGGGTAATCTCTGGATTACTTCCTGTGCCACATGATCGTGAGGGCAGGAATAGAATCAGGTGGAGGTTGAATACATGGCTAAAGGGGTGGAGTAAGGGGCAAGGATTCAAGTACTTGGATCACTGGGACCTATTCTGGGGGAGGTGGGACCTATCGAATGGACGGGTTGCATCTGAATCCCAGAGAAACCAGGATCCTGGCAGGGGAGTTTGATAGGGCTACTAAGGGGGCTTTAAACTAGTATGGTTGGGGGAAGAGGATCATGTGAGGGAGGACGGCAAAGAGGTTTTGCGGGAAAGGAGAAAAGGGTTATGGACAAAATTTGGGGATGGAACGGCAGTTGATCAAGGAGGAAAGGGATAGGTGCTATGAAGGGGGAGGGATGATGGTAATGAATAATAATGTGGACAGTAGAGAGGGGGATAGGCAGAAGGTATGATGTGGGAAGTGGCAGTATGATGTGATTAGACATGGTTGCAGGAGGATGTGACTGGCAGTTAAATATTCCAGGATTTCACTGCTTCTTTAGATGTGATAGAATTGGAGGGTTGGGGGGGGTGGAGGTGAAATTGCTTGTCAGGGAAAGTATTACAACGGTGCTGAGGCATGATAGATTGGAGAGCTCATCAAGGGAGGCGGTGTGGGTGGAATTAAAAAATAGAAAAGGTGAGGTTACAATTATAGGGATGTATTATAGACCACCTAGTGGGGAGAGAGAAATAGAGGAGCAAATGTGTAAGGAAATAGCTGAGATGTGCAATAAGCACCGAGTTGTGTTAGTTGGGGATTTTAATTTTCCTAATATAGATTGGGAGACTCTGTCAGTGAAATGGCTGGATGGCTTAGAGTTTGTAAAATTTGTGCAGGATTGCTTTTTGCAGCAGTATGTTGAGGTACTAAAGAGCGGGCAGTGTTGGACCTACTGTTGGGGAATGAAATAGGGGAGGTGACGGAGGTGTGTGTTGGGGAGCACTTCAAATCCAGTAATCATGATACCGTTAGTTTCAGCATAATTATGGAAAGGGATAGGTCTGGTCCAACGATGAAGTTTTTTGAGTGGGAGAAAGCCAGATTTGATGAAATGAGAATGGATTTGCAGGGAGTGGTTTGGACTGAGTTGTTTTTTGGGAAGGAGGTAGAGGAGAATTAGAGGGCATTTAAAGGTGAGATTTTGAGGGTGCAGAATCTTTATGTTCCTGTTAGGATAAAAGGCAGGGCCAAATGTTCAAGAGAGATTAGGAAGTTGGTTCGAGATAAGAGGGAGGCCTATATTAAATACAGGAAGCAAGGGATGGATGAGTTGCTTGAAAGACACATAGATTGTAGAAAGAAGCTTAAGGAAATTAGGAAAGCGAAAAGAAGGTACGAGGTGGCTATAGCAAATAGGGTGAAAGAAAATACAAGTATGTTTTTACAAGTATGTGAATAGCAAAAGGAGAGTGAAGGATAGAATTCGTCCACAAGAGAATCGAAATGGACGAATGTGTGAGGAGCCAAATGAGATGGAGGAGATATTGAATGAATTCTTCTCATTGGTAGGGAAAGGGATGTGGAATTTTGTAGGATAAGTGAGGCAAAAGTGAGGTAGTTATGGAAAAGATAGGGATTAGGAAAGAGGGGGTGTTAGAACTTCTGAGATATATAAAGGTGGATAAGTCTCTGGGTCCTGATGGGATTTTCCCCATGACCTTAAAGGAAGTCAGGGAGGAAATAGCGGAGGCTCTGACAGTGATTTTTCAACAGTCACTGGAGGAGGGTGTGGTGCCGTGGGATTGCCATGTTGCAAACGTGGTTCCACTGTTTAAAAAGGAGTCAAGGTGTAGGCCCAGCAATATCAGCCAGTAATTTTGACATTGGTGGTGGGTAAACTTATGGAAAGTATTCTTAGGGATAGTATGTATAAGTATCTAGAGGGACAGGGATTGATCAAGGATACCCAACATGGATTTGTGAGGGAAAGGTCATGTTTGACTAATCTTGTTGAATCTTTTGAAGAAATGACTAGAAAGGTTGATGAAGGTCGAGCAGTAAACGTGGTTGATTTGGATTTCAGTAAGGCTTTTGATAAGTTTTCACAGGAAGGTTTAGTCACTAGGGATAAATGTTGAGGTAGTCAGATGGGTTCAATGGTGTCTAGAAGATAGGCACCAGAGAGTCATAGTGGACAACTGTCTGTCAAGTTGGAGGCCAGTGATGAGCGGTGTGCCTCACGGATTGGTGTTGGGTCATTTGTTGTTCATTATTTATATTAATGATTTGGATGATGGGGTGGTAAATTGGGTGAGTAAATATGCGGATGATAGAAAAAATAGGGGGAGTTGTGGATAGTGAGGAGGTTTTTCATGGACTGCAGAAGGATTTGGATTGCTTAGAAGAGTGGGTGGAAAGGTGGCAGATGGAGTTTAATGTAGATAAGTGTGAAGTGCTTCATTTTGGGAAGAATAACCAAAATAGGACATGTGCAGTGAAGGGGAAGGCGTTGAGGAATGCAGAGGAACAGAGAGATCTTGGAATAATGGTTCAGCATTCTTTGAAAGTAGATTCTCATGTAGATAGGGTGGTGAAGAAGACTTTTGGTATCCTGGCCTTTATAAATCATAGCATAGAATATAGGAGTTGGGAGGTGATGTTGAGACTGTTCAAGGCAATGGTGAGACCAAGTATGGAATATTGTGTACAGTTCTGGTCCCCAAATTATAGGAAGGATATCAATAAGGTGCAGAGAATATTTACTAAAATGTTGCCTTGATTTCAGGATCTACAATACAAAGAAAGATTGGGTAGACTGGGTCTATATTCACTGGAGCATAGAAGGTTGAGAGGGGATTTGATAGAGGTATATAAAATTATGATGGGAATAGACAGAGTAGATATGAGTAGGCTCTTCCCCTTTAGGGTAGGGGAGATCGGAACGAGAGGTCATAAGTTAAGAGTTGTGGAAAAATTTTAGAAGTAACATAAGAGGAAGCTTCTTCACTCAAAAAGTGTTGGCTGAGTGGAATGACCTTCCAAAAGAGGTAGTTGCAGCAGGGTCAATTCTGTCATTTAAGAGGAGATTGGATGAGTCCAAGGTGGAACTAGTGGAATTTCACAAATTGGTACAGACTAGAAGGGCCAATATGGCCTGTTTCCGTACTGTAATTGTTATACTGGTATATGGTTATAGGACATTTTTACACTGTAAGAGGAGCTGAAAATACGTGCAAATTTTCTGCTTCTCTGCAGCTGTGTAAAAATGCATAATGACACAGCAGCGTAGAAGACCCTTCCAGCCCATGAAATTTGTTCCAGCTGTTATGAACCCAGAGGACCCCAAAACACAGCAGCAATAAATATTCACCAATACAAATGGATACCTCAACAAAAGTTGCTTTTAATTATTTTTAAACATAAAAACAGGATTAAACTTTATCTTATCACTATTAACTTAACTAACCTAACATAACCCCCTTTTAATTCAAAGCACACGTGTATGTAATGTGTGTGTGTGTAAGTTTAGAAAAGTTCTTTGGTTCACCGTCCAATCTTACTTCTCATTCCTCCAAGTTTACTGGTTGCAGGCAATTCTTATACTGTGCACGGAATTTAACATGTATAAAATTCACCAGGCTTTGGTGCTAGAAAGGTAAATGGTTACCGCTCAGGAAGGTTCTTGTTGATTTACAGAGAGAAATTTGTTGTTCGCTGGACACCCAAAACTGATTCATTTCAATCAGCCACTTCACTGTCTTGCCGAAGAAACTTGCCCCCTCAGGGTTCTCCATATGATAAACTCTTTCTTTCAGGTCACTACAGAGTTCCTTTTTCACTTATTTCAAGCAAAACATAAGGCAGCCAGTCCACAAGAGCTTTGACAAGGCTGAACTAAGCAGTCACAACCTGTCTTCCAAATGGGTTTTCCACAAGCTTGCCAGCTTGTCCTGTTCCAGTCCCAGCTGCTGCTACTGACTGTAAAACTGCAGAACTGATCTCTGTCTCTGACTCTCTCTCAGAGAAAAAGCCTGTTTGACTCTCTCTGCTTGCAAAACCACATGACCTTCTTAGAACAGCAAGTTCCATTCCAGACAGCCTGCAGCTCCAACAAGTTCTTTCAACTGTTGCCATTTTGTAAACAACATTCAATTAGTGACATCTCTTGAGCACTCTCCAAAGCTTTTGCAAAGTTTCTTGGTGCTGGGCTCTCTAGCATGAGCAGAGCTCCAGTATTTTAAAAAGATCTGTTTTAAAGTATCTGTATCTGTATCTACACTAACAAACCCTCCCAAAAACATATCTATATACAATACAAACACAACATAATCTGTCACACAGCACAATACACCCAATTAACATCCTAACTCCTTTCATATTGGAGGGTGATAGAAAATGGGATCACCCAGAGAAAGTGCATTCAGGTCATGGGGAAAATGCACAAAACATAAACTGTGCTGGATTTGAATTCACGACGCTGGTGCTGTAATCACGTTGCACTAACCACTTTTTTAGAAAGGCAGGTATGTGCTCAAGTGGAGTATTATTTCCAATGTAGATTGATTGGGCAAAACAGCCTGCTTATCCAATGTAAAAATAATTCCTTTATGCCTTACAGACTCAGTGCTTTTGTAATTTAAGTTCTACAGCCTTCCACCAGCCTTTCGTGTTTGTCTTTCTCCTCCTTCTCCATGCATTTTAAAACTTGTTTGCCGAGAAATTCAGCCTCCCTAATGCTAAGTGGCAACTCAGTCTCTGAAAATTATTTACATTAATTTTAATGCTACCATTGTGCAATACTGGCTAGGAGTGAATTTATAGGCATTGCACCTCTCGTGGTTCTGGTAAAAGGTTATCGACCAAAAGATTTGGTCTATTCCTTCCTTCACAGATCCTACCCCCGATTTGCAGACTGCTCCCTGCATTTTCTGTTTTAATTTAATTTGAAGGCTGAGAAATTTAAAAATGCTTTAAAACTGCTATTCTCAACAGAGCCATATGACCCCCTTTGGTGGAGGGGGGAGTGGAGCATAGCATATTTAAGGGAAGCCACGGAGTTAAAACATTTTATATATATATATATATATATATATATATACACACACACACACACACATATATATATATATATACACACACACACACACACACACACACACACACACACACACACACACACACACACACACACACACACACACACACATATATATATATAGGTAGGAGAGAAGTACGGAAGAAACCAACTAAACGACTGCTTCACAGGGAAGGGAGCCCATATGCTTTGAGCAGAGTCCTTAGGGGTCCATAGCCAAAAATGGCTGAGAGTGGCTGCTTTAAAAGGCACTTAATTGTGTCTGTAGGCCCTTTCACACTTGCAAGTGATCCCAGGAATTAATGACCAATCAGCCTTTAACATGCCTAGTGTGAAAGCAAATTCAGCTCAACACCGGTGTCAGTTGACATCATGTCACGCCGCGGATTGACGTACTCGACCCCTCGTACAATCCCTTGTGTCAACCGTCCATTGCATTGTGGGATTGAAATGGCCCACATTTTTGCATGAGTGCAGGAACGTGAAGGAAGAAAAGATGAAAATTAAGGTATAAACTTTGCTTTTGGAAAGTCACAGCGGGAGAGAGAGGAAATAAATGGCAATACCGATTAATTTTTCAACAGCGTGGGAAAGTTGGTAGCTTTTTCCCACTGTCTATAAATTGCGTTATAGCGCTACCAGCTTTTCCACACTGTTTAAAAATTGTCCGCTATTGCTATTTATTGCTAGCACTTTCCCAAAGTCCCTTATAAAGGTTTATATTGGCCGGCACAACAACGGGCTTATGGGCTCAGACTGGGCCCATAAAGCTTAATTGTGTATTAATTAGGCTTGATTAATTTTGTTCAAATATATACACATCAATCAGGATTTAAGGCAGGTCCACCATTGCTCGATGCATTATGACATCCCTGGTAGAAGATAGAACAGTCCTAACCCTGAGGATGGTTCCTTGCAAGTGTGAAAGCATTCAGTGTGTCAGTGAGGAATGGTCAAGTGTGAAAAGCCAAACCCCCATTCCTATCCTGGGACACTGACTGCATGCAAGTGTAAAAGGGGCTACTAAATAACACATCAGCAAGTGGTATGACTGGGCATCTGCTGCTATTGTCAGTATAGAATGAGCCCAAAGACTTTGGAAGCCACTGAACAGCCTCTCCTTCAAACACAGCTAATCATTGAGAAGAAAATACACAGTAGAAGTCCCAAAATCTGGACTGCTCGGGATTAATTTGGATATTTGGATTTCCTATGGATTTTTGGATTTACCAGATTCTTGGGCAATACTTTTAAAATTCAAATTTAAGGAGTATTGATAGGTAAATTTTGATAGTTTATTAATAAAAAGTTTTTCCATATAAAATGCAAATAAAACAAAAACAAATATTTTTTCTTACATTTCAGTGACTTCTTCATGGTTGCTTATTGCCATTTTGCTCCTATGGTGCTTACACACGGAAGCATACACGCACACATGACCACACGCACACATGACCACACGCACACATGACCACACGCACACATGACCACACGCACACATGCAAAAGCTGAGATTTTTCAAGATGCTAGATTCTTGTCAGGTGATTCAGATTTCTGGATTTTCAAACTTTTACTGTAGTGACCAGAAATGGTATGAGGTTCACTTCAGTATGGGGGAAATCAGCAGTGAGAAAGCTTTAATTTAAAAAAAAATGAATTTAGACATAGAGCATGGGAACAGGTAATTTCAGCCCATGAGTCCATGCTGCCTAATTTACTCCCCATTAACCTACAACCCCCCAGTATGTTTGGAACAATGGGAAGAATCCAGAACCCCTGGAAAAAACCTACGCACACACAGGGAGAACATACAAACTCCTTTTGGGCACCACAGGATTTGAACCATGGTCCCGGTTGATGGTTCTGTAACAGCATTGCACTAACTGCTATGCCATCTGTGCTGCTGAGTTTGAGCTTGATCCCTTGCAAAAGGAAGGTGAAGACTGATGCACTGTTGTGGGAGATGAGGTTGAGGGATTGAATTAATTATGGTTTTTAAACAGTCGCCACAATAATTTCCCACTGTTCAAACAGGAAGGACATTTACACTAAAATACCTGAGCCATGGTGGCGTACAGCGTCACAGCGTTGACATCCTATTCATTTCGTCCAATGTTTCGGACTGTCTGCCGTTCAGTTCAGACTGCAGGCAGTCTGGAAAAATGTCTAGGGCTACTGCTGGAAAAATTTCACACGGCAATGAGTCGCTCTGCCCGTTCCAAACTTTTTACACTGCCTGCATTGCAGGAAAGTTTTGAAAATTTCCCGTTATGCAGTGGCTATGTAAAAACCATAAATGATAGTTTACTTTCATATACAGATGCAAAGTCTTTCTTTTTCAATCTTTTTATTAACATTTCATAATATACACAGCTTAAGAATAAAAATAACACAATTAAAATAGGATGTCTAAGTGTACAGAGTATAAGTATCAGATAAATTCCAAAGAGTGAAAATGTTTCATGTCAGAAATAATTCTTCTAACAAAGAGAACAGAGATAAAGAAATAATTATAATATATATAAAAAACTAATCTACTAAAAAAAATAAGAAAAAAACAACTGAGCGGCCTATCCCGAGGATAGGCCAACAGTCAACAAAACGGCAAGAATTATATTACAGTTAATTCATAGAATAACACCAGTTATATCCCATGAAAGTCATCAATAAATGGTTTCCATGTTTCTTCAAAATTAGTAGTTGCATCCAAAGTATGACTTGATTTTTTTCTAGATTTAAGAAAAGCATAACACGAGAACTAATGTAGGAGAATCAGATGTTTCCATTTAAATAAAATGGCTCTTCTAGCTAATAGTGTAGAAAAAGCTATAACTCAATACCAATGAAAGTCTATTTGCTGCAGTTTCGTGATGACATGAAATACACCAACAATAATTTAAAGGTAAAGGTTCTATTACTGAAACGTAATCCTATAGTTAGAATGTAACATTCATGAAATTCTTTAACTTTTGTCTACCGTAAGGCAGACAGTTGCCACTTTGCCCAGTGCCCCTCACAGAAACCTACAGTGCCTGGTGTTCCTAGGCGGCGTCTTCCCTCCAAGTACTGACCTATTTTGTTAGTACTTAAGTTCGATTAATATGCCACAAAAAGAAAGAAAGACAATAAATATAAAGAAAGTGAAAGTAAATAATAAATATTAACTTCTCGTTATCTGGGAGTGCAGAAAATGTTTTGTCAACACTACAGAGAGACAATTTGTGGTATTTTTGGTGAAAGATAAGCAGAAAAGATCATTGGGGGCTCTCTTCCTACCACGAAGGACATCTACAACACTCGATGAAGACAAAAGGCAATAAACATTGTGAAGGACTCCATACACCCCTCATGTAAACTGTTCTTCTTGCCATCTGGTAGGAGGTACCATAGTAGTCAGCCCTTACGTCCAGATTGGACAACAGTTTTTTTCCCCAAACCATCAGGTTCCTGAATTCCCAGAACATATGTAGATAGTGTACCATGGACTTTTACTGTAAAAGTCTTAATATTTTAATGTCTTTAACTTCTATTCTAACTTATATTTATGTAAATATGCTCCATGTTCCTGGAGAAATGTTATCTCGTCTTTACCATGAAAGCATGGTACGAACAATAAATAAAGGTGATTTGACTTGACTTGAAAGCCAGAGCGATCCATGCTTCTGCCACTGTACACATTCGTACAAAAACAAAAAATGCATAAGAGGGCAGTCCAGGGAACCTTCTCATTCCATAAACCTGAGTATACGCCTCATATCTGACACCTCGACTTCGTGCCATCCACATCTAATATATTAGTTTGAAATGTGGTCATCAACTTCACTATAAACATAAGTGAAATAGGTGGCTTGTATTTGTTTCCTTTTCTTTCAATTAATATAAATATTTTGAAGAAGGAAAGACCGCTCATATCTGGAATGAAAGAGGTCTTTCCTCAACCATGCTGCCTGCTACACTGCGGCTGGACTGAGCCTCCTGGGAAAGATCAGGACCAGGCCAAGTGCACCACGAGTGCCCGGACAGAGCATCACTTTCTTGTGACGTGATATTAATTCATATGTATACAACACAATGACCTTAAAGTTTGCATTCATTAACACATGCAATATTAAGAGCACGACACAATATATTTTGGCCTCGTGTTGCCTTATAATTCAAGCAGGCTATCAATAGAGGTGATGGGTGGAAATCCCATTGGTGATCAACATATTTGGGAGGCAACAAGAAGAATTCCTCCAGCCTGGATATTCAGCTGCAGGAAGGGGCCTGCAAAAATCTACTCAGCCCATCTGTGTCTGTGCCTGGACACAGAAGAACAAATGCCTGGTTGCCTTCCAGCAGATCTTTCATGGCTGGTTTCCCTGGGTGGTGATTTCAAATGCATCGTCAACATGGCTGGACTTAAGTTTTAAAATAGTTTTTAGTTTATTCAATTACTTCAACCGTGTCTTTAATCATCAGGGACATTTTGGAACAATGTCAAAGGTCTTCTGATGGCTTGAGCAGTTAAAAGACTACTGTGCAGGACCTATATCTACTGCCTGAGACCCGCCTACCAGTAGCAGACTGTCCTGCCCAGCAGGATGGTCATGGAAGTGACACCTTTGAGCCAGTGTGACCAGAAGGATCCTGAGAGGTAGAAGCTCAGTCAAGAACTAAATAATCCACAAATACTTTTGTGTGTAGGATCCCAGTATTATTAAAAGATGGTTGACCCTGGAATTCCAAATAACAAATGCTCCTCAATTAACTTCCCCCTCAGGGCACGAAAAGGGATTTTGCATAAGGAATGAATGTGTTTGATGTCCATTGGGTGTGAACCTATCCATAAGGTGTGCGAGGTTGATTCATGGCCAGAGATATTCAGTCTATTTTCCAGAGTAGCACAATTTGATGAGGAAATTATTGCAATCCCATTCGACTAGGGGAAAACATGATATTCAAACACACTATACGCAATTTTAAAAATATATATATTTTGCAATAACATCTTGCTTGACTCTGATACACAAAGAAAATATGAATTGGATATGGTTGGGTGGTTGTGTCTTTTGTAGCTGCGCATGATAGGTTGGTTTGGCACAAGTCCCATTGTATGTTGACTTGAATATTAAAGTTATAGACATTCTTGCTGTGCCACAAATTGTTGTCCAAAAGTATAATGCCAATATCCAATGCATTGATCTCTATTTTTGAAAAGTGTAATGATTCCAGGAAGAACCATGCAAATGTGGAGAGTATAGTTGTTTTTTTTGGGGGGGGGAGGGGGCTTCTTTCCTCATGATTACTTTAAATATTTTATAAGCAAAATCAGTAGAAAATAAGCAAGTGTCTAACTTACTGAGTCAGTGAAAACTCTTCAAGGACTGATGCCAGATTCTTAATTTTTGCAACCCTCAGCTCCAAATACCTCCTTTAATGTTTCAATTGCAACATTACCTCTAATTCCTCATTATCAAAGCAAGAACTGCTCTTGTGCCTGCTATCTGGTGTAACCAACTGGGCTATTCTGCTACCCCACCCAAATTCATCCTTGAAGTTGAGATATTGTATCTCCCTGCTAAATATGTCACAGACCAACCTCAATGAATAATTTTGTATGACCAGTAAAGTACTCAGATTTGGGAAATAAACTATTAGATAAATTTGATGATTTTGCAATGTCTAACTCGGTATAACTGCACAGGCAATCTTCCCACTGTTTCTGCCTTGTTCAAACTGCAATAGGCCGATAAAAATGATCATTTTTTGATGTAATCTTTATTGACAAAAAAAAACCACCAGACTTTACAAAATTAAACTACTGCAGTGATATTCCATTAACAGCCCTGGAGGATAAGTTCTCCCATATCTGTTGGCTGGAAGGAAAACATGTTTTTTTCCATCAAACAAGAATGGTTGGAACATCCAAAGCACCTACTCCCCTCCCAAACTCTTGCAATCTGTTTTCCTTAACACAGCTCCCCAATCTCACCCTCTCCCTCACCCATGTTAAAATTTTTCTCCAGCCTTTCAGCTGATTAGACACAAGTTACTTCAATGCCATGCAAGTGTAACATGGTCATGATTATTTATCTGAGGTATGACCTAACTGAAAATTTGACTCGACATTTACCAGACTGAATTGTTCTTACATGTTATAAGCGAGTGATGCTAAAATCATATCGAATGTTATTTCCCATACAATGCTTGGAAATGAATCCATATTGTTATGGAAATGGCCTTTAGTTGCTACTTTCCATGTGACCCTATTTACATCATGTGGTGTTCAACAGAAATTCCCATCAATGAAATCTCTTTCATCTGTCAGAACTGACCCTTTACAGACTTCCCCACCCAACATTCTCAAAGTTCTGGAGAAGTAATTGCAGCTCAATTACTTCGGTTTGGTGTTTCATTCGACAATTCCACAGAGACTATTGGAAAAGCTGTCCTTGCTAGGACTCAAAACCTCTCTCTGTAACTGGATTCTGGACTTTCTACTGAAAAGCCTGCAGTTTGTCCAGGTTGGCAACAGATTGTCAAGCACCATCACACAAGCACTGGCACACTTCAGGGCTGTTTTCTCAGTCCATTTCTGTTCACACTACTGACCCATGACTGTAATGCCAAATCCAGCTCCAACAGAGTCCAGTTTGCAGATGACATGACCATAGTTGGCCTCATCAGCAACAACGTGAGTTGAAATACAGAGAACAGGTAGAAAATCTTGCAAAATGGTGTGAGCATATAACAACCTGAGTCTCAACATGGACAAGATAAAAGAGATGATTGTGGAACTTTAGGAGAATCAGGGATGACCATATCCACTACACATTGGTGGTGAAGAGCACCAAGATCCTTGGAGTCCACTTAATAAGTGACATCCTGAGCACATAACATCTTCTCACTTGTCAGGAAGCTTCAACCGTGACTGCACTTCCTTAGAATGCTGAAGTGGGCAAGGCTACTGGCCACCATTCTGTCAACTTTCTATAGGAACTCTACCAAGAGCTTCCTGGCTGGCTGGTAAGGTTGCTGTTGTAGAGCATCAGATCAGAGGTTAATCAACAGGACCATAAAAGTGGTACAGAGGATCTGTCGTCTCCCTTCCTCTCTCCTTCCCCCATCAATGAGATTTACCAGGATCATTGTTTAAAGAGGGCTCACAAAATCAGTGAGGATCCCTACCACCCTGCACACATCATCTTCCAGCCACTCCTGTGGGGAAGAAAATGCAGAAACATCAGAGCTGGGGAACAGCTTCTTCTCATGGGGAGTGAGAATGCTGAATAATGGTTAAAATAAATGTCCATGTTGCTACTATTTATTATTAATAAAAATTTTTTAATATATATATTTTTTCTCTGTACTTATCATTTGTCTGCATGCGTGTTTTGCACTGTTCTACACCATGGACCAGAGAATGCTGTTTTGTCAGGCTGTGCAGGTACAATGGGATGACAAATAAACTTGAACTTGAAATGTTTTATTGAGGATCACAGCTCCATAAGTCTCCAACGACAGCGATAAAGCCCCTGATCCAAAGGTCTCTATGCACCCCTGTTTTGAACCCATTATCTGCTCCTTCAGAGGCAAAAGTACTTCTTCCAAATCATAGCGAAACAGAGAGTAATGGTTAGCTGCTCTCCACTTATAAAACATGGCATTCTGGACTGCCAACTTCTGAACCTTCACTACAAAGACTCAACCTCAACATCTGCAGACGTTCTTATTTAACTCCAGTGAAAATTTACCCTGGATGGAGGCAACAATTTGAGGAAGGCAAAAAATAAATTAAAAGCATTGAATTTGGAAGCCCCACTTCCCTGAATCAAATAACGGCATAAAATCTTCACCCAGCAACCAAGTAATGTGTTGTTTTCCTGTTTAAAGGAAATTTATTCTGGTGCACAAACTTAAAAGGAAAACTAATAGAAGACGAATATGAGAAAAGGAGAATTTCTTCAGGATAGGGCAAAAAATAACAAAGCCAGCTGGGTGAAATGGATTGAATATTTTAAATTAATACAATAAAAGGTAGGGTGTGAAATTCTGAAATATGTTAATAGTTTTGAATTTGTTATTTATAAATGTTGTGTGCATGCAATTGAATTAAATCAGTCGTGGGAAGTTAGGGTAATTTAAGAATGGCATTAATATGATAATATAGCTAAAAAGGACATCAGGCAGGAATGAATAGGAAAAAAAAGGTACTGTAGGCGGGGTGAATGCAGGGGGAGGAAGATGATGATCAGAGATTTCAAAGAGATCTCACCACCATGCTTCCTTTTAAGGTACAAAAAAAGATACAACACCAAGACCCACAAAGTAAAACATGGTATTCTCTTGAACAAACCCATTTTCTAACTGCTGCTTCCAGCCTTCAAAGGGTGATGAAATATTTAACATGAGGACTCTGACATTTTTGGAATGATAATGAAGCCAAATAACATCTTTAAAAGTCTGAGGGGTTACATGCACTAAGTTAGCAGTGTCCATGTGCTTCAATGTGGAGACGGAGGGGTGGGGGGGGTGGGGGATGGGGGGGGGGATGGGATAAGCTCTTGTAATTACACATTCACTGTTTTGGTGAGGGAAATAATGGAGTCCTGCAGAAGTGCAGGCAAATCATGTGCAGTCTATATAATGTGTCAGCTCATTTACAGGGCATCAGGATCAGATCTATAACTAATTTGCATTTCAATTATCCTTTACGGAGATCTACACCATGATTTCCTAGAGTTTGTTTGCTGCAATACTGGGGCAAGCTGCTAATGGGCCTTTAGGGGCCAATTTTCAAGATATTTCAGGCCAGCTTTTTTTTTCACCTTTGTAAAGATTGCCAGGAAAATATATTTAAAGAAACAGAAATTCTTCCAGAACACCATCGGGTAACATTTTTTTTTTGTGCTGGAAGGGGTGGAGGCATATGTTTGCCTGATGTTGGCATAAGCACCACAAAGGTTGTGGAACATCATATGTAAATTACATTCAGCGTAAATCAGGTTTCTGCAGTATTTTAAAAATAAATATTAGACTTAGAAATAGCCTCACCCACAGGAACAATCTCACAGTCCATTAGGGTAAATTTATCACAATTAAAATTTCACCCACTTGGACACCTTTAATTATTGATTTTTTTTTAAACTAAAACTTTTACAAAAGCTTTGTGATTTTTTTTAATCAATAAAGAAAATTACTATCCCAACACAATATGTACAATGCTTGGCACACTTAAGGAAAAGTATTTTCATTGTTTAAAATCAAGTTCCTGACAGGTTGTGAATATAGTGGAATAAATTTATGTTTAATTCTGTTAATCGAAAAACACAATTGTACCTATTAAGTTTACTTCAGGGCTTATTTGGAATTATTTGATGATTCAGTTGGATGCTTTGGAGACTTTGACTATCACATTGCCATAGATCCAAACTGCAAACCTGTCATCCCTGCTCCAAGGAAAGTACCTCTAGAGCTTAAGAAGAAGCTGGAGCAAGAACTAAAGGACATGGAAAGGATGAAAGTCACAGCCAAAGTGACTGAGCCGACTGACTGGGTAAATTCCATAGTGGTCAAAGAAAAAGCAAATGGGCACTTGAGAATATGCCTGGACCCTAAAAACCTAAATCAAGCAATAAAAAGGGGTTACTACTCGACACTGACACTAAAAGACATCACAGTAGAACTAACAGGATCCAAAATCTTTAGCAAGCTAGATGCTAAGAATGGAATGTGAAACTAGATGAGGAATCAACATTGCTAACAATGTTCAATACTCCATTTGGTCATTACAAGTTCCTGCAACTACCTTTCGGCCTAAAGGTGAGCCATGATGTGTTCCAACAGAAGATCGATGAGGCCTATGGAGGGTTAAAGGTGCTGTTGGCATTGTGGACGACTTCCAGGTTTTTGGCAGAGATGGAAAAGCTCATGATCTTCATCTAGATGAGGCCATGGAGAGAACAAGAGGAGCTGGAATTAAACTTAATGCAGTCAAATGCATTATAAAAGAGAAGGAATGCCAATTCTTTGGAATGGTGTACACTCCTGATGGGGTAAAGTCAAGACCAGAGAAGGTTAAAGTCATTGCCAAGATGGAGCACCCAAAGGACAAAAAGGAACTTAGAAGTTTTCTTGGGTTGGTCCAATACATGAGTTTCACAGTTTGCACTTGTCTTTCAATGAACCCATGACCTTTGGGGTATTATGGGGATGTAGTGATAACAAACCCATACTCTGCAGCCAGCTTTCTGAATTCTTGTGACATTAACTGTGTTCCATTGTCACATATTACTTGCTCAGGTATTCCTGGTTCAGCAAGGAATGCTCTCATTTCTGTGATGATAGTTGACGCTCTCAGGTCTTTCACCCTTTTGACAAATGGAAACTTAGAGTAGTAACAGGCTACTATTAAATACCACTCTTGATTCTCGGTGAACAAGTCTGCTCCCACTGTGTGCCATGGCCTGGCAGGTCTTCTGTGGAAATCATTTCCTCCTTTTGTTGTGTGTTTCTGTACTTTTGACATATTTGACCTGTAGCCACCCTATTTTTGATGTTTTTGCATATACCAGTCCAATACACAGCTGACTTCGCTCGGCGTTTGAATTTCTCCATTCCCTTGTGACCTCATCTATTTTCTGGAGAATGTCTTTCTGCATTGTTTCAGGTATAATCAGTCTTGATCCAGCCAGCAGAATACCATTCTCCAACGATATGTCACCTCTAATAGACCAATATTGACGTACTGAAGGCTGTATCTACTTTATCCTCTCTGGCCATCCCTGTATTACTTGTTGAGAAAGCATTTACAATACATCGTCCTTTCTGGTTTCTTCTTTGATCTGGCTTAGTTTATTACTGGTCACAGATGAGATGATGTATCTTGATCTCCATGTCTTCCATTTCATATTTTTCATTTGGGGAAAGTCGTGACAAGTTATCAGCGAGCACCAACTCTTTGCTTGGTTTGTCATCATAGTCGTAGAAGTAATCTCTGCAGTCTAGCTGGTGCCTTGTTTAGGTTCTTTCTCAGGATGTGTTCCAGAGGGCAATGATCACTTTCCACTCTAAACTTTCTTCCATACAGAAACTTATGAAGCTTCTTGCATGTGTATATGACTGCCAACAGCTCTGTCTCAATATTGGCATATCTGGTCTCCGCTGTTGTTAGTGCTTTTGAGGCAAAAGCTATTGGTTTTCTTCTTGTACTAATGCTTCACCAAAGCCTCTGTTAGATGCATCTACTTGCAGAGTGAGGGCTTTTTCTCTGTCATAGTATCTCAACTCCACTTCTCTGCATATTATTTCTCTGAGCTGGTCAAAACTTCTCTGATGTGATGGTGACCATTTAAATTCCATACCTTCCTTCAGCAACGCTCTGATGTTTGTTATGTGGTCTGACATATGTGGTATGAAGGAACTCATGTATTGGACCAACCGAAGGAAACCTCTGAGTTCCTTTGGGTGCTCCATCTCGGCAATGGCTTTAACCTTCTCTGGGCTTGGCTTTACCCAATGAGAGTACACCATTCCGAAGAATTGGCATTTCCTCTCTATTATAATGCATTTCTCTGCATTAAGTTTAATTCCATCTCCCCTGTCCAGAGAAGTCTATAACTGACCTTCCCCTCTGCTGTTGCATTTTTAAAAAACTGTTGAATGCTAAATTGCACACCTGCTGAAACTTTTTAAACGATTCAACAATGTCTTCAGCCTCCCCGTCCATCATTGGGTGAACTGCTGTTGTTCCAGCCATTTTTTTTTCAATAATGTTTTTTCTCTTCTTCCCCTTTGTATTTCAGTGACTTACAATCAATCGTGTGGCTTTATTCCTGTTCTCTTATACCGCTGCCACCATGTTATGTCTCTGTGTTACTTGGGAGGCTTCTTAAATAACTTAGAGATGCAAAATTTAAATAACAAAAGAGACTTTACTTACTGATTCCTTCCACCATCTCAGGAAACTGTTCACACAGTCATATATACATATACATACGCCCCACAGTGGTGCAGTACAGTCACTACAGTGAGAAGGGTGTATTCTTACGCGGTTACAAAATAGTTCACATTATCTTGACTATATAACAGTTCCCATACCAAATTGTGATGCAGCAGGTCAGCACACTTTCCACCACACATCTGTAAAAATTTACCAGGGCTTCAAGTGTCATGCCAAAGCTCCACAAACTCCTGAGGAAGTAGAGGTGCTGCACTGCTTTCTTCACAATGCCATTAATGAATGAATAATGAATGGATGAATAAAATGAAAAATCTTTTTCTGTTGGATTTAATCTTCTCCAAATTTCTACCAAATTCAGGTTTTCATCAAAGATGCCATCTGTACAGCCATCTTAGATTTCTATTTTTCAGAGATTTATCCAATAATGGGTCCAAAACACAGTTAAAATCCCATCCAATTAAAATATTTTCATCAGCCTGATTTAATGTTAAAAAAGCTTCAGATAAAAATCACTTCTCATCTATATTAGATGCATAAACATTCAACAACGTTCATGATTCTGCAAAAATCTTACAATTCATCATTAAAACTCTACTAGCTGTTTCAGAAAATGATTCCAATTCAAAGGGAATCTTCTTGTGAACCAGAATCGCCACTCCTCGCGCTTTAGAATTAAAAGAAGAAGCAACTACATGACCTACCCAATCTCTTTTCAATTTTAAATGTTCTTTTTTGGTTAAATGTGTTTCTTGTAAAAAAGCAATATCATCCTTCATCTTTTTAATATAAGCTAAAGCACGCTTACGCATGATTGGATTATTCAAACCTTGTACAATAAAAGGCGCAAAATTCAAATTAGTCATACTTCACTAAAAAAAACTTCTACCACCCACACAGTTAACAATTATATATAAAAAAGTTCCCCTTGCTTAAACAATAAAAAAACTTCCCTTAGATAAAATATAAAAAAACACACAAAAAAAAAATTCCCCCAAAACTACACCAATGTAGTAACTCCCGATTAACTGGGTGTGGATAAACCCACTAATGGCAGATGACTTTCGAAAGTATCGGAGTCATCTATCACCCCCCAACTGAAACTATCAACAATTATTCATCTCAATCAAATTCATCCCACTGATTCCAGTCCCAAAGATTGTTACGGATCCTCAATATCAAGCAGACTTTGTGTCAATTCTTCCTTCCTTCCATTCCCATTCCTCTTATCAGATGCTCTACTCTTGGGTGACAATGGTCGATAAGATCCCCTCACGTCTGGCAAAGATTTAGCTAGTTATTAATTGATCATTAAGTAGAGAGGCACCTGTATCAGAAAATGTTTGACTTACTTGCCTGTTATCAATAAATCTTGGCAATGTGTACAAACTGTGAGAAATGACAGTGAGGCTTCAAGTAGCTTTCATTTTATAAGGATGCCATGGAGAATATAAAAGTTAGGTTGGAGTCCTGACTGACAAAGGAGGAAAAACCCAACACCCAACCCCAACCCACCAATTTTCCCCTGCAACCGCTGCAACCGTGTCTGCCTGTCCCGCATCGGACTTGTCAGCCACAATCGAGCCAGCAGCTGACGTGGACTTTTACCCCCTCCATAAATCTTCGTCCGCGAAGCCAAGCCAAAGAAAGAAATGTATGCATGGTGTACACTATGGTTCCTGGTTCATTTTTTGACTGCATCCAATTTTGAATCTTTCAGGTTTTTTTTGTGAAATATTCTTGTTTGAAAGATGCCATTTATTTCTGAAGAGAGAAATATTTATATTGCTTTATTAATAATGAAAAAACAGATTTGCCAGTTCAGTCCCATAGATTGGAAGTTAGAAATATGATTGACAGATGGTGTAGAGTTTAACACCTTTACAGAAAAAAATGTGCTGTGCTTTTAGGTAGCTGTAATCAACAATGATAAACACTGCATTCACTGTCAGATCTCTGGGCAATAGAGTCCATTAGAATTCTTGGGCAAACAACCAATACGCCCTGAAATATCATGAAAGAATAAAGAGCAAAATTTTGCATATGATTTAATAGCAAATATGGATCTGTGTTCTTTAGTGGTTCGGAAATCAATTTCTCCAGTAGGCCACGAATGTAGATTGGTCCATATTTCTATATGAATATATAGACCTTTCATCACTGGAAAATCTGTACACAGTTCTGTTCAAGGGACATATTGATTCCTGGTTGTCAGCTTTTATTGCAGATTATAAATATATTTTTACCACAGGAGAATTAGGGAACTGAGGCCTATACTCCTTATTGGAATAAAGACTACTGGAGAGTTCAGGCTTTGACTTATTAATGGGCTACTCTAAAATTCAAATTAATTCTCTCAGAACCGTACTCAGCAATAAATGACCATGCTAATTATTAATTTACCAAGGTCTGCAAAAATATAGTCATCATTAAATTACTGAGCATGACAAAAATAAAAACAGCTCAAAGAAGAGCTTATACTGTTCAAATGACCGGAAAGCAAAATGTAAACACTAGCTTTGTAAATGCAAACTTTTAAAACTTGAGGAAAGTAAATTATATTTGTTCTTTTATTTTCATTATCTTCCTGACATTTTTTAAAATGTGGATTCATCCTTGGAGAACAAATTATCTGTTGCCCTTTCTGGAACATTCGATGCGACACTGACTCCAAGTCATCATTCCTCAACTTCCCCTTCTTCATTCTGAGGGGACTGTTCTGTGTTTGAATCCTTAGCAGCAACATCCACTCCCACTCCTAAAACATCTTTCTCTGCAGCCATAGCAGATACAATGCTTGTCTTTTACCTCCTTATTCCCCACTATGCTGGGTCCCAATCACCATTTATATCAGACGCAATAGCTTACCTGTTCTTTGTTAAACTGTATTCATTCTCGCCTTTAGAAAAGAACGATCAAATGCAGATTGGTGATCATCTCCATGAAATTGTTCGTGTGACCCAAACCTTCTAATGGGTTGATTGATAGTGGTGGGACTGTTGCTGTTCTAGGTCGGGTGCTGAAGGACTGCACAAACCAATGGATGGAGTTCTTCACCGATGTCTTCAACACATCACTGCAGCAAGGCAAGCTAAGAAGAGATTTTTTTTGTACTTTGTGTATATGACAATTAATTGAATTTTAAATCTTAATGGGCTGTCACTTTAATTCCTCATCTTATTCTTGTTCTGACTCTACCTGCCTGGATGTGCTTGGATGACCCAGAAATCTATCTGACTGCAAGTAGTTGCCTGTAGACTGCAAAGTGACACCTGAGTAATGTTGATATGAGGTGCACAGTGTATGGACCCATAGAATTATAAATCACTACAGCGCAGAAACAGGCCTTTCAGCCCATTTAGTCTGTGTCAAAGTATTATTCTAATTAAAAACATACCAAAATGCTGGAGGAAGTCAGCCAGTCTTGCAGGATCCATAGGAGATCAAAAATATATTGCCGACGTTTCGAACCTGAGCCCTTTTTCAACGAAGAAGCAACTTGTTCAAGGAATAAATTCTTACCCTATTCCTTGAATAAGGTATAAGCAAGTCCTAGTCCCAATTACATGCATCTGGGCCATACCCTCCCATCCAGTGCATATCCAAATTTTCTTAAATGTCACAAATTGAGCCTGAATTCATCACTTCACCTGGTAGCTCATTGCACACTCTCACCACTCTCTGTATGAAGAAGCTCCCCCTAATATTTCCTTCAAACTTTTCATCTTTCTCCCTTAATCCTTTTGGTTACAGTAACTCACATCATGGTCATCACATCAAATAAAATCCCGATCTTTATAGATATATATGTGTATGCAGAGCTCAATAAAGGTATAGACAAGGACAAAGAAAAGCAACACTTCATCATTTGATTAGGGATGTTATAGCATTTTGCAATTTCAAATAATGATTATACCCTTCCTACTTACATATTTAATGAATCTTTTTGTTTGGTAAACACATCCTATATTCACATTTCCAGAATAGAACTTTAGATAGGAGTTGAGAACAGGAAAATATTTCAGATGTTTCCCTCCTTCACTTCAAGGCAAAAAGACAAGTCAATGGTCTAACGCAGGGGTGTCAAACTCAAATTCACGGAGGGCCAAAATTAAAAACTTGGACTAAGTCGAGGGCCGAACTAAATATTTATTGAACATTTTCAACAACATCTGCATGTTTTCTCTTCTTTCAACATATGTAATGTTAAACTTTAGGATATAACTTTAGGAGGTTAATGTTACAGGTCAGGAGGAGGTAGCTCAAGTTCACCCTTTGCTTGACCTGAGGGAAACCTATTTGGTCCCTGTGGAGATGTAGTCGGCATTCACAGGCTGTGTCCATTTTGGCCTGCATCAGGACTCAGCATTTCCTGCTCACTCCTCAGGCTCTAGGCCTCTATTCACCCACGACCCACCATCCCTCTACCTGACCAGTCCTTTACCCAACCTCTACTCACCCCTCACTCTACTCGCTCTGCCTCTACCCACCCCATCCTATACACGCCCCTCTACTGCCTCTCCCCTCAACCTGTTCCTCCCTCTACCCGTCTCTCACCCTCTAATCACCCCTCCCCTATCCACCCCTCCTTCTACTCATCCCTCCCTCTAACTGCCCCTCGCACCACCCTAACTTCCCCTGCCCATTACTCCTCACCTACACCCTCTGCCCACCCCTGCTTACCCACCCACTCAGGCCCAGCGCGCTGCCGATCAGCCTTTGCGGACAGCCACCATCTCTCTCTTCACGTGCAGGGCCGAACCAGCCGTCCCTAGGGTCCGCGTGGGTGCAAGCGCTGAAGGCCGTGGCGACCGGGAGAAGTGCACTCGCGCTGTGGAAGGGCCGTCCAGTGCCAGTCGCGCGGGGCTCGCGCTGCCCGGGGGCCGTGCGCAGCCTGCCACGCCCGTCACGCCGACAGGAAATCACAGGCGCTCGCCCATCCGCCGCACCGCTCGACAGGTGGGAGAAGTGACTGGTTGTGCGGGGAGCCTTCCAACCGGCTTGCCGGCTGATGACATCAACAGACTTCTCGTGTTACAATTTCTCGTGTTACAATGGGGAAGGATGTGCAATGAAGGGGGAGGATGGTGGGGGTGACATGACCAAAAAACAGCATCGGCTCTCGCTGCAGGGCGGGCCACCTCTAATACATTTTGGAAATGATCTTGCGGGCCAAATATAATTATATCGCGGGCCACGTCTCTATGTATTACCACAGAAATCAAAATGTGATCCGTTTCTCTGTCAGTGCGACTCACCACCAGTTATCTGAATTATTTGAGACAGCAGCACAAATATTTTTTGAGGATCTTGAATGCATATTGTTCAGTAAAAACACAATGCTGGCAAAACTCAGCTGGTCAAGCAATGTACTTTATATAACAAAGATAAGGTTACAAAGTCAGTGTTTCAGGCTTGAGTCCTTCATCAAGGGATGAAAAAATGTTGGCAGGTGCCCAAACTGAATGGTGGAGATGGAGGGATGGGGGGGGGGGAGGAGCATGGTCCCAAAGGCAGGAGGTAATAGGTGGATAAGGGAGGGAGGGCACACCAGCAAACAGGGGGAGGATGGATGGCTCTGTGAATGGAGAGGGATGGGGATGGAGAGCTGGAGGAAAGAAAACAAGGGGAAAGGAAAGGGAGGGAGAATGAAGAGCAGGCGAGCAGAAACCAGAGAAGTCAATATTAATCCCATCCTATTGGAGAGTGCCCAGACAGAAGATTAAGTGTTGTTCCTCTAATTTATAGGTGGTCTTGCTGAGATAGTACATGAGGCCATGGACAGACATGTAAGCATGCTTGTGCAGATTTTTGAGTGCAATAATTTCCTGCCTTTGCAAGCTGTTGCATCTGAGTTTGCATGAGCTGATACACATTTCATACAAAGGCTGTTTTGGTTATTCAATAAAATAAATTTGCATGAAATAAGTTACATAACATTCAAATTGTACATTAAAAAAATCTATCTTAATTAATAGTAGACATTTTCTATTCATTTAATGAGATGTTACCCATTCATTGTACGTAGTAGCTCACAAATGTTAAAAATCCCTAAATCTACATTTCAACAGTAACAGTTACTTTATTAGTATAAAGTTAAATAAATCTATCAAATTATCCATGGAGTTTGGACCAATTTAGTGGGAACTGGAACATTTTCATCTGCTCCGTGCAACTCCATGGGATTAGGCCATTTTACTCATGGAAGTTTATGGTCCAAGTGCAGGTCCAGGTGGGACTAGTGTTCGGCATGGACTAGAAGGGCCGAACTGGCCTGTTTCTGTGCTGTAATTGTTATATGGTTATATGTGTAAGTTAAAAATAGGGCAATCCAAAACCAGGTTTAAAATCATGTTGTAGCTTGGGCCATATGGTGTCAATCAAATGTAAAATGATTTGTATGGATCCACTGAAATTAATGATTGGAAATTAAATGAGCTAGCTGTTTATAATGAACATTTTAAAAAATCGTCGGTCAGCGTAACCTGTAATAAAAGAGCTGCACAAACAATATCAGTAATATTCCAAAGAAAACATATGTTCTAATCCTGAAATATTCCATCCTTCACTATCAGGAATGCAAATGAGGAGATTATAACTTAGGACCAGTCTTTGATGTGTTGGGTCCAAGTCTTCTATCAAAATTCCCATTTGTCTTGCTATTATCTCTGCCTGTCCCAGCCAAAGCCTTTAATATGGTTGAGGCTACAGCAACTATCTCAGACTTGCCATAATTTGCTAGAGCATTTTTGAGAGCTGGTATCATAAATAGAGCTTGACTGAGTGGAACCATCCAGACCTAAAAGCCAGGAGAAGCATTTATTTTCTTGTATTAGCCTCCTATTGTGAAAATTGAATATATAGTGCTGCCTGAAGCCTTATGAAAGGTTCTGTAAAATTACACATCCAACACTGTTTATGAGTGCAGAAGTTGGCCCTATGATCCTTCAATTTGGTCCAAGATTCAGTAAGATCTTGGTTGAACAATATTTTTATCACTTCCATTTTCACAATCTCTACCGAAGGCTCTCATTCCCAATGTGCCAAAGCTTGCTTTGACTCAGCCTTGAATATGGCTCTTTAACTCTTTGGACTCAGTATCCCTGTCTACAGGGACTACCACCAAGCCCATTATACTCTGTGTCCCTGTTTCTGGGATGGGTACGTACTGGTGTTGGTCTGTAGTTTACCCATGGACCCAGTCTGGAGTATATGGTATATTATGAAAAGTTAAAAATAGCTGTAGTCCAAAGGGTTAAGATGGAGAATTTAAGAGATTCTTTAAGGAGAGAATTTCAGAGAGTCGCAACATGCTGAATAAACAAAATGTTATTCCTCTGTCTTAAATGGCTGACAGGTTAATCTAAGATCATAAACTTTAAATCCAGATAGGTTTCTTGGTTAAAATCTAGATGAGATAGCCTAAACTGTACATCACATTGTACTAACCTCCCACTTGCCACTTTCCTGTCCACTCACTGATTTGACCCACAATCCATTGAAGCTTCTTCCCTTTATCCCCACCATACTTTAGATTCTAGTTTTACATTATCAACAAAATAAGATGAGTTACACTTTGCTCATCTGGATGATTGATTTACTTTTCGCATAATTTATTAATGAATATTTAGTTTTTTCTGTATCACACTATCAGTTTGTTTACATTTCTTTGTTTGTTTACACATCTCTCTTTTATATATGATTCTTTAACTTGAGTACAGTTTGTACCATGAATAAATAGAAATTCTGCCTGGTCCACAAAACTCAAAACGGTCAACCAGTTTACCTATCTCAGCTGCACCATTTCATCAGATGCAAGGATCGACAATGAGATAGACAACAGACTCGCCAAGGCAAATAGCGCCTTTGGAAGACTACACAAAAGAGTCTGGAAAAACAACCAACTGAAAAACCTCACAAAGATAAGCGTATACAGAGCCGTTGTCATACCCACACTCCTGTTCGGCTCCGAATCATGGGTCCTCTACCGGCATCACCTACGGCTCCTAGAACGCTTCCACCAGCGTTGTCTCCGCTCCATCCTCAACATCCATTGGAGCGCTTTCATCCCTAACGTGAAAGTACTCGAGATGGCAGAGGTCGACAGCATCGAGTCCACGCTGCTGAAGATCCAGCTGCGCTGGATGGGTCACGTCTCCAGAATGGAGGACCATCGCCTTCCCAAGATCGTGTTATATGGCGAGCTCTCCACTGGCCACCGTGACAGAGGTGCACCAAAGAAAAGGTACAAGGACTGCCTAAAGAAATCTCTTGGTGCCTGCCACATTGACCACCGCCAGTGGGCTGATATCGCCTCAAACCGTGCATCTTGGCGCCTCACAGTTTGGCGGGCAGCAACCTCCTTTGAAGAAGACCGCAGAGCCCACCTCACTGACAAAAGGCAAAGGAGGAAAAACCCAACACCCAACCCCAACCAACCAATTTTCCCCTGCAGCCGCTGCAACCGTGTCTGCCTGTCCCGCATCGGACTTGTCAGCCACAAACGAGCCTGCAGCTGACGTGGACTTTTACCCCCTCCATAAATCTTCGTCCGCGAAGCCAAGCCAAAGAAGAAGAAATAGAAATTCTGCCTGGTCCACATTAAAAAGAATCTCAGGGTTGTATGTAATGTCATGTATTTATCTCTGACAATAAATCTGAACTTTCAACTTCGACGTAGAAGATAAAGGAACAGAAGTAAGCCATTCAGCCCACTGAGTCTGCTCAGCTTAGATTGTAGATAACCAAGGCTCAAGCATAAATCCTTGTACTTATTCCACAATGCTATCTGGAAAATAATTATATTTTTCTTATTTTCTGTATTTTGTCCATTTTTTCCCTTTTTAAGTCATTCTAATAATATTCATCCCCTACTGGAATAACTAATCAAAATCATGCATTGTACCCCATGGATCCTTAATAGACATCTATCTCTTTTGTCTGAACACTCATTACATTGTGGTTGGGCCGCAGCTACTGCTGGAGAGCCTGTTCATCTATCATCTTTTTGAACATTTGAACATTTCAAACCTATTAATTGACATCTACATCTTTATATGTGCCAGTACAAAAGGGATGGGCTGCACTTGAACTGGAGGGGGACCAATATCCTGGCAGGCAGGTTTGGAAGAGATTTTGGCGATAGTTTAAACTAATTTGGTGGGGATTGGGAATCAGAATGAGAGAGTGGAGATTAGGATAGAAGAACATCTAGATTTGAAGGGAGAGGAACCAGAATGTTAAAGTTAATGAAGGGGGTGGGGGGGGGTGGTGAAATTAGATGGTAATCAAAGGAGTGAATGTGGGGGACCTTGTTAGAAAGGTGGATGAGCTTAGAGCATGGATTGACACATGGAAATATGATCTTGTAGCCATCAGTGAAACTTGGTTGCAGAAGGGGCGTGATTGGCAGCTAAATGTTCCAGGATTCCATTGGTTTAGGTGTGATAGAACAGGGGGATAAAAGTGGAAAAGTCACATTGCTTGTTCGAGAAAACATTACAGCGGTGCTATGGCAGGATAGATCAGAGAGCTTGTCCAGAGTGGCTATTTGGGTGGAAGTGAGGAATGGGAAAGGCATGAAAACACCAATGGGGGTGTATTATAGGCTGAGGGAATTAGAGGAGCAAATTTGCAAGGAGATTGTGTATATGTGTAATAAACATAAGAATATAGTGGGCTGAGCAACCGCGCAGTTAGATGGGCCAAATCGCCACACCAGTCATCCGACACAAGGTGGCATGGGTCACCCTTCCAAGGAGAAGCCCATGGGACGGTACCATTTCCTGGTTGCACGCTGCTGGACAGGTCGTGACGCCGCAAGGCGCTGATGTCACTCCCTAAGGCCAGCGCATCCCTCACAGGAAGTGGGCGATCCCCTCGAGCAGCATGAGGAATTCAAAATACACCAGTTACTGGTTCACCTCGTGCTGTGTGAACATCTCTCATTTCGGTAGCGCTGCCTTTAGTAGACGATAGAGTGGTGACCCTGACAGTTCCAACGTTTCTGGAACCCACCTCGAATGTGACAAAATGCAGGAAGCCACTACTGCTACATTCACAACGGCTGCGACCAATGCTGAGGGTGTGCATTTGCTGCCCTTCTGGATCAACCAGCCCGGGAACTGGTTACAACTAGCCGAATCATAGTTCCAGATCAGAGGCATTGTTTAAGAGGACACCAAGTTCTGGCACGTCATCAGCGCCCTGGAAAAGGCAAAAGTAAGCTCCTTTGTGGAAAATCCTCCTATGGAGCGTAAGTATAAACAATTCCAGTGTTTCCTCCTTGATTCCCTGGAACTCAGCCGGCAGGAGTGCGCTGTCCACATCCAGAATATGCAAGGCCTTGGCAATAAGCACCCCTCCGGGCTCATGCACGAAATGGTGGCCTTAGCAGACAGACACACAAACTGTTTCTTGTTCGAGGCCCTGTTCCTCTCCAAGCTTCCGGAACATGTTTCCTCAGCAATATCAGACATGGATTTCAGCACCACACACCTGGTAGTCAAGAAAGCCGACAGACTTTTCCGCACCCCACAGCAAGGCAACCGATCTACTGTCAGTGCCTCCGGTTCAGCCTCCCTGCCAGGCTCTCCAGCAGTAGCTGCGGCCCAACCACAATGTAATGAGTGTTCAGACAAACAGAGTAATTACTGTTTCTACCATCGTACATGGGGCCAAAATGACTGGCGATGCATCCCTCCATGCTTGTACCCCAACGGCAAGTCAAATGGGAAATGGACAGGCTGGTTGCTGGTTGCCTCAGTGGTTAGCCTACTCTACCTCAGGGACCAGCGAACAAAAAGGGATTTCCAATTCGACACAAGTGCAGAGATAAGCCTTATTCCGTTGACGTATTTCGAACTCAAGCACAATTCCAAGGGCCTTTTCCTGCAGGCAGTCAATGGCTCCTCCATTCCAAGTTTCAGCACCCATCTGGTCACAATCCAAGCCACGGACACCGTTTTCCAACTGAAATGTACAATCGTGTCTGTGGGAAAAGCCCTACTCGGAACAGATTTCCTCTGGGCACATGAGCTCTTGGTGGACATGATCAGATGCAGTTTGGCCAACTCTATCAAGTTCCAGCCATACCCTCCTACTCTATTGCAATGTTTATTTCTACTGTTAGAAGTTTACACTCTGGACCATAATGAATATGCCCGCCTACTAGCCAAGTATCCTCACTCTTGGCGCCAAACTTCCGAGACGCAAAAGCAGCATATGGCATGGAGCACCACATTGAGACCACTGGGCCTCCAGTGTACTCCTGCAGGACAAACACCTCCAAGCCAAGACCAAATACATTGCCATGGAGGAGTTGGGTATCGTCCACTGTTCAAGAACCCCAGGGCCATCCCTGCTGCACATAGTCCCGAAGAACTCCAGTGGTTGGCGTCTATGTGGTGCATACAGGTGATTCAATGACACCACTGTCCCAGATAGATACCCCATCGCACACGTCCAGAATTTTGCATAAAGCTCCAGGGCTTCCGGATTTTTTCCAAGGTGGACCTTGTCAAAGGGTACCATCAGATTCTGGTGCATCCCAACGATGTCTCGAAAATGGCCATTATTACATCTAGAGGGGGCCACACCACTGCCAGATAAGATAGAAACCATCCAGCAATTCTCCAGGCCGAGCACGATCAAAGGCCTAGAAGAATTTCTAGGGATGGTGAACTTTTATCATTGTTTCCTTCCAGGAACAGCCACCCTCATGCAACCCCTATTTGACCTCATCAAATTTGGCGACAAGGCGCTCCAGAGGACACGCGAATCCTTTGAAGCATTGCAGGCAACCAAAGCGGCACTGGCAGAGGCAACATCTTTGGCCCATCCAGATTCTTCCTGCTCCCTGACCCTGATAACAGACGCATCAGACAGAGCGGTCTGCACAGTGCTGGAGCAGAGGGTCGATGAAGTGGCGCCCCCTGGCCTTCTTCAGCAAATATCTCCAGACACCAGAACTCAGGTACAGCACATTTGACCCAAACTGTTGGTTCTGTACCTGGCAATATGACATTTCCGGTCCACGTTAGAAGGAAGGATTTTCGTCACCTCCACAGACCATAAACCACTCACCCATGCACTCAGCAAGGTCTCAGACCCGTGGTCGGTGAGGCATCAACAACACCGCTCCTACATTTCGGAGTATACAACAGACATTCACCATGTTGCAGGCAAATCCAACTTGGTGGTCGACACGCTGTCCAAACCAGCCATTGCCACTACCTCAAGAGGACTCGATGCTGCTCAGCTGGCCAAAGACCAAGCAGAGAATGCAGATGTCCAGGCCTACTGGACCACCATCACCAGCCTGAAGGTTAGCGATTTCTGTCCTTCACTGGGGACCCCAACTTTACTGTGCTACATGTCCACAGGTTTCCCCAGACCCATCCTACCCACGGCATAGCGACAGCAGGTGTTCGACCAAATACATGTCCTATCCCACCCCTCAATAAGGTCCACGGTCCACCTGCTCTCTGACAAGTTCATGTGGCACGACCTCTGCCACGATGTAACCCTGTGGGCTAAGACTTGTTCGGACTGCCAACATACCAAAGTGCACACCAGAGTTTCGACTCGGCGCAGCGCCATTTTGACCATGTGCATGTGGGCATCATTGACCTGCTCTCTGTGAGCCAAGGTATGCGGCATTTATTCACAGTAATTGACCGTTTTACTCATTGGCCAGAAGCAATGCCCCTGCCCACGTGTGACACAGATACTTGTGCCAGAACTTTCTTGTCCAATTGGGTCACACAGTTTGGCGTCCCATCGCACATCACCTCAGACCAAGAGGCCCAGTTCACGTCCTCGATCTGGGCCAACCTAGCTAAGTTCTGCAGCAGCCAGTTACACCACACCACAGCCTACCATCCTCAGGCAAACAGACTTGTCAAACCTGAGAGCTCGATTACAAAGCTCCCACAGGTGCTGTTAGGAATTCGCACTGCACCAAAAGAAGGCCTTCCTGCGTCCTCTGCCGAGATGGTGTACAGCTCCCCGCTTTACCATCCCAGGGGACATTCACTTCAACCCTCCCGGTCTACAACCCAGTGCCTTATATGTCCTCCAGCGATTGAGGGAACAAACGAGTAGACAGAAACCTCTGCCACCTCTGACATGGCTCTCCACTCTGTCACATCCCGGCGAACCTGCAGTCCACCAAATGTCATTTTTGTTCAAAGAGCCCAGCAAGGGACACCCGTACAATGCCCCTACAAAGGCACATTCAAGGTGTTGTAGCACGATGGTGTTGTTTTCACCTTGAACATTGGCGGGCGGCAAGACAGGTTTAGCATTGACCACCTCAAGGCAGCACACCTGGACTCAGGCCAGCCTGCCCCAGATCCCCAGGTCAGACACAGAGGCCACCCACCCAAAGACAGTACAGTAACTTGCTCAAAGGGTGGCAGCGATTCTCGGGGGGTGGGGCGGAGGGGTGTGGTGTCTCGGGCCAACCGACTGTGCAGTTAGACATGCCAAATTGCTGCCCAAGTCATCTGATACAAGAAGACATGGGCCCCCCTACCCTTTCAAGGAGAAGCCTGCGTTTGGTGACATGTGTTGCCCAGGGGATGGCGGCGCTTCCCGGTTGCATGCCATTGGACAGGTTGTGATGCCGCGATGCACTGACGTCACTCCCTAAGCCCAGCGCACCCCTCACAGGAAGTGGACAATCTCCTCAAGCAGTGCAAGGAATTGAAAATACACTTCATTACCAGTTCACCTCATGCTATGTGAACGTTTCTCATTTCGGTAGTGCTGCCGTTAGCAGACAATACAAGGTGGTGATTGTTGGAGATTTTAACTTTGCATAATTTGACTGGGGCACCCATACTGTAAAAGGGCTGGATAGGGTGGAGTTGGTCAAATGTGTTTAGGAAAGTTTTCTAAATAAACTTCAATTATTTATTGAAAAATAAATAAGTTGATGATTATACAACGGAGTCAAAGCCGATAATTCACCCCTAGAACCTATCATTTTCTTTTTCTTTGTCCATAACTTCACTAAATGTTTTAATATAGGCACATTATGTTGCTGAAACAAATTTACATTCCATCTAAACAAAAATTGATGTATTTCAAATTGAGAGATATTTGCCATCTCAATTTTGGCCCAACTAGAGGGCTGTTCCGAATCCATCAATGAACTAATAAATTTAAGTTGAGTTGCTTCATAATAATTTCAAAAATGTGGTAAATGTAGTCCCCCTAATTCATATTTCCAAGTTAATTTATTCAAGGCTACTCTTGAAAATTTACCTCTCCATAAAAACTCCCTAACCATTTTATTCAGATCTTGAATCTGACAGTATTTTTATTGGGTAGTTTGCAATCTTTGAATGGTTTGAGATTAGATAAATTTCAACTTTTTTTTGTGTATTTAACTTTATCTGTAGCGAAAAAATGTATTGCGAGTACGTGGAAAGATACGAATATGATTGATATCAATAGATGGCATAATGAGATTAAATATTGTTTAATAATGGAAAAAATTACATATGTTTCACGTGATAATTATAGTTTCTTTATTAATAAGTGGTTGTTATATTCAGAATATTTACATTTTGATTTACATTGATACTTAATTATTTCTTAATTTGTTTGTCTTTTCTTTATGGCTCACCTTAGGAAAGTTGGCTGAAAGGGGGGGGGGGTTCCTTTTTTTTCTCTTCTTTCTTTTCTTTCTTTTATATATATATAAAATATAATGTTCATGTTTATGGTTTATTGTTATATATGTTATTTACTATCTGTATTTTGAACGAATAGATAAAGTTTTTTTAAAAAAAAGGAAAGTTTTCTAAATCAATACATAGATTAACCAAGTAGAGAGGGTTCAATATTGGATCTCCTATTAGGGAATGAAATAGATCAGGTGATAGAGGTTAGTTTTAGGTTAATAATGGAGAAGGATAGAGCTGAGCCAAAGGTTGAAATTCTTGATTGGAATAAGGCAAATTTTGAGGAGATGTGAAAGGATTTAGAGGATGTGGATTGGGAGAATTTATTTTCAGGGAAGGCTGTAACAGATAAATGGAGGATATTCAAAGGGTAAATTTTGAGAATCCAGAGTCGGGTGTCCCTGTGAGGATTAAAGGAAAGGCCAGAAACTAAAGGGAGCCTTGGTTTTCAAAGGATATTGGGAATTTGGATTGGATGTGTACAACAGGTATAGACAGCAGGGAATAGATGAGGTGCTTGAGGAATATAAGGAGTGTAAAAAAAATCTTAAGAAAGAAATTAGAAAGGCTAAAAGGAGATATAAAGCTGCTTTGGCAGGGAAAGTAAAAATAAATCCAAGGGTTTCGACAGGTACATTAAAAGTAAAAGAATAGTGAGGGATAAAATTAGGCCCCTTGAGGATCAGAGGGGTCGGCTATGTGAGAAGTCTGAAGAGATGGGGGAAATTTTAAAAGATTTTATTTTCTTCGGTATTCACTAAGGAAAGGAATATTGAGGCAGGTGAAGTAAGGAAATCTGGCAGTGAGGTCATGGAAAATACACAGATTAATTAGGAGGTAATTCTGGCTATTTTAAAAAGAATCAAGGTGGATAAATCTCCGGGTCCTGACAAGATAATCCCTAGAACCCTGAGGAATGTTAGTGAACAAATATTGAGGGCTCTGACGGAAAAAAATTAAAATATTACTGGCCATGGGGCAGGTGCCAGAGGAATGGAGGATAGCTCATGCTGTTCTGCTGTTCATGAATGGATCCAAAAGTAAACCTAGTAATTATAGGCCTGTGAATTTGATGTCAGTGGTGGGTAAATTAATGGAAAGTGTTCTTAGAGATGGTATATACAATTATTTGGAAAAACAGGGATTGATTAGGAGTAGTCAACATGGTTTTGTACGTGGTAGATCATGTTTAACAAATCTTATAGAGTTTTTCAAGGAGGTTACCAAACAGGTTGACGAGGTGAAGGTTGTGGATGTTGTCTATATAGACTTTAGTAAGGCCTTTGACAAGGTTCTGCATAAGAGGTTAGTTAGGAAGGTTTAATCATTAGATATTAATGATGAAGTAGTGAAATGGATTCAACATTGGTTGGATGGGAGATGCCAGAGAGTAGTGGTGGAAAATTGTTGAATTGGAGGCCAGTGACTAGTGGAGTGCCTCAGGGATTGGTATTGGGTCAATTGTTCTTTGTCATATATGTTAACGATCTGGATGATAGGGTGGTAAATTGGATTAGTTAGTATGCAGATGATATGAAGATTGGTGGTATTATGGACAGTGAAGAAGGTTATCAAAGCTTGCAGTGGAATATAGGCCAGAAGAGTGGGCTGAAAGATGGCAGATGGAGTTTAATACTGATAATGTGAGGTGCTACATTTTGGTAGGACTAATCAGCAAAGATCATACACATTAAATGGTAGACAATTGAGGAGTGCAGTAGAACAAAGGGATTTAGGAATTCTGGTAGATAATTTCCTGAAAGTGAGTCACATGTAGATAGGGTGGTGAAGAAAGCATTTGGTATGTTGGCCTTCATAAATCAGAGTTATGAGTACAGGATTTGGGATGTCATATTGAAGTGGTATAAGACATTGGTGAGGCCAAATTTGGAATATTTGTGCAGTTTTGGTCGCCGAATTATAGGAGGGATATAAACAGAATAGAGAGAGGGCAGAGGAGATTTACAAGAAAGTTGCCTGGGTTTCAGGGTTTGAGTTCCAGGGGAAGGTTGGGCAGGCTGGGACTTTGGTCTCTGGAACATAGAAAGTTGAGGGATGATTTGATAGAGGTATTTAAAATTATGAGGGGGACAGATAGAGAAAATTTGGACAGGTTTTTTTCATTGAGAGTGGGGGGAGATTCAAACAAGAGGGTTGGATTGAAATTGAAGGGAGAAATGTGAGGGGGAATTTCTTCATTCTGGAGGTAGTGGGAGTCTGGAATGAGCTTCCGGCCAAAGTGGTTGATGTAGGTTCGATTTTAATATTTAAGAAAAAGTCGGATAGGTATATGGATGAGAGAGGTGTGGAAGGTTATGGGCCAGGTGCGGGTCAATGGGACTAGGTGGGAGTAGGTGTTTGGCTTGGACTAGAAGGGCCGAACTGGCCTGTTTCTATGTTGTATTTGTTCTGTGGTTATATATGATTATATAATATTCTCAAGAATTCTCATGTAGTAGCATTACTTCTGATAATCCAAATACACTACACAGTCTGGTCTTTTTTTTGTCTATACTGATAATTTCTCCTTCAAAAATCTCTAACATGAGCTCCTTTCTAAAACTTACTCTTCTGGAACCCAGTCAATTCAAAGATCAAAACCAATGCATCCATGTTTAAACTCTTAGAGCATTGGCAATCCCATCCAGTTAGCTTTGATTTATTTGCAATTAGTTTCAATACTTACACTGGTAATAATAATTACTTTAAGTCCTCTGTTCTCCCGAGGAGATTAATCTCCATAATTTTCAACTAACATAAGTATATATTTAACATCTCTGATATTGTGCAATTCCCCATTATAATCTCTTCTATTTTTTATTGGATCTTTTTTTTACTTCCTCAATTTTATTCTTTTTTACACATTCTTAATTTTTAAATATATTTTATGTGGCTGTGTAGCTTCAGCAAGCAAGAATTTCATTGCATTTGTACTCCGTATGATACCATGATTGTAAACTCTCCAAATCATCGGTTTGTCTAGCTTATTATTACTGTTCTTGTTATTCCTTGCTCATCATGTGATCATTTTTATGCGTCTTTCTATTACTTCTGACAACATTGTTTCAACCTAACCACTTTTACTTTTTACATATTTGTATCAGAGTGAAGTTATTATTCCTCAAAGAATACATATTCAAGAAGAATTATATATTGTACATTTTTTTTTACAATTTGTCCTTGTTCATCTATCATTATACCTTTTCAGCAAATTTCTAAACCTCCCTCAGACAATTCATGTCTCTTAATTGACTAAGCTTTTAGTTTTAGACAGCACTCTGATACATTATATAAAATGATATCTTAATTCGATTCCAAGAGGATGCTTCTTATATTATTATATGATCTAAAGTATCTTAAGGGCAATATATTGGCACAGCTGGTAGAGCCTGCTGCTTGAGCTAGCAGTTTGAATTCAATCCTAACTTTCTTTGCTGTCTGTGTGGAGTGTTCATGTTCTTCCTATGACCACTGGGTTTCCTCTGGGTCCTCAAATTTCCTCCCATATCCCCAAAAATGTTCAGGTTGGTATTCAATTGACCCACTGTAAATTTCCCCCAGAATGTAGTTGAATCTGTGGGGTGAGAGGAGTTAATGGAAGGCAAAAGAAAAAATAAAATGAATTAGGATAGGATTTGTCTAAAAATGGGTGCCTGATGATTGGAGCAGACCCAGTGGGCTGAAGGGCCTGAATCTATGTTGTAACAACTCCTGTTTGGTATCTTGATTCCTTGTTGTGCAACGCACTCCATGAACTTGATCTTTGTTCTTTGGCCAATTTAATTGTCCAGCCTACGGAAAGATGAAAATTGCCCAGGATTTTTGCATTATCTCTTTTACTTGCTCCTCCAATTTTCTGAAGTATATCCTGTCCAACCTTATGTTCCCGTTAGTGGTCCCACTAAATTTTCCTTACAGTGCTTCTTGTTCTTTTATTATTCTTTGTCGAATTCACACTGGAACATTCTATAGGTCTCACTCTTATCTCTACTTTCATCTATTTATTCGGGCTTCTCCACCATCCTTTGTTTGTTTGCTTAGCTGCCCTAAATATCCAATTCTCTTGACTATTTAGTTCCCAACCTGGTCACCACACAACTCTGAGACAGTAAAGGCTGGTCCCTCTAACCCACATTTCTCTTTGTGCTATTCATTCATCAATCTTGTTACAAATGCTTCTTGCTTTAAACTCTAACATAATTAATTTTAATAGTTTACTAATTGTCCCTGTTGTCCTATGTTTTACTATCAGTGTTAATCTCTCTGTCCTCTACTTGTCCAAACAGTCACATTTTTCTTTAGTTCTTGCTCAGAATTTGATGTGATCTGAACCATTCCTCTACTTTTTTAATTTAGAGTTTTGTCTATCGCCTGAGAACTCAGGATCCAGGTCCCAGGCAAATCTAAATTAATTTCCTCTCTTATTATGCACTTTTCAGGGCAGTCTAGTCCCCAAAAAGAGGCACAGGCATCCACATAAGGATTAAATTGAGCAGTTCTTCCCTGGTTTTACATGTTGTTCTCTAATCACCAGAGTATGTGGTATCATCTACTTCACTTGGTACTCAGATATTGGATTCTGGTGGCTTATGAATCATACCTATGAGGAAGTTTCCATGGCCCACCTATAACATGCATTGACCCTTTGATCCCAGCAAGACTATATATTTGGAAGCTTGTTGATTTTTATCTGAGGTGGGGAAAAACTGATGAAAGATTGGATAAGAATCTATAGCACTTGTGCAGATGGGTTGAGTATCCATCCCTGAGGATCACTAAGGACAATCATGTGGCATATAATTATGATCAAATGGCAATCCTATGTTCACCATAGAATGAACAACTAACCTCAACATAATTGGATCAATTACACAATTTGTAATTTATGATTCAACTTCAATAGTTGATACATGGACTGGCTAAAGAGAGATATGATTTTATTTTTGTTTGTTATATTTGCTTTCTTTCTAAAAAATAAACCTTTGATTTCTGTCACTGCAAAACAACTTTCTAACTGTTAGATGGTGTGCAGGTGAAAGAAACCTCTTAGCAGAAGCCTGAGAAACAAAAGATTTCTCTCCTGTTTGGAATTCAGTGCAACCTGTGGAATTAAAAATGGAGTGATTTATTTTTCACTTTGTTGAACATCTGCATGATAACAGTTGAAATTGAGAGGTTTGACTTGAGATCATAGAACTGAGTAACAAAGACCCAGTTTACAGTGGAGAGAGAAACTGAAATGTAGAAACATGGAGGGACCAGAATCAGAATCAGGTTTATGGTCATGAACATGTGTCATGAAATTTGTTGTTTTACAGCATTACTATAAATTGTAATCTTGTAAATACAAGATGTACAAAATAAATAAGAAGTGCAAAAAAGAGAATAGGTCCATCGGTTCAAATCTGAAGGTGTTTTTGTAATGTTGAGTGTGTGTCTTCAGGCTTCTGTACCTCTTTCTTGATAATAGCAGTGAGAAAAGGACTTGGCCTAAGTGGTGAAGATCCTTGATGATAGAGACTGTTTTCTTGAGGTACCACCTCTTAAAGATATCATTAATGGAGTGAAGACTAATGCCCATTATGATGCTGGCCAAGTTTAAACCCTCTGTAGCCTCTTCCTGTCCTGTGCATTGGCACCTCCATACAAGACAGTGTTGCAACCAGTCAGACTGCTTTCCACGATACACCTGTAGAAATTTGCAAGAGTCTTTGGTCACATACCAAATCTCTTCAAACTCTGAACGAAATATTGCCACTGGCATGCCTTCTTTATAATTGCCTTGACATGATGGTCCCAGGATAAGTCTTCAGGGATGTTGACAACCAGGAATATGTTTTTTTTTTACCCTCTCTACTGTTGATCTCACAAGAAGGACTGGTTTGTGTTCTCTTCACTTTGCCTTCCTGAAGTCCATAATTAATTCCTTAATTTTGCTGATATTGATTGCAAGATTGTTGTGGTGACACCACTCAACTAGTTGATCTATCTCACTCCTGTACACTTCCTCATTGTCATCTGTGATCTGCTAATAACCATTGTGCCTTTGGCAAATTTGTAGACAGCATTTGAATGGTAACTTGTCACACAGTCATGGATGTAGAGTAAGTAAAGCGGTGGGCTAAGCACGCTTCGTTGAGGTACATCTGGATTGATTTATCATTGAGGAGAAGATGTTGTTATTCATCTGCACTGTCTGTAGTCTTCCGATGAGTAAGTCAAGACAGTGGCATCACTAGGGTTGCCGTCACCCAGGGCAGTAACTCATGGTGACATTCACCCCTCCCCCGTGGACCTTTTCCTGCACCAGACTATACAGAATCCTTAGTAATGTTTTTTTGTACTAATGTTACTTGTAAATCGTAATTCCTGTACATTCATGAAGGTAATGGCAATAATGGTGAGATAAAAAAAACTAGCAAAATTTAAATTACACTTTTAAATTACAATATCATACGCACAGCCTCAATATATTTATATTTACATAGTTTCATGTGGTTAGTGTGAAAATTCAGTAAGAAAACAAATACTAATTACCACAATATTGTAGCTAAAACACAGAAACTTGACAAAACCATGACTATAAAAGCACCAGCAGCAATGAAAACAACAGCGTGTGCAGATGAAACCACGTTATTCGAAGTGTCATTGTCATTGGGTAATGACAACTCTGACCAGAGCTCATTAGAAGGTTCAAAAAGTAAATTAGCATCAAGTTTCAGCTTTGTAAATTTATTGATACATGTAAGCTGGGCTTACAAAAAATGTTTTTGTTGTTAATAACTAACTACCGGAATATTTTTAATAAATTTTGCTGAAACACTGAATAAAAATTTTATGGACAGTCATTTTGGTGTCATCGCCCCCCCCCCCCACTCTGATAATATCATCTGGTGCAGTCGTACCCCCCCAGTGACGGCAGTGAGTCAAGGATCCAGTTGCAGAGGGAGGTACAGAAGCCCAGGTTTTGAAGCTTGCTAACCAATGCTAAGGGGATAATGGTGCTGAAGGTCATCCAGGTGCATTACCATTTAATTAACATTGTCTTTCATACCAAAAATGGATAACATCTCTTTTATTTTCATTGTACAGTATGACCCATATATTTGCTCATTCATTTAATTTGTCTAAATTGCCTTGAAGCATCTTTGTATCTTCCTCACAACTTACAACCCACCTGGGCAAGTGTCTTCAGTAAACTTAGAAATTTGCTTCATTGGGGCATGTGTTGTGAATAGCTGGGACCTTAGAACTTCATTAGCTACCACCCCAAATAACTTCAATTAAGTTGTTTCACTAGCAGATTGCCAGTGGCTTTGGTAGGTCACATTATGAAGCCACCAAAAACACCTCTTTGCTGTAAATATATGTGGAGATATGGTTCAGCTGTTAACAGGTGTCACTGAGCTGGATTCCAGATCCACATCTCCCTGCAGTATTTTTGCTGCCTGCCGAATGATCTGGATCTCCATTCTCAAAGGTCTTCATCAGGTCATCTTTCAGTATCTCTCAAAAACTTTGGCTTTCTTGGTGGAAAATTCATTTAAAATATTTCCCTTGTGCATCAGTTTTAAGACTTAGAAGTATTTTTGTGCATTTATAAACTGAGCAGCTTTATAAACAGTGCCCATTTTGAGGATATAGTGAGGTCATCTTTGTTTCTCTATAGAGGTTTATGTTTGTGTAAGATCTTATCAGTTGGCACTCTCAGTAATAGTGCACAAATGCTTTAAAACAGGAACCAGATAACTTCAGGAAAGCTCTTAGGTGGAGGGAACCTGACAGTTTAAAAGGGCCTGAGGATTAGTTGAGGAAGTAGCTTAATAAGCAGGCAGAGTGTGTGAGGGGCTTTTTAAACTAATGTCCAAAAAGAATCCACTAGCCTTCTGGGAATATTTTCCTGGGTTATTTACTCACAAAGTTTATTAATTCTATTCTACCCACTGCCGCCAGTTCTCAACAAACCCACTTGCCCCAGATCGTAGCAGCCTGCCTCTGATTACAGTTAGATCCCAATAACATCTCAATACTGCCAGATCACAGCATTTCCCATTACTGACCAATCCCTGTAAAACCCTCAGCCACTCCATGTCGCTATACTCACATGTCAGTGACAATCCCCCACTGATACCTCCAGTTTCTAACAACAACACATTGAGCTCAGCCCGATCGTGATAATTTCCTTATTTCTGAAGATTTCACCAATTATAAACCTCTCTCCACTTACAACCATTTTGCAGAGAACCACAGATGCAAGTAAACTAAAATGACCACAGAAAATACTGGAAGTACTCAGCAGGTCAGGTCATCTCTGTGAGAAGAGATAGAGAATGAACAGTTCAGGTCAGAGTCTTCATCCCACATATTATAATTAGATTTCAACAAATTGAAAATGTACAACAGTACAGCACAGGAGTAGGCTGTTTCGCATGTATGTCTGCACCAAATGTGATGCCCATTCTAAACTAAAACCTGCAGTCGGTATGTGATATGTAACCTTCTATCCATGCATATTCATATACGGTATCTATCTAGAAGCCTCAAACTATTCATGTATACTGCTGTATCCCAGAAACCACACCACCTCTGCACCCCATCTTCAACGCTACTGTAGATATTGCCAGACACCAACGAAATCCCGACCCCACCCTATCAGCACTACCTAATCCTATCAGTACTGATCACTGGTAGTCTTCCACCAAATGGATTGACTGCAGGAATATTTTATGCATGACTTCTCCCAACTTGGATTTCATGTCTTTCTCTCAGGGTTCACAAACATCTGGTGTCAAAATTCTAGAACTTCCTGAATGCAAAACCCACAATACCCTCAAAGCAAGGAACCATTCATTGCAAAGTTTAGCAGATCCCAGGGACACTTTTCCACTGCTTCCAAATCACATGAAGTGACCTTTCTCCTAAACTCCATAAAGTACAACTGGATCTGAGCCATCCTTCCATTACTGCCAGACTATGACCTCAACCTTCACCCATTTTAGTTCCCAGCATTCCTCACTTGCTAAAAATTACTCTCATTCTAAACATTTTGGCACAATATTGGGTTTCTTCTAAAAGCTCCAATTCATTGTTTGCAATTACACACAAAATCCGAAGATCCACTTACTATGATACAAATCCTACATAGTGCATGCATTTCATGTAAGTCTAACATTTTCTCCGGCAGTACTTTTCATTTACACCAGAACTTTTATTACGGCTTTCTGCTTTTTCCATGCCTGTCAAACTAAAACTTACCTACTTTTATCTATAAATTTAAATGGATAACTTTCACCAAGTGACAGTGTTATAGAACAGTTTACTATCTCAGCTCTATCTGAAGTAGCTTATTTTTCAAGATTCAAGTAAAAACAAAGTGCAGGTCAAAGAGTGTCCTTTACATAGTAAAGATAAAGAAAGATGCCTTGATGAAGGGTTCAAGCCAGAAAAGTTGGTTACATATTTTTGTCTTTGCTATATAAAGAACACTGACCTGCTCTGTTTCTCCAACACTGTTTTTACTTCAACCACATGTCTGCAGACGTTTCTGCTTTATATTCAAGATTCAAAGTTCCTTTATTGACATGTAGTAAACACAGCAACATCAGTGGCAACACCCCCCCCCCCCCCCCCCCGAGCAAATTTTTCAAAACTGGTGCCTTTTCCCCTCTCAGTCCAAAGTTGCTGAAAAATCAGTGTGGGCCATCGTTCAACCACTGACTCATCATCTGGTATGGGATGTTGTGCTCGCTCCCCCTAATTTTAGAACCTGGCTACACCTCTGAGAGAAATATTACACAAAATTTGCTTTCGTCTGCCATAAGGCTGAAAGATTTGCCATCAGTAGAAATCTCCTGAAGTGCCTCTTGCAGTTAGAAAAGAGAAGGAAAGGAAAGTTCCCTCAGATTCCTTGAGTATCTGTGGATTCACCTCAAGCACTTCTGCAGATCCTGCAGCCACACAGATCAAAAGATGAGCAACCCAAGTTCCCGATCGGAACCTCCAAAATGATCAGGAAACCTTCAGAGCCCTCGGCACCCTCTCATATCCAAGTTCCAATACCTGGTGTCCCTTCAGCTGGTCTCAAGCCAGTCTCAGCAATCTGCAGTCTAGTGTGAATCTCTCAACCACATACGCCAGCAGCTTCAAGTTACCAGCACCCTGTGTTCTTCAGCCACAGAACCCCTCACTGGTCCACCACCATGTTCACTATCCCTCCCATGGTTCATCTCCTCTGCTTCTCCTTTTTCTGGTGCCCTGTGCCAGTTCACGGTTTCATCAGATTCTGCAACCTCTTGTAGCTGCTGCCAATCATTAAGCTCCACTATCTTGGATGCAGAGAATTTTTAAATAAAACCACCATAGGCTCCATTAATAGGTTGTTTAAAGCCCCTGTGCAGATCTGACAGCTGTCAGACTGGGCCCCACAGGAGCACTGTGTCTCCGTTCCCTAATCTCCATGGTTCCGCACCAGCAGCTGCCGTTACAGCAGCTTGGAAAGTGATGCTATTTTCCACATCCTGCTCATACAGGAACAGAGAGAGATACACGGACATTGACATTTTAGAGTGTTAATTCAGGTGCTTTCAGATGAAACATGGATATTCCCAGGATTCAGTAAACAAAAGTGCTGGATAAACTCAACAGGTCACACAGCATCAATAGAAAACAAAAGGCGTTCAATGCCTGAACCCTTCTTCAGGAGTGCTGAAATGGCATGGGGAGGGAGGGAAAGAGTGGAGAAGGGGAGAGAACACAGGCTGACAGGTGTATACTGGTGGGATGGTGAAAAAGGAAAAGAAACTGAGAAGGGATGGGGCCGATTGTAGAGGGCTACAATAGTTCTAATAGAAGGGGTGGAGAGCAGAGGAAGAGAGACAGAGGGATAGGGGCAGAGTTTTATATAGTCAGAATAATGTGAACTCTTTTGTAACTGCATAAGAATACATCCTACTCACTGTAGTAACTGTAGAGCACCTCTGGGGCGTAAGTATATGTATATATGTGAGTGTGTGAACAGTTTTCTGAGATGGTGGAAGGCATCAGTAAGTAAAATCTCTTGCATCTCTAAGTTATTTAAGAAGCCTCCCAAGTAACACAGAGACATAACATGGTGGTAGCGGTATAAGAGAACAGGAATAAAGCCACACGATTCATTGTGTCACTGAAATACAAAGGGGAAGAAGAGAAAAACCATTACTAACAAAAAATGGCTGGAACAACAGCAGTTCACCCAGTGATGGACGGGAAGGCTGAAGACATTGTTGAATTGTTTAAAAAGTTTCAGTAGAAGTTTAATTTAGCATTCAAAAGCTATTTTAAAAATGCAACAGCAGAGGGGAAAGTCAGTTATAGACTCCTCTGGTCAGGGGGAACAAGGCCTTGACATTCTTACTGAGGTGGAGAAAAATGATCCAGAGCAGATATTTGCAAAGTTTACTTCTAACCTTGAACCCAGGTCTAATCATAGAATTAAACACATAGTCTGATGAAACTATTGATGAAACTTCCTCACTAAACTAAAAATTGTTGCAGCAAAATGGAGATTTAAGAATATAGAGGAAAGATTCTTTCTTCTTCTTTGGCTTGGCTTCGCGGACGAAGATTTATGGAGGGGGTAAAAAGTCCACGTTAGCTGCAGGCTCGTTTGTGGCTGACCAGTCCGATGCGGGACAGGCAGACACGATTGCAGCGGTTGCAAGGGAAAATTGGTTGGTTGGGGTTGGGTGTTGGGTTTTTCCTCCTTTGCCTTTTGTCAGTGAGGTGGGCTCTGCGGTCTTCTTCAAAGGAGGCTGCTGCCCGCCAAACTGTGAGGCGCCAAGATGCACGGTTTGAGGCGTTATCAGCCCACTGGCGGTGGTCAATGTGGCAGGCACCAAGAGATTTCTTTAGGCAGTCCTTGTACCTTTTCTTTGGTGCACCTCTGTCACGGTGGCCAGTGGAGAGCTCGCCATATAATACGATCTTGGGAAGGCGATGGTCCTCCATTCTGGAGACGTGACCCATCCAGCGCAGCTGGATCTTCAGCAGCGTGGACTCGATGCTGTCGACCTCTGCCATCTCGAGTACCTCGACGTTAGGGGTGTGAGCGCTCCAATGGATGTTGAGGATGGAGCGGAGACAACGCTGGTGGAAGCGTTCTAGGAGCCGTAGGTGGTGCCGGTAGAGGACCCATGATTCGGAGCCGAACAGGAGTGTGGGTATGACAACGGCTCTGTATACGCTTATCTTTGTGAGGTTTTTCAGTTGGTTGTTTTTCCAGACTCTTTTGTGTAGTCTTCCAAAGGCGCTATTTGCCTTGGCGAGTCTGTTGTCTATCTCATTGTCGATCCTTGCATCTGATGAAATGGTGCAGCCGAGATAGGTAAACTGGTTGACCGTTTTGAGTTTTGTGTGCCCGATGGAGATGTGGGGGGGCTGGTAGTCATGGTGGGGAGCTGGCTGATGGAGGACCTCAGTTTTCTTCAGGCTGACTTCCAGGCCAAACATTTTGGCAGTTTCCGCAAAGCAGGACGTCAAGCGCTGAAGAGCTGGCTCTGAATGGGCAACTAAAGCGGCATCATCTGCAAAGAGTAGTTCACGGACAAGTTTTTCTTGTGTCTTGGTGTGAGCTTGCAGGCGCCTCAGATTGAAGAGACTGCCATCTGTGCGGTACCGGATGTAAACAGCGTCTTCATTGTTGGGGTCTTTCATGGCTTGGTTCAGCATCATGCTGAAGAAGATTGAAAAGAGGGTTGGTGCGAGAACACAGCCTTGCTTCACGCCATTGTTAATGGAGAAGGGTTCAGAGAGCTCATTGCTGTATCTGACCCGACCTTGTTGGTTTTCGTGCAGTTGGATAATCATGTTGAGGAACTTTGGGGGACATCCGATGCGCTCTAGTATTTGCCAAAGCCCTTTCCTGCTCACGGTGTCGAAGGCTTTGGTGAGGTCAACAAAGGTGATGTAGAGTCCTTTGTTTTGTTCTCTACACTTTTCTTGGAGCTGTCTGAGGGCAAAGACCATGTCAGTGGTTCCTCTGTTAGCGCGAAAGCCGCACTGTGATTCTGGGAGAATATTCTCAGCGACACTAGGTATTATTCTATTTAGTAGAATCCTAGCGAAGATTTTGCCTGCAATGGAGAGCAACGTGATTCCCCTGTAGTTTGAGCAGTCTGATTTCTCGCCTTTGTTTTTGTACAGGGTGATGATGGTGGCATCACGAAGATCCTGAGGCAGTTTACCTTGGTCCCAACAAAGCTTGAAAAACTCATGCAGTTTGGCATGCAGAGTTTTGCCGCCAGCCTTCCAGACTTCTGGGGGGATTCCATCCATACCTGCTGCTTTGCCACTTTTCAGTTGTTCGATTGCCTTATATGTCTCATCCAGGGTGGGAACCTCCCAGGAAAGATTAGTAATCAATTAAATGGGGGAGTGCCCATCCAAAAGTGCAAAAGTCTCTTATAGAGAAAGATAGTTTGAAGCTGGCTGAAGCTTCAAAGCCACGAGGATGCAAATGAAATCCCTATCTATGCAGACCCACCCATAGCAAAGAGAAGGAAGGGTTGATGCTGGAAAGAAAACCATCAGACAAATGCAAACCCCCAAGACCTGCAGGAAGTGTGGCAGATAACACCCCTTCAGTGACTGAAACAAATGGGACGGTTCTGAATGTAGAGCCTGTGGTAAAGTAAACCACTGGGCGAAGATGTGCATGACTGGTATGAAGAAAACGGAAATGCCAGTGAAGAAAGAAGACAAGAAGAAGATCCACCACATAAGAGGAAACTACAATGAGGACTCCTACACCCAGATACTGGACACAGAATTCATACATCTTCATGAGATATCAGATGAGATGAAAGAAGGAAGTGAGTTGCACACAAGAATCCAAATACAGAGGACAATCCAGATCAAGCCTACGATATTTAACCTAAAGGTGAAGCTGGATACTGGATCACAAAACAATGTCCTTCCACTCAGACTCTACAGCCAGATGTTCCCAGAGAACATAAAAGGGTGAAACCACAATTGTACATGTAAATGATATGACCTTTTATTTTTGACCATGCTCTCACTGGCCGGCTCATGACTCCTCCCCTTTATCACCCATAAAGGCTGTCATGCTACAATCCTGCCCCCAGTTCGAGTTCAGGTCAGGGAGAGGCAGCAACACAAGGGATGTTGTCCATCTCTTGCTAATAAAAGCCTTCAATTCCAGTAGCAAAATCGGAAAGAACCACCCACTGAGGTGAGTTTCAGTTTCAACTGTTTATTTGAAAGCTCACGCACTGCTTTTTAAGGGCGAGCTTGCGCGACGTCATTACGCAGCCTAAAGGGCACGCACGATGGCCAAGGCCACAAGGAACCCCCTAACCTGATGGCATCATCTTAAAGTAGCTGCTCCGCTACCGCGGCCTTCACATACAGAGCCAGTTCGCCTGTGTCGTGATGTGCACCACCACACAACCCCCCACCCCACCCCCCCCCCCCCCCCAGAACCAGCTTTTGTGTCCTGTTGCTTTGGGCGGCTGCCCCCATTTCTTTGGCTGCGCGGTCATGACTGGTTGACTGGGCTCCAGGTGAGCTACTTTTAGTCTGTCTGCCGTGAACAACTCCTCTTTGCCCCTAATGTCTAGAGTGAAAGTCTTGCCAGAATGGAGTAGGACCTTGTACGGGCCCTCGTAGGGCCGCTGGAGAAGGGCTGGGTGTGGGCTGTGCCGAACGAACACAAAGTCGGCTGTGGCTAAGTCTTTAGGGATTCACGCTGGATGATTGCCATGGTGGGAGAAAGGTGGGGGGGGGTGGGGAGTGCAAACATGGCCAACTTGTCCCGCAAGTCCTGTAACAGTGTTCTCTTTCCGGTGCTTGAGTCCAGAGTCAGGGAGAAGAATTCACTGGGTAGGGACAGGGGTTCGCTGTAGACTGCATCTTCTCATCCTTTTTTTGAGCCTGCGCCAACTGAAAATAGTCCAGGCCAGGGGGTAGGGTCTGGATGGTGGGGCGCGAGAGCGCGTTGACCATAGCATTGTCTTTGCCTGCAAGGTCCCGGATGTCCGTGATGAATTCCGAGATGTAGGGCAGTTGACATTGTTGACACGCTGACTAGGGGTCCTTGGCCATGGCGAGGGCATGGGTTAGGTGCTTGTGGTGCGTGAAGGCCATAAATGGCCTGCCCTCTAGAAAGTACTGGGAGTGCCTGATGGCCAGGTAGAGGGCCAGGAGCTCCCTGTCGAACATGCTATATTTGAGCTCGGGGGGGCGCAGGTGGCAGCTGAAGAAGGCCAGGGGTCTCCACTGACCTTGCACTGACTGTTCAAGGATGCCTCCGATGGCTGTGGCTGACACATCTACGGAGAGCGCAGAGTGCACATCAGACCACGGGTGAACTAGTAAGGTGGTATTTGCCAGGGCGTCTTTGGTAGTGGTGAAGGCTGCCTCAGTCATGGCAGAGTCTTGTTTTTGGTGGCTATCATGGTGAACAACGGTTGCATGATGCGGGCTGCCCCTGGGATGACGGGATTGTAAAAGTTAACCATCCCAATGAACTCCTGGAGGCCTTTGAGGCTGTCGGGTTGGGCGAACTGGCATATATGCTGTCACCTCCTCTGCCGATGGCGTTGCTCTGTCTGCCATGATGGTGAGGCCTAAGAACTGCTTGCAAAACTGGCATTTTACCACGTTAACAGTGAGCCTGAACTCTGCCAGACAGGCAAACTGTCTGTGGAGGTAGGCCTCGTGGTCTCTGCTGGCGATGAGGATGTCGTAGAGGTAAATGAACATGAAGTCCAGGTCCTTGCCGACTGCGTCCATCAGGTGCTGGAAAGTTTGCGCCATGTTCTTGAGGCCGAAGGGTATGCGCAGGAATTCAAAGAGTCCGAAAGGGGTAATGATGGCCGTCTTGCCGATGTCGTTGGGGTGTATGAGGATTTGGTGGTAGCCCCGGACTAGGTCGACCTTCAAAAACACCCTCGTGCCATGGAAGTTGGCTGTGAAATCCTGAATGTGGGGGATGGGATAGTGGTAAGGCGTGGTTGCATTATCCAGGTGGCGGTAGTCTCCGCAAGGTCGCCAACCGCCCATGGATTTGTGGACCATGTGCAGGGGGGATGCCCGTGGGTTGTTGGATCTGTGGACTATCCCCAACTCCTGCATGCGGGAGAATTCTTGGCCAACTTCAGCCTATCTGGGGGCAGCCTTCAGCACCCCTTGTTGTGGCATGGTGGAGGTGAACTGCGGCCGGAGGATCGCCAGGAATTAATTGAATTTATGGCCATACTCGTCGTTGGTGGCGCTGACTGCTGCTACGCCTGGGCTGCGGGCAGTGGTGGCCTCAAGGTGGACTGTCTGGAAAGTCTGGCCGTGTACCAAGTGCTTGCCTTTGAGGTCCAACAGCAGAATGTGAGCTCGGAGAAAGTTGGCACTGAGGATCGCTGTGCCCTCTGCGGCTAGGGTGAATCTCCAACAGAACTTGTCGCTTTCCAGCTAAATGTGCACATTACGCGGGCTGAAAGTCCAGATGTTGGTGCCGTTGGCTGTCCGTAGCATGGGGCCTCGCTGTCGGGTGCGAGTCTCCAGTGTGGTCGGTGGAATGACGTTGAGTTCGGCACCCGTGTTGACCAGCAACTGTCAGCCGCTCACCTTGTCTGTCACATGGAGGAGACTGTTGGTGTGGCCAGCCATCACAACCATTAACAGCGGTATGCCTGGTTGTTTACCTGAAACGAGCAGGATTGTCTGCATTTGTGTGCCTGGGCTCCCCTACACTGATGATAGAAGCATCAGGTGTTGTTCGGAGCCTCCGTCTTTCTGCTGGGGCACAGTTGTAGCCGGCTGGGTCACCTGACTCATGGCCACTTCATTTTCGCAGTTTGTGAGCCACAGGACGTCTGCTCAGGCTGCTACCTTGTGTGGGTCCAAGAAGTCTTCATCTGCCAAGAGTAGCTGGATGTCATCCGGAATTTTTTCAAGGAAGGCCTGCTCAAACATGAGGCACGGCCTGTGGCTTTCTGCTAGGGCGAGCATCTCGTCCATGAGATGAGACGGTGCCCTGTCTCCCAGGCCATCCAGATGCATGAGACTGGCGGCACGCTGGTGTCTGGGGGGGGTAGGGTCATCGATTAGGTCATCCTCTCTGGCAGCAGTCTCCTGGTCAAGGGCACTGATGATGTGGTAGAACATCGTTGAGTCAGAGCTGATCTCCCGGAGGTGAAACTGTGCTTCCGCTTGCCCGAACCATGTGCGTGGGTGAAGCATCCAGAAGTACGGTAGCTTCACGGCAACTGTGTTCACTGCTGCAGCGTCTAGAACGTAGAGACTAGAATCTTCTGGGGTTGTCAGGGTCACCAATTCTAACGGTAGGTACAAAGAGCAAAATTGGAAAGAACCACACACTAAGGTGTGTTTCAGCTGTTTATTTGAAAGTTCGTGTGCTGCTCTTTAAGGGCGAGCTCGCACCACGTCACCACATCAGCTGCGATGTCATGATGCAGCCAAAAGAGCATACATGACGGCTGACGCCACAAGGAATCCCCGAACCCGACAGCGCCATCTTAACGCGGCTGCTCCACTACTGTGGCTGTCACATACGGAGCCAGTTCGCCTGCGCTACAGTGTGCGCCGCCACAATGCTTCAATAATAAAAGGGTATCCAAAAGACGGTGCATTGGAAACAGCAAATGTCCCGTTAACAGCCTATGGTGGACCCATGATCAAGCAGCGAGGGAGAGCTAAGATCAATGGCTGCCATAAGGGAAAGAAAATCCTCTGTACATTGTACATGGTAGATAAAGACAGACCAGCAATTCTAGGTCTGGATAGCTGCCAGGAGTTGCATTTGATCTTTGTCAATTATGAGATCCAAATGAAGAAGATATCCAAAAAGATCAACAGAAACACATAAAAAAAAGAGGAAATGATTTCCATAGGCCATGGCACACAGTGGGAGCAGACTTGTTCACTGAGAATCAAGAGTGATATTTAATAGTAGCCTGTTACTACTCTATGTTTCCATTCATCAAAAGGGTGAAAGACTTGAGAGCATCAACTATCACCACAGAAATGAGTGGTCCTTCCTGAACAAGGAATACCCGAGCAAGGAATATGTCACAATGGAACACAGTTCACGTCACAAGAATTCCGAAAGCTGGCTGCAGAGTATGGGTTTGTTGTCACTACATCGTCCCCACACTACCCCAAAAGTCATGAGTTCATTGAAAGACAAGTGCAAACTGTGAAACACACACTAGTTAAGTGTCATGAAACAAAAGAAGACCTACACCTCGCTCTTCTATCATTACGAACAACACCTTTAAGGGCTGACATGAAGTTCCCGTCAGAAGTTCTAAATGGCAGGAGATATAAAACAACTCTCCCAAGCAAAATACACCCTCCAGAAGACCAGGAGGAAAACAGAAAGACGCCAGCATTATAATAAACATGCACATACATTGCCAGAACTCTTCAGAGGGCATCATATGCATATTCAAGAGCCAATGTTAAAAATATGGACCCCAGCAAAGGTCATTAGAGAAGCTGAGACACCAAGATCATACATTGTTGAGACAAACTCTGGCAGTCAGCTGAGGAGGAACAGAATTCACATCTGGCCAATGTGATGAACCAGAAAGCTTTAACACCAGCAAAGCCTGCAACATCAATATCAAGTGAGGATTCGAGTGAAGAGACCACATCCACTAATACTGAAACATCAACACAGCAGTTGTCAGGTGAAGCACAACAACCTCCATCTCCCACACGTGGACCAGCAACACAGAGCCCAAAGGTCGCAGACAAATCCACAAGATGGTGAAGGGACATACTGCTGCCGGTGCGATATCGATAAGAACGATTTAAAAATCGTTGTGTAAATAAACGAGTACAAGTTCATTTACTTCAGTTGCACTGGAAAGAAAGTGATAAAGAACAGTAAATTTTTCTTTATCTTGAGAAGGAGGGATATTACATAGTCAGGATTGTGTGAATTATTTTGTAACCCTTCTCACTGTAGTAAATCTAGTGCACCTCTGTGGAGCATATGTATATGTATATGAGTGTGTGAACAGTTAAACAGAGACATAACAGCGGGGGACGTTAACATAAATTGGAGAAGTCCATATTAATACCATCCGGTTGGAGACTCTCCTCCTGCACCTCATAAACTCCATAGCTTCAAGGCCTCCTGTCCCATCCATTGGTTAACCAGGCTCAAGGCATCCAAGTCACCCTCTTCAGTCCCTGCTTCTAAACCATTCAATATGTGTTTCCAACCATGAGGACGTAGGACTCGTGAAATCTGAAACAAACAAAGCACAAAGGACAAAATGTTGCAAGATGTATTCCTGAAGTTACTGCATAAATATAATTTTATTATATCTTCTGAATCTTAAATACTGTGGGATGTGTTAGTATGTATTGTCTAAATGCTTTCACTGCTGTTAAAAAAAATGCTTCTGGGACTTTATGAAAGAAATACTGATGGGAAATTACTCCCTCTTTTTTAAAGCTCAAGTTTATGATTAGTGTGTGCAGATGGTCCAAATGTACAGATCGAAATATTGGTGCACAGCAATAAACCTCCATATTTCGAAAAGGTTCTGTGGAGCTGTCCATTGAAGAACAAACTTATATCAGGGAAGGTAGACACCTGTCAGCCCAGATGACCTTCTGCTGAATCCATGAATAATCACTTGGTGATAATCACTATCCATAACCAAATGATTCTCCCTGCCATGCCCTGTTACGTTGGAATTTCTATCGAGTGAAAGGGAAAACTGGAATATTCAAGCACATGATATTCTAATGAATCATTTGTGCAATTGATATTTCACAGCTCTTCTAAAGATACTCATTTAAGTGTGAAACAGGACGAATTAATGGCAACAATGCACTGTCACCGAGTGGAGCCTAATTAAGTTACCAGCCAAATGCATATGTACAAACTAATAAAATGACAGTATCATCAACATAACATGCTACAAAGAGTTAATCTACTTTACAACAGGATGTACGGGAAATACTTTTCAAAATTAGTTTGTTGGCTATAAAAGGATTCCAATATGCTGAGATCAAGAATGGCACCATACAAATGCAAGTTCTTCTCTTAACTACTACTAGAGCCCCCCAAGATCCTCAACATGGTTATCCAACTGCACGAAAACCAACGAGGTCGGGTCAGATAAAGCAATGAGCTCTCCGAACCCTTCTCCATTGACAACGGCGTGAAGCAAGGCTGCGTCCTCGCACCAACCCTCTTTACTATCTTCTTCAGCATGATGCTGAAACAAGCCATGAAAGACCTCAACAATGAAGACGGTGTTTACATCTGGTACCGCACGGATGGCAGTCTCTTCAATCTGAGGCGCCTGCAAGCTCACACCAAGACACAAGAGCAACTTGTCCGTGAACTACTCTTTCCAGACGATGCCCCTTTAGTTGCCCATTCAGAGCCAGCTCTCCAGCGCATGACGTCCTGTTTTGCGGAAACTGCCAAAATGTTTGGCCTGGAAGTCAGCCTGAAGAAAACTGAGGTCCTCCATCAGCCAGCTCCCCACCATGACCACCAGCCCCCCCATATCTCCATCAGGCACACTGAACTCAAAACAGTCAATCAATTTACCTACCTCGGCTGCACCATTTCATCTGATGCAAGGATCGACAAAGAGATAGACAACAGACTCACCAAGGCAAATAACGCCTTTGGAAGACTACACAAAAGAGTCTGGAAAAACAACCACCTGAAGAAACACACAAAGATCAGCATGTAAAGAGCCGTTGTCATACCCACGCTCCTGTTTGGCTCCGAATCATGGGTCCTCTACCTACGGCTCCTAGAACGCTTCCATCAGCGCGGTCGCCGCTCCATCCTCAACATTCATTGGAATGACTTCATCACCAACATCGAAGTACTCGAGCTGGCAGAATCTGCAAGCATCGAATCCATGCTGCTGAAGACCCAACTGCGCTGGGTGGGTCACGTCTCCAGAATGGAGGACCATCGCCTTCCCAAGACCGTGTTCTATGGCGAGCTCTCCACTGGCCACCGAGACAGAGGTGCACCAAAGAAGAGGTACAAGGACTGCTTAAAGAAATCTCTTGGTGCCTGCCACATTGACCACCGCCAGTGGGCTGATATCACCTCCAACCATGCATCTTGGCGCCTCACAGTTCGGCGGGCAGCAAGCTCCTTTGAAGAAGACCGCAGAGCCCACCTCATTGACAAAGACAAAGGAGGAAAAACCCAACACCCAACCCCAACCCACCAATTTTCCCTTGCAACCGCAGCAACCATGCCTGCCTGTCCCGCATCGGACTTGTCAGTCACCAACGAGCCTGCAGCAGACATGGACATACCCCTCCATAAATCTTCGTCCGTGAAGCCAAGCCAAAGAAGAAATAATAATAAGTTTCTATAATTATTGGCAATAACATGTTGTGTTTGATTTATTGGTATTCCCTTTGTGGTTAAAAATAAATACTTTGTGTATAACTGAGCTGAATAGGTTTGTGTAGACATGTTTAATTTCAATATGTAGGCTGTGTTTGCTTGAAATGAGAATAGATGTGGCATCATGGGATTGGGTTCGATAGATGAAAATTGACAATAATTCTTGCTGAAAATGCTACTGTTTGAACTTAATCAAGCACAGAACCAGACTCAATTTTAACATTGGGCTAGGGAGTCACTCACAAGTCCAGCATTTACTACCCATCCCTCACCAGTGGTGACCCCAGCATGAGTTTCTCAAGCACATCTGTGAAGCACTTATCTGCTACTTTCCATCTGTTGAAGATGCTTTCATGGTATCATTAGATGGGAAATTCCAGAATTTTTACCATCAGCAATGAAGGAACAGTGGACATGGAGATGATAATGGAAAGGCTTGAGAAAAGTAAGGAAATGAGTATCATTCTGAGAGTCATTGCTTTGAATCAGCTGTTCCAGTTACATTTTTTAATTTTTTTACTAGAGCTTCTTGGTAATCTATCTATCTATCCATCCACCCATGTACCCACTTTGGTCTGAGGATCCCTGGCAAGGCCAGGATTCATTACTTGTTCTTGAGGAGGTGGTACCAGGCTGCATCCTTGAATAATTGCATTATTTCTGATGAACATACCCTTCACAGTGCAGTGAGTGTGGACTTATGGGTAGTGATCATGGTGGAGCAGCAATATGGCACTTGGAAGAGAACCTGCACGCCCACATGCCATACAGCTGCTACATACAGCCTTCCTGATGATAGCGGCTGCAAATTTGAATGGTGTTATTGGAATAACCTGGACAAACAATTATGTTAAAGTTTGAAGATAGTACAATGCTGGAACCACATTGTTTAGAATGATTGATGGGGACCAAACAAGCAGGTTGCTTTGTCCTGCATAATTCAGCTTCTTGAGAACTGTTGGAGCTTCATTCACCTATGGATTGACCTCCTGATATTCAGAAGCATTAGCAGGTTCCCCTCAACTCATCCTCCAGGGGGTAGTCATGTGATGGAGTAGTGGCCGGTCGGGGAACTCCAGCCCTCTCCGGAAAAGTTTAAAAAAAACACAGAAAACACAAAGGCACAAACACAAAAATTAAAATAAAGTAAAAGTAAAGGTGGGAAGAAAATGGCAGGGAAGAAAGAAAAGTCGAAAGTAACGGGAAGAAGAGAAGAAGAAAAGACATCGGAAGAAGAAGGTGAAGGCCTTACCTGTCCGAGGAGGCCCGGTGTGGAGAGAGAAGCCCGCTCCCTCAGGTCAGTTGAAGTCCCGAGCTCGGGACTACAAAAATGGCTCACAGAGCCAAGCAAAAGTGCGCAACCACGCATGCGCAAGACAAAAAAAAACACTGACGGGAGGGGGTACCAGCTCTGAGGAGTCGATCTCCACAGCTGAGAATGACAGCCACAGCACAACAAGAAGAGAACATAGAAAACAACGAGAACAAGAAAGAGAGTAAAAAGAAATAAAGGAAACAACAGATGACCAACCCGGAGGAAGAAGAAGAAGAAGAACATAGAGAAATGGAAGAAGAAGGGAAGGGCAAGACAATGGATTTTTTTTTAAAGAATATATGGAATCAGTAAAAGAATGGCAGTCACAAGAATTTAGTGAAATAAAAAGAAGAATAAAAAGTACAGAAGAAAAAATGAATAGATTAGAGATGGTCATGTCAGATATAGGAAAAAGAGTGGACAAGGTGGAAGAACGAGAAACAGCCGTAGAAATGGAAGTAGAGGACTTAAAAAAGAAATAAGAAGAATTTAAGAAAAAAGTTAAAGAGACACAAGAGCTGTTAGCTCAGAAGATAGATATAATGGAAAATTATAATAGAAGAAATAATATAAAGATAGTGGGTCTTAAGGAAGATGAAGAAGGCAAGAATATGAGAGAATTTATAAAAGATTGGATCCCCAGGGTCTTAGGAAGACCAGAATTACAGGAAGAAATGGAAATAGAAAGGGCACATAGAATATTAGCCCCTAAACCACAGCCACAACAAAAACCAAGATCCATTTTAGTAAAATTCCTAAGATATACAACAAGAGAAAATATATTGGAGAAAGCAATGAAGAAAATAAGAGAAGACAAAAAGTCACTGGAATACAAAGGTCAAAAATTTTTTTTCTATCCAGACATAAGTTTTGAACTCCTGAAGAATAGAAAGGAGTTTAATACAGCAAAAGCGATCCTATGGAAAAAAGGATATAAATTTATGCTAAAGTACCCAGCGGTACTTAAAATAGTTATTCCAGGGCAGCAAAACAGACTATTCTCGGATCCGGAGGAAGCACGAAAATTTGCAGAACTACAAAACAGACAGAGAGATGAAGACATGTAACGAGAGCAAAAATGATCACGAACTATATGTATGTGTGTATATATATAAAAACACCCAACCCCAACCAACAAATTTTCCCCTGCAACCACTGCATCCGTGTCTGCCTGTCCTGCATCGGACTTGTCAGCCACAAACGAGCCTGCAGCTGAGGTGGATATTACCCCTCCATAAATCTTCGTCCGCGAAGCCAAGCCAAAGAGAAGATATATATATGTGTGTATGTATATATGTGTGTACATGAGTGTATGCATATTAAAAAAATATATATAGAGTATAAAGAAGAATTAATAAGGGAAAGAAAGGGAAGAGAGGAAGTAAGGAGGGAATTAAGAGAGTGACCTTTATTGTATATGAAAATTAAAATCTTTTCTGGGGGGGCTGGGTGGGGAGGAGTTACGGTCACTGCGAAATCAGTTGACGCTTGCGAGTGAATTCGCAAATCCAAATGGAGAGGGGAGATGTGGTTGCCCGACAAGGGATAAAGGGCAACTCAGGAAGGGGAGGGGATAGTGGGGTTAAAGAAATTTTAGATAGGAGAATAAGGGAAATGTTTGATGTTTTAGAAATGTTGTCTTATAAAGTGTTCAAAAAAAGAAAGCAGAAATGGATAAGAAGGAAAGGTGATGATGAGGAAACGGAAAGGAAAGATAAACAAAGTATGAAATGGCTACGTTGAACTATATGACTTTAAATATTAAAATTTAAGAAATAATATTACAATATTTGAACAAATATGGGAGCCATACATGAAACACAATAGAGAAAACCTACCGGGGACATCTACCACCTAAAATGACAGAAGGAGAAGAGAATGAAAAGAATTGACTCAGTGGAATTTCTTGTTTATTTTTATTGAGTGACAACATTGTTTGACGGGTTTAATGTATCTTAGATTCTGAACTTTAAATGAATGTGAGGGGAGGTAGGGAGGGTGGGATGGGAAGAGTGGGGGGGGGGAGAAAACGGCACTGTATATATTTGAAAAGGAAAATGTATGTATCTTGATCAATGTGGTTTATAGTGTGAAAAATAAAAAATAAAAAAAAAACTCTTCCTCCAGTATATTGACAACCACACTAGGGCTGCCTCACTCACCCACAATGAACTTGTCATCGTAATCCACTGCGGCCAACTTCCACCCCGATCTCAAACTCACCTGGCCCATCTCCAGCAACACTCTCCCCTTCCTAGATCTCTCTATCTCCATCTCAGGAGACAAGCTTTCCACCGACATACTATAAACCCACTAACCTCCACAACTACCTTGACTACACTTCCTCACACCCTGTCCCCTGCAAATATTGTATCCCTTTCTCTCAATTTTTCCGTCTCCATCACATCTGTTCCCAAGATGAGGTCTTCTTGTTCAGATCTGCAAAATGTCTGCCTTCCAGAAACGAGTCTTCCCCTCCATCACCATCAAATCAGCCTTCACCCACATCTCCCACTCATCTGCCCTGGCCCCCTCTGCCCCTAGATGTAACAAACATAGAACCCCTATTATTCTCACCTACCACCCCACCAGCCTCTGCATCCAACACATTATCCTCTGAAATTTCTGGAACTTACAACAGGATCCATTGTCAGACACATATTCCTCTCTTGTCCCCTTTCTGCCTTCTAGAGAGACCGCTCCCTCTGCAACCCTCCCTACCAATTTCCCCCCCAGCACCTTTCCCTGTGGCTGCAGGAGGTGCCACACTAGCACCCACACCTCCTCCCTCACCATGGTTCGGGGCCCAAAACAGGCCTTTCAAGTGAAGCAACACATCACTTTTGATTCTGCAGGACTGATTTACTGCATACAGAGAGACTGGGCGCAAAGTGAGCATCTTCACTCTATCTGCACCAGTGACAGAGACCTCCCAGTAGCCAACCATTTCAGTTCGGTGTGACAGTCCCACACTCACATGTCTGTCCATGGCCTTATATACTGTCCTACCAAGACCACTCGTAAATTGGAGGAACAACACCTGATTTTCTGTCTGGGCACTCTCCAGTCATATGGCATGAGCAACAATTTTTCCAATTTCTGCTAACCTGCACCCCCCTCTCTCACCCCTCCCCTTCCCCTTTCCAGTTCTCTTCCCTCCCTTCCCTCTCCCTTCACCTCCTCCCCTTGATCGCTGCTAACCCCTCCCTCCCTTCTGCACCTATCACCTCCTGCCTTTGCGACCACCCCTCCCCTACTCTTTTGTTCAGATGCCTGCTGACATTTTTCCATACCTTAATGAAGGGCTCAAGCCCGAAATATCAGTTATCTATTTTTAACGATATAAAGTACACTATTTGACCTGCTGAGTTTCTCCAGCATTGTGTTTTTACCAGAGAACACTGTTTCATCAGGTTGTATTTGTGCAATTGGATGACAATAAACATGGGTTGGCTTGACTTGAGTAAGTGGTTATGTTTACTCTTTCTGGAAATGATTATTGTCCAGAATTCTGGTGATACAAATATTACTTGCAACATGTTGGTCCATATGTGAATGTTGTTAGTTCTTGCTGCATGCTTGCATGGACTGTTTGAATTGAATATTGGGCATGCATTAGACCACATTCCAACTTTGATCTCATGATGAGAAAAGATCATTGTTGAAGCATTTGATCATGGTTGAGCTCAGAATTCCTCTCTGAGGAACGCTTGCAATGATGTCCTGGGGTGAAGATAATTGACCCCTATCAACCACAACCATTTTCTTTTATTTAAGGTATGACTCCAGATGGTGTGATTTGGCGTTGATGTGCATTGACTTCATCCACACTCCATCAAATGCTGACTCGATGTCATTTGACTCTTTTTACAATTAAAAACCCTTATTATTGCCATATACACAACCCCTCTCTGGAAGCTGGCTTGCTTTTTCGCACAGATCAGAAGAAATGCCAGGTCAGTGAGTCCTTTTACACAGAAGCCAGCTTCCTGGAGCAAAAGAGGTGGGAAGTGTAGTACAGCAGCACTGGCATCTAGTGTGATGTAAAGCATATGCACCGGGCAGTGACATTGCTCTGTACACAATAAAAGTGGTTGAACAACATGTGCTTGTGCTCGCCATGCACATAATTTCCGCTCTTCGAATGCAAGTAAATCTTCTGCACATCGTATTCAACGTTTTGAATGTGGCATTCATGTCAATGACTTGTTCATTTGATCAGAAAAACATTGGAGGAGAATGTGAAGAAAAGCAGGGAGCAGTTTAAGGCAGAAAGGCGCACAGACGCCATAGACAGTGATGATTGGTTTTTCGGAGTCAATTCGCACTGGTCTCTGATAGAAGAATGTAGAGGAGAGAGAGAGAGAGAGAGACCACTTGGGCCTCTGTTGTGGTCTAATATACTCAACAACTTGACGAAGATGAGCAGAGGGGTCATTTTCATATATCTTGGGACACTTTTGACTTTGTATTGAAACTCATTGAGCCACACCTGAGATGCAAGACAACAAACTGGCGACAGCCTCTGGAATCTCGGCTTAGACTCGCCGTTGTTTTGTAGTGGTATGCTACTCCATGCGAATATCGATCCATCAGTTGTATTTTTGGTGTTGGTGTTGCCACTGTGTGTGTGTTGGTACACCAGATTACTGGAGCATTGAGGAGGGCTTTTTCTAAACGTGGTGTGCGTATCCAGGAGACAATGGATGGATTTGCGGGACGGGGGTATCCAATGTATGTTGGTGCTATCAATGCCATGCATATTCCCATCATCGCACCCCCCTGCCATCCCATGATGACACACAAGCATACTACAATTGGAAAGGGTGGTATAGATGCCTAACCTTTTATCCAGAATTCTGAAAATTGGCAACCTCCCAAAAACTGGCACTTTTTTCAGTAGATAACATTATACATAAGTAACATTAATTTCCCATTGAAAATTGTCCGTTCTCAGAGGGAGACCTCCCGTCCCCAGTCCCCCTTATCCCTATCCCCACCACCGTGGCGCCTTCTCTTACATTCAGTAGAAAGGTAATTCTCGGCCCACAGCACCGGGTGGGAGAGAAGCATGCAGTAGCTGGCTCAATGCGGGAGCAATGGCTGTCTTCCTTACCCATAATCCCAATCACAGCTGGAGCTAACCTGGTGCTACCATGTCAGGAGTTAGGTGGGGGGCAATGAATGGCACTGAGCTACAGGGGTGTGCCTGAGGCCCGCCCAACGAGCTGGTGGAGTGCCTGAAAGCTCCCAGCCCAATGGCCCGCTCCTCCTGCAGCTCTGTGTCTCATGTCTGGGCTTCTACTCCGTTTGGCCGTCGGCTCTGAGCAGCCGACGCTGGCAATCTCCTGTACAGTGCACGTTGAACCCACCCCCTAACTGCACTCAGCCTGGTCGAGGGAACAAAATAGTCTGGCACCAGCCCTGGAGGTGGTGGGTGACAGATGGCCAGGGGCAAAGAGGGTGACGGATGGCCGGAAGCGAGGGGGATGGCGGATATCCGGAGTGGTTTGGGGAGGGGGTGATGGATGGCTGGAGGGGGCAAGGGGGGCTACAGACGGTGAGGTCTAGGAGCGAAGTATTTGCTTAAAGAGACCAAAATCAAAATGATTGTAATATCAGGAAGATTCTGAACAGTTAGGCATCTGTATTCGATTATTCTTCAAGCTGTTGTTGACTACAACTACTGGTAAGAATCTCGGCCTGAGTTACAATTATTTGCCTTTATCAATTAATGTGTTTCATATGTCGATCTATACACTCAGTCTTTTTGTTTTTCCACCTTCACAAATGTGTATATGGGTTGGCCTGGCCGCACACATGATGCTTGAGCTTTAGCCAAAGATCAAGGTGGTACCTCTTCCCACATGAAGTAAGATTCTATACCCCACTCTACAGTAATTTATGTGTGGATCAGGCAATCAATCATTTTTTTTGTCACATGTAACCATATAGGATACAATGACAATTAACTATATATATGTTAAACTGAAGGAATGTCTGACTGAGTTTACAAATAAAACTGTCCAAGGATCAGATTCTTTCCTGTTATTGTAAAACAGCCACTATAAAACATTAGTGAACTGATTATTTGTGATCCCAGAGGTTTCAATAAGTCCTTATACCTCTATATTGCTCTGCCTACAGAAATCCAAAATCGTTAATGGAGTGGAAATCTTATTGGAGACCCAGCTTACCCCCTCAGGAAGTGACTGATGAAGAGGTTCACTAACCACCAAGCTCTCGATCAATGGCAGCAAAGCTTTAACTAACATTTGAGCTCAGCAAAGATGGTGGTAGAAAATGCTTTTGGACGTCTGAAAGGTCGTTGGAGGTGCCTGGGCAAATGACTGGATATTTGTATCAGACATTGTTGTGTTCAACACAATATAAGTCAACTCAACAAGGAGCACTTCCTACCAGCATGGACCACTGAGCTACCCGATCTCCCTGAGCCTGATTGAGTTGCTTATCAGAATGCAGAAGCACACAGTCACCAGGCGATCCATGAGGCAATTATGTCCATTCTATAAGCTAACGAAAAATATCTTTTAGCAAATGTTTAAGGCACATGTCAGAAATTTGTAGAGCACAGGAAACATGTAAATAATAATGACAAAGAGTGGAAATACATCTGCAAATGACTTTTTTCAACTGTGCAAATTAAGAAGACACCTATTACCATGTTCAAAATGAGTGAGGCACAACACAGTGTGACAACAGTTAAATCATTCCAGCAGATGGAGGAAGTAGGAGGAAGAAGTTGGATTAAATAACTCATATGCTTCATCCGTCTGGATGAGGCTGTTATTGTCATGTGGTGGTGAAGAATAATATTGACTCTGGGGTGCAGGAGCAGCCATGAGTGCAATCAGATCCCGCAGAAGTGAGGCCTGATTCTTCATCTTATGCTGAATGTCTTGGAGCATAGTGCCAAACCCATTCATCTGATTTGCGTGCTCCTGGATCTTCCATGTTGCTCAGAAGAGGTTGCAGTGTGGCTTGTTCCTCAGATGGAATGGCACAGGTGAAATTAAGGCCAGTCCAGATGCCCTCTGAAGAAGAACCTGCCATTATGATCCACGACCTGATGAAATTTTTTCAACAGGCTCTTCTACTTGGTTATTACCTGCACCACGTTGCGTAGCGAGCCTTTCGAATATCGGACCATCTTTCACCGTTCCTGTTAACTGTGCTGTGAAGGTAAGGAGCTCCTGGATCTCATTATCTCTCCAATGGTCAGACATGTTGAGATCTGAATATAACCTAACTATTGGCGACTTTGTAGCTGTCGGTTAAATTTAAAATTCCCATATTTATATTGCACAGTTAAGACATCATCACATCATCACATTCTTTTTCCATTTGGATCCGGAACACAGCTCGCCCTTTTACACTCGCCCCACATCACTTCTGATACTACCTTGCTTGATGGATAAAAGATGGGTCAGAAATGATGCCCCCCCCCACAATCTGCCTTTGTCGCGAGGTGTATTAAAGGCAGATTATACCCGGTTTGAAGTATCAGTGTAAAAAGGGTAAAGGATAATCATCAAACTTAGTTCTGGAATTCACCTCTGCTTTATGTTTGGAGAAATCTGTGATGAGATCTGGAGCCAAGTGATTCCGGTGAACCCAAAATGGGACATTGGTCGACATTTTGTTGGTAAATATCATTTAATAGTACCGTAATTAGATGGATTGAATTTGTTCTGTTTTATGTGAAGAGGACATACCTGGACAGTTTTTTGACAGATCCAATTTTGTGACCATTAAAATGTCTTGGACGGATATATCGATAGTTCTTGAGTAAAGTTTGTACTCGGTGAAATGCCTCTTTGATGCCAAGGCCACTGATTTTTACCTGATTGTTATTCATAGTGAGGTTAGAAAGTGTAACCCTTCTAAAATCTATATTGTTGCTATTGCTGATCCTCATGATCAAACCTGCTGTTAAACTATGGGCACTTGGACATGGTCTTGAAGGGGACTCAGCACTAAATGGATTCTTGAATAACATGAAATTAAATTCCACAGAAAATTTTAATAAATATAGATTAAACATGTTTTTACTCATTGGTTTTCCATGAAAATGTTCGTTATATCTTTTGTATCAATGTCTCCCCAGTTCTTGAGTAGCTAAATGATAAAAAAGAAACTTATGAAAGAACATATTAGATGCACAGAAACTATTAGGGAATTGGCAGCAATAATTTTATTGCTTTTGGTGGATAAACGTACCATACAGTTTAAACGGATTCATTTTAATGGCCCTGAAGGAAAATAGATCTCAAATTTGTCTGAATTTCCATACAGTTGACATGTTAATTCTGAGTACTTATGAGTATTAAAATTAGATTTGTGTAGTAAGGTGTGCAATGGCAAACTCCAGCCATTCCAGGATATGAAAATAAATTTTATTTAATGTAATCCAAAAAAACACATGGATAAGGCAAAATAGTTTCTAACTTAGAGGATAGCTAATACAATGAAGTTATTGTATATAGATTGTTCTTTCATTTCTCCATTTTTTGTAATATTGCCGTTTAATCAGAGAATGGACAGTTTCCCTCATGTTGTGAATGACCGGAAGAGTCATCAAGTGACACAGCAAGGAACAGGTTCTTCAGCTCAACTCATTCATACTGACCAATGTGACATTCTGGATTAGTCCAATTTGCTTGCAGGAATGTTGTCTGATGCTTTTCTTTGATAATATTTATCATTTTAAATATATTTGACAACCAACAATCATACCAAATACAAGAGAACCCTCCCTCCACCCACTCCCCTTTATATGAGTCCTATTAAACCGAGAAACAACAAAGAAAAAGAAACACATAAAAAGAGCATCCCATTGTCAGTAAGTAAGTACTTTATTGTTGTTGTGAAAGAAAACACAACGAATTAAAAAACTCAACCCATGGTACTTACAAATGCAACATACAAAACCCTATAGAAATTTTTTTAAAAAGCAGCATTTAAACAATACAAAAATACACTAATTGGCAGAGTTTAATTCTCAACTGGCTCTGGGATAGAAACTGTCTGTTCATCCATGACTTAAGGGATCTATATTGTCTACCTGAAGGCAATAGGTCAAACAAATGATGGCCCATGTGAGTAGAGTCCTTAAGGATATTGGCTGCTTTCCCAATAAAGCGAGATTGAAATAAATTCTCCAATGGGGACAAGGAAAACCCCATAATCTTCTGGGCTGTATTGATAACCCTCTGAAGATCCCTCTTATCTGCTGCAGTACAGCTGGCAAACCACATGGGAATGCAATAATCCAGCATGCTTTCAATAGTCCAACGAAAGAAAGACATCAATAACTTCTCCAGTAGATTAATTTTCCCAAGGATTCTCAGGAAATTGAGTCATTGATGTGCCTTCTTGACTATAGCGGTGGTGTTAATAGTCCAAGAAAGATCCTCAGCCAAATATTTTCCAAGAAATTTGAAAGACATAACTCTTTCCACACAGTCACCATTAATATATAGTGGAGATGGGGCCATACTATTCCACCTAAAATCCATTACGAGCTCTTTCATTTTCAATGAATTCAATACCGGATGGTTGTCCGAGCACTGCACTGACAGTGTGTGGACTCCGTCTCTATAGGCTGACTCATCGGCCCTTGAAATGAGCCCAACCACAGTCGTATCATCCATAAATTTAATGATGGTATTAGAGGAATATCATCAGTGCGTACAGTAAAACATATAGAGACACAATAATATCACAGGGTTAAAATCTTCACAGAGGTCCGCTGGCTGGCCAGTAGTGATCATAGCCCGATATTGGCACCAGTGAGGTACCTATATGCTATAAATAAGGCTGCCAGATTTTTAGGAAGGAGTATTATCCTTTCCTCAGATTGTATGTGACCTTTTCAAGTGGGATACAGCTATTCATCTCCGAAGACCACCGATCCATGTGTAGATGGGAGTCAGAATTCCATGTTACTGCTATGTGTTGTCTGATGCTTACCTAATATTCATTTCTGCACATATCCTTCTAAACCCTTCCTATCCGTAAATCTGTCCAAATGTCTTTTGAATGTCAAAGCTGTGCCTACTTCTACAGTTTCCACTGGCAGCTCATTCTAGATATGGACTCATCTCTGAGTGAAAACAGCCCCTCAGGTCCCTCTTAAATCTCTCCACAGTAACCTTAAACTCATGCCCCCAGTTATAGAATCATCTACCCGGGATAAAGAGTGTGAACATTCTCTTTATCCATCTCCCTTGTGGTTTTATAAACCCCTATGCTCTTGGGAATAAAGACCCAATAAAGGCCATCTCTGAAGCAAAGTTGCAATTCTGGAGGAAGCTTCAGACAGACAAATACACATCAGCTATGGAAGTGAGTGCAGGCCATTACAGTCTACAAAGTGAGTGCAAACACTACAGATGGCTGTGATGCTTCATTACCCGATGAGCTGAAAAAACTTCTATGCCTGTTTTGATAAGAACCAAACAGTGCCTACTAGAATTCCTGAAAAGACTGAGAACCCTCTGATATCTGTCTCAGGGTGACGTCAGAACATCATTCAAGAAGGTGAACCTTCCCAAGGCTTCAGGCTCGGTGGCGTACCTGGCAGGTACTGAAAATCTGCCAGACCAACTAGCCAGAGCGTTCACGGACATTTTCAACCTCTCATTGCTGCAGTCGGAGGATTCCACCTATTTCAAAAGGGCATCAATTATCCCAGTACCCAAAAAGAGTAGCTGCCTCAACAACTACCCTCAGTAGAAATGAGGTGATGAAATACTTTGAGAGGCTGGACATGGGCAGAATTAACAAGTATCTAAGTAAAGATCTGGATCCGCTGCTTGCCCATCACCACAATGGCTCCACAGCAGATGCAATATCATTGGTTCTCCACTCAGCTCTGGATCACCTCGAAAACAGCAATTCATGCATACGGGTGCACTTCATCAACTACAGCTCGGCCTTCACTAACATAATTCCCTCAGTGCTGGTCAAGAAGCTACAAACTCTGTACCCTCCCTCTGCCACTGGATCCTTGACTTTCTAATTGGAAGACCAGAGTCAGTATGAATTGGTAACAATGTCTTCTCCTCAATGATTATCACCCCAGGTGCACCCCAAGGATGCATGCTTAGCCCACTGTGCTACTTGTTATACACCCATATGTGGCCATGCACAATTCCAATGCTATCTCCAAGTTTGTTGATGACACCACAATTGTCGGCAGAATTATAAACGGCAATGAGGAAGCGTACAGGAGAGAGATAGATCAGCTCATTGAATGGTGTAACAACAACGACAACCTTGTGCTCAAAGTCAGCAAAACCAAAGAATGGATTGTGGACTTCAGAAGAAAGTCAGGGGAACACAGCCCAGACCTCATCGCGGGCTCAGTAGTGGAGAGGGTCAAGAACTTCAAATTCCTTGGTGTCAACATCTCCAAGGATCTGTCCTGGAGCCTCCATGTTGATGTGATCACAAAGGGCTTGCCAGCTCTCAGGACAAGAATAAACTCCAGAGGGTGATTAACTTGGCCTGCGACATCACAGGTACCAGACATTACTCCATCGAGGACATCCACATGAGGTGGTGCCTTAAAAATCCTCAAAGACCCCACCACCCAGGCCACCTCCTCTTCACTCTGCCATCGGGAAAAAGGTACAGGAGCCTAAAGACAAGCACTCAATGGCACAAGGACAGCTTCTTCCCCATTGCCATCGGATTCCTAAATAATCAATGAACTAAAAACACTGCCTTACTTTTTGTGCACTGTTAATGTTTTTCTAAATTTATAGTAATGCTGTAAGATGGTTAGGGTTAGGGGTAGGCACCTGAAATTTGATGGCCATTGGAGTCCAGAGTCAGGGGTTAAAGAACATGTAAAGAAACAAAAGCAAAGATGATCCTGCACAAGTGGAGTTGTTAAGGGACAGGCATATTATAATTACAGATTCATGAGCTAAATGTGGTACCTTTTCAATTATGAAGACAGAATATATTTTGCATAACTTCAAAACAACATCACAACTTTCCTAGTCTGCTTCATGCTTAATTTGCATGTAATTAAAGTGTGTGGTACTGTACATGTCATTATAACAAGCCAGAACATGGGAAGAATGAAGCCATAATATTAATTTTCCTGCCCTATTGATTTGACATTTGTGTAGACAAAGTGTTTGTGTAATTGTGCCCAATGGAATTTTAAAGCCCACAATGGAAATCTATGCCCAAGGATGGATCGCAAAGTATGTGTGTTTAGATAATAATCATGCAAAATTGGAATAAATCGCATTCACAATTACTTCTAGCTGAAAACACAACAGTTGGATGGTAACTGATTCATGTTAATGCTCCTGGACATTTTACAGCATCAGGAACACCCATAGTGATAACAAAGAAAATAGAAAGCAGGAGCAAGACAAGGCCAATCAGCTCTTCAAACCTATTCTACCATTCACTAAGATCATGGCTGATCAGCTCTTGGTCCCAACACCACTTTTCTGCTCTTCCCCATGTCTCTGACTCCCTTGCAGTTTAATTTATGTCTTGATTATGTTCAATAATTTCCTCCATGGCATCTAGATTAGATCATTCCTAAGATTCACAGTTCTCGGAGAGAAATGTCCATTCATTTCCATCCTCAATTCTTTTTTCTGAAACTATGACCCCCAGTTGTAGAATCTCCAATGGAGGGAACATCAAGCAACACACAAAATATTGGATGAACACCATGGGTCAGGAACCATGTAACGGAAGGCAACAGATAATCAATAATTTGGTCTGAAAGTCTTCATCAGAAAACATCCTCTCAGTTTCATTTTGTTAATACTCCTCAGAATCTTAAATGCCCTCATTCTTTTATACCCCATGGAGTCTTGGACCAACCTGCCTCAACCTCCATACAGCAACTCCTCCATTCTGGGTATCAATCAACTGAACCTTCTCTGAACTGCCTCCAGTGTAATTTTTATTTCCTCAAATATAGAAACATAAACTGGATGAACTCCTTTACATGTGGTTTGATCAGCACTCTTTAAATTTGCAATCCAAACTTTCCTACCTATGTAGTCCAATGTCCAGGCAAAAAAGTGCAACATTCCATTAGCCTGAAGAAGGGCTCAGGCCTGAAATATTGACTGCATATTGCTTTCCATGGATTTTGCATTTCCTGATGCCTTCCTCGTGCACTTTTATGCTTTATTCCATTAACCTTTCCATTTTGGATGGAGGGATAGAGGGATACAGGCAAATAGGATTAGCTCAGGAGCTAGGTCAACATGGACAAGTTAGGCCAAAAGATCTGTTTGCCTACTCCAAAACTATGACTTTATTCATTTTATGTACCTGTTTGTGATTCTTGTGCTTAGATCCTTTATGTTATGACATTCTGTAGTCTGATGATTTAAATGATAATCATAATGTACTACCAAATTCCACCTATTCCAACACAAACAGGTCAAAGCTTCAGACTATATTATTTTGAAATACTATAACCTGAAGCATATTTCTTTGCTTCAGTGCATTTTAAATACTGAAAGGAGAAACTACTGAGATCGAGAAATTTCACTGGAGAACCTCAGAATTCATTGGTCTTGCTAAGTTCAGAGTGTATTAAAAGAAACAGAGAGCATTTCCTCTAGAATTCAGCCAATCAGATATTTGTTGAATAGGCACTTGCAATACTGGAAATATTGTTATGCCCATGTGCATAACTCACTCAAGTGAGTTGAGGGTTTGGGGCAGGTGGCAGAGTCATTTTCATCAGGGAAGAGCCTATTACCAGTTAGACCAGATCCATCATATTCTTCATGAATTTCTTTGAAGACCAATGTATTTACATGCTAAAATTTGTCAAGGTTGATAGCACTGAAATATGCGAGGTCCAGATCATTTCCCAAGTCTCCTCTGAAACCCTCAGCCAGAAGTGAGAATTTCTGAAATTCATCGACATAAAACTGGTTGGATAGTGAGATGTGAGGAGGAAGTAATGAATCTTCAAGGCAATTTAGACAAATTAAGTAGGTGGGTATTTGCATGACAGATGCAATGAGAAGTCATCCCTTTTGATGGGGATGGGGATGGGGGCCGGGTCGGGAAGTAATGACTGAGGGTTTTGTTTAAATGATGAAAGATTGGAAAATATCAAAAGTGATCTTTTTGTGTTTGATTCTAGACACTGAAAGCTAATATTCAAATATGGAAAACAATTAAGGAGACAAATGGAACACAAATAAAACATGATCTGCTCTCCTTTGATGTCAAAGTAGCATGTGACCGCTGTTAGAGTGATGGAATATCTTCAGTTTATTTCTCCTCAGCTGCAAGGAGACAACAAGAGAGCAAATGACTAGAAAAATAGACACAGTTGTATCATCTGTTAGACAAATTATAAGAAACAATGGGTTGAAGAGTAAGATGGAAGAGAGAAGATTGATTAAAAGAAAACTATCATATAAACCAGTGGTTCTCAACCTTTTTCTTTCCACTCACATACCACTTTAAGTATTCTCTATGCCATAGGTGCTTGTGATTAGTACGGGATTGCTTAAGGTGGTATGTGGGTGGAAAGAAGAAGTTTGAAAACCACTGTTTTAATTGTCCCTAATTGACTTGTTATGTGCACAGTTTCATAACTCCAAAGGAAATGGGCCAATGACAATTTTTCTGAAGCACAATATTTCAGTAACAATTGGGTCTAGAGCAGTAGTTCTCAACCTTCCCTTCCAACCCACATACCTCCTTAAGCAATCCCCTACTAATCACAAAGCACCAATGGCATAGGGGTTACTTAAAGTGGTATGTGAGTGGAAAGAAAAAGGTTGAGAACCACTGATCTAAAGAAATGTTAAGATGAGGACATTATTGAAGTGAGACGTCCTATCAGCCAGTACGTGCCTAATTTACTGAGAATATAAAGTAGAGGTGCGATATTTTGAATAGCTAGAAGATGGCAAAGCATGAAGCAAAAGACTAGTTACTAATGTAGGATGGAATTGGTAAGGAGGCTAAAAGGTTCGTCATATTTGCTACAGACAGTGACTCAATCTTTCTAATTTTTTTTAGACATATAGCACTGTAACTGGTCATTTCGGCCCACGAGTCCATGCTGCTCAATTTACACCCAATTAACCTACACTTCAGTACATTTTGAACAGAGGGAGGAAACCAAAGTCCCTGGAGAAAACCCACGCAGACACAGGGAGAATGTACAAACACCTTAAAGACAGCACAGGATTCGAATCCCGGACCCGATTGCTGACTTGTAAAGGCGTTGTGCTAACCGCTACACCAATTGTGCTACTCTTCAAAATTAAGAGGTCAGGAAAGTTGTTTGATATCACAGAGGCAGAAGAGATCATGACAAATGCTGGGGACATATATGTGTAGCTATTTGTCCAAAATTGTAAATGACTGCTGTAGACCGCGTCGAAAGAACCAAAGACTTGTTGATCCAAACCAAGGCTTTTATTACCTAAAAGACTGGAGCATATCACATGTAGGTCAACCAGTCTAGAATGACCTGGTCTGGCAGGGAGCAATCCTTTAAGACCTGCCAGTAGTGTGGCTATGCTCTCAGCCAATCACAGTCATCCTACACTACAATCTATACATATACACATTGGTGATAGAATCTGTACTATCACACTGCAAAGTTCATATGAAATCAGCAATGGGCAACGTAAAGATAAGAAGAAGAAATGCTCTCAAGTCTTCCATGGTCTTCAAATTATGCCAAAGGACCTTTCATGGTTTCTGAAGCATCCTAACTTAACTTTGGATTTGGATTCACCAGCCTAATTTCTAGGATGAGTGGGTTGTTCATCCAAAAGAGATAAATAATTTAGGCCTGAATTCCATAGAGTTTAGAAGAATGAGGGGTGACCTACTCAAAGATATGACCTAAGAGGCTTATGGGTTGATGTTGGAATATTTACGCAAGTGAGAAAGTAACAAATAAGGGGATGTGACTACAAGATAAGGGCTGGTCATGTAAAACTGAGGTACATAGAAATTCCCTCTTGCAGAGGGTGAGATGGATCAATGGAAGTCCTTAATACGGAGGTGGAAATATATTTACAAGATCAAGAAAGAGAGGGGAATGGAGAAATTACAAAGAGGATGAGGCCACCATGAATGGTGGGGAAGGCTTGAGGGCCTGATAACCTCCTCCTTGTCCAATTTCTTGTGTTCTTGTGCCTTTTCTTGAGTTGAATCCTTATCTGAAAGACAATACCCCTAACACTCAGGTCCTTACGTCCAGATTGGGCAACAGTATTTTCCCCCAGGCCATCAGGTTCCTGAATTCCCAGAACATTTGTGGATAGTGCACCACGGATCTTTACTGTATATGTCTTAATATTTTAATATTTCAATGTGTTTAGCTGGTCTGAACAATAAATAAAGGTGATGACGACTTTCTCAAAGGAACTATGAGTTTTGATGAAAGTTAATCAACTTGACATACTTAGTCTACTTCTCTTTCTGCTAATCATGACTTGACTGACCTGTTCAGTTATCCAGTTTTTTTTTAAATTTCAGAATTACACAGTCTGCAATAATATTTTGCCTTGTTTTCTGAAAGGAATCCAAATAGACAGGGAAATGTTTTTTAAAAATATTTTATTTTAGTTGTCACAGGCTTACAAAATCCAATAAACAAAGCCATTCACGTACATATGCATACCCAACGTTGACTGGGAAATGTTTGAAAGACATTTAGTTTGGTACATGGAATGAAAAGTTTTAAAGAGATATGACCCAAATGCAAACAAATGGGACTAGCTATGCAGGACAACTTGGTCAGGATGTACGTTGGGCTGAAGGGCCTGACCCTATGCTGTAAAACATGATGTCAAACAGCACTGACTTAATATAAGCAGTATTCAACAAACAAATTTTTTAAAATTTATTGACAAAATCAACCAAAATTGTTCCCAATTTTACTTCAGAAATGACTAATTACTGAATCTACTTGCAACGACACCATTAAACTGAGCGTCATGGGAGAATGTTAGTAACATCATTTCTGAATATTTTCAGAATTGCACATAGATTTTAACTTTTAGCATCATGTATCTGCCAAACTAAATACTGAGCGCAATAATAATGGGAAGTTATTGGAATATGATATAACGCATTTTCTTTTGGCAATCTTTTCTGATTTGGCGAATTTATTTGTTTTATAACACAAATAAGAAGGTCTGATGCAAGGCCTTTGAATTGAAAGGTTAACTCTAGTTCTCTCTCCACAGATGCTGCCTTACTGAGTATCTCCAGTGTTTACAGATTTCATTTTTTTATAAACGAGAGTTACAGGTTGAATAAAATACCCAATATTACATTATTTCACAGTTAGAAAGCCTATAAATATATAGGTTATCCACAGGAATCCATCTTTTTGTTAGTTGCCTCATTGAGGGCTGTAATATGTGATTGAGAGCAACTGCATTTCCTTAGAAGGTTGAGGTGGGCCACATTCTGTCAACTTTCTGCAGGACCTCTATCAAGAGCATTCTGACTGGTTGCATCACAGTGTGGCAGGGTCAGCACCAGAACGAGTGTTATAGGAGAGCATTAGGGTAACTGGATGAGGCACAGTCCAACAGTCATAAACTTGCTCAGCGGGTTGGGGTTGCTGGTGGTAGCCTACCTGCCAAGCGGACGTAAACCTCCTGTCTCTCTGATGTAGCATCCGAAAGTGTTGTTTTTATTGCATGGAGAGTCACTAGCATGCGTCAAGCTGGATGCTAGTGGCACTTGATGCATGCTAGTGATGCGGGCAGGGGCAGGTCTGATGGTGAATGATGGCCTCAAGATTATGGGGGCACAGAAACTCACAAGTTTCATGCCTGTGAATGTTACAACCCCCCCACCATGGCACCGATCTTGTGGTACGGTTGCTGTACGGTTCTATCAATCCACAGGATCATTAAAGCAACACAGAGGATCACTGGGGTCTCCCTTACCCCCCGCCCCCCCTCCATCAATGTGATTTACTGGGCTTGTTGTTTAAAGAGGGCTCACAAAATCAAGGATGACTCCTAACATCTTGCACATAGCATCTTTAAAAGGTACAGAGGTATCAGAGCCACAACGACCAGGCTGCTAAAACAACTGTTTGTAACTTTACTATTTACTAATAATATTTATTCTAATTACATATTTTCTGTGTACATGTATTCTTTGTCTGAATGTGTGTGAAGTCTGTATATGTATTTTGCACTGTCCTGTACTGCGGACTGGAGAACACTGTTTCGTTGGGTTGTACTGGTACAATTGAGTGACAAATAAACTCAAACTTGAACTTGAATCAAAGCCAATGGAAAATAAATTGTGATCTGATGTAGTTTGCTAAAAAAAACTACGAGTAGCACAATTTCTGCAACAATAGTTTTGTATGGTATTTTTGCTGATGCAATATTGCTGAATTAATGTCATTATGGATAGTAACCTCTCAGGCCCCATAGTTGATAGAGCTTTTCTATTCATTAAAAATAATGGAATATTGGCTTTAAATATCACAGTACCTCAGCAAAACACTGCTTCCAGAATCTATGAAGCCAAGTCCTGACTGTTCCTGTGCTGTCTCCTCTTATTAGGCTGCACAGAATTCAGTTCTTTTGCATGGTTGAGAACCTGTATTTTAATCTCTATTTACTGTTCCATAGCCATAACCACAATTTTTACCACATATGAAATACATCTGCAGAGCAGCAAGGCTTTTTCCACTAGTTATATTTAACTCAGATGTAATTCTGCTAATATCATGTGACCTAAACAAGGGCTCGATTGGTCTCCAATGAGTTTTAATGGAAATTATATGTATCACACAAACATTCTCAGCAAATTATTAGTATCAATGAGATAGAGCAAATAACTGAGAAAACAGAGAGTCATGTGACTTGATTGGCCACTGGATATTTTCTCAATGTTTTTTTAATAGATTGTATATTTCATCCTTCTTTTAATATCTGTGAAGAAATGTTAACGAGGCAACATTTTAAAGGAGGTTGTCCTAGTACAAAGTTCATTTTTTCCAGGCATGCTTGCACCTTGATCTTTAGAGAAGAATAAAGTAAATTATAATGATGATTTCATAGTTTTTCTGTGGTAATCAAGATAGGTAAGCATTGGGATTTCAGCATCTCGACTCTGCATAAAAGCACTCCAATAACTATCATACTGGACCTGGGCTGTTTGCAGTGTACCATGCTCTCTTCCCAAAGGAAAACAAAAGGCATAGATAAGACATGATTCTTTCAAGGTATAATCTCTGCACAGTAGTACATTTATGGTTCTCCTTTATTGGAAAAATAAACAATAGGTCCTATCAAGCAACACATGCATTAATAGATTTTAAAGAGGTTGAACTGGTCCATGGTCACAAGGCATCTCTTCCTCTACTAACGGAGAAAATGTACAGTTTCCTTGAATTAAATAAGTCATCAAATTTTAGAGCACAGAAAGTCACTTTGACTGTGTCTTGGTTCTCCTTCTGCTTTGAAGGAACCATCCAATTATTCCTAACTTTTTGTTCTTTCCCCAGAAATTTCAATGTTTTGAAATTTTTTATTTAAATGTCCAGTTATCTATCAATAAATTTTGTATAAATGACTTTGATCACCCTTCCAGCCTGTCCATATTTGATCATAATAAAAGTTGCATTAATAATAATAACTGCTTCCGGGAAATGTTTCCAATGACCTTAAAGGTGGCAAACATCTTCCTGTCAGTGGAAGTTATTTCTCTTTCTGCATTTAATAAGACCACATGCAACTTTGATACTGTTGAAAAGATTTTATTCTGTAGATAACAACTCTGACTTCTTCTGTCTGTCCCGGTTCTCTTGGTTTGATATTCTTTTCTATGCCTTGATTCTGCTATACTTCTCCATTCCAAACTAAACCTTTAAGCCAAACCTCATCCTATCTAAATTTTAATGAATCTACAGTTTCAATGCACTAACCTATCACACAGAGTGTGGTAGGAATATGGAAGGAGCTGCCAGGTGAAGTGGTCAATTACAGGCTCAGTTTTAACATTTAAGAAGAATTTGGACAAATACATGGACGGGAGGGGTCTGGAGGGATATGGGCTGGATGCAGGTCAGTGGGATTAGGCAGAATAATGGTTTGGCACTGACTTGAAGAGCCTGTAATATTCTACGGTTCTAACCTGTACCAAATTTCAATAACCCATTACCCCAGTGTTTGAAAACCAAAAGCTCTTACTTGTTATCACATCCTTCGTTGCCTGGTCAATCTTTGTAATTTTAGGTTTACTATCTCAAAACAATGAATTTAATGATCAAGCCAAGTTTATTGTCATCTGATGGCACACAATACAACCCACCAAAACCATGTTCTCCAGTCCTCAGTGCAATACACGCAGACACACAACCAGATGTAACACACAAACAGGCAAACAAATTATTCCATCTTTCCTGGCTGTTCCTTTAAAACTAAGCTCTTCAGCCCTTGAATTTCCCCCTCCCCTTGAATTTACCTTCCTTCTTTTACGGTATCCCGTAAGATCTCATTTCTCGACCTCTTTAATCATTCTCTCGGATCGCTCTTGATGGATCCAATTTCAATCACCTATCAGTAAAGTGACCAAGGGATTTACAGTCAACTTAATTGGATCCTTTTTAAAGCAATGCCCAGAATTGAACATAAAGACCTGATTAGAACTGAGAGGAGTTCCCCACGTCATCCCTTATCTCAGTTATTCTTCAGCCTTGTTAACCCAAAAGATCTAATTAATACCTTGATTCTCTCCACACTCAACGACTTAAAATTGCTTATCCATCCCCCTAACTCCTATACTCCCAAGGCCTGGACATTCAGAATGATGGTTGTACCTTGTGTCTATGATAAGCATCGACTCCCAATTCTCTCCCACCTCAAATCTACAATTTTGATCTTTTGAATAGGTCCGGGCTCTGCACCCCTGCACATCCACTTCGTTCAAGTTTCAACCCTCCCAACCTTCACTGACAGGTTTGCTTTCACATCACATCCCCTCTTCTCGAACCACTTCTGTGTCTACTGTGTCCATTCCCCCTGCACGAGCCTGTTGTCTTCTTTCTTTCGTTACCTCTGGTAGAATTTATTAATTCTTCCAAATCATGATGAAACTCTTTGGGCGGATCTAACCTCCCAGTTCGGTGTCAACACACACACACACACACAGAGAGAACAGAGGTTGGCCCTTGACTTTCTCTTTTCGCCTGTGATTCAATGAGCTCTTGTTGGAAGAAAATAGGGGGTTCTTCTTCGCGTTGAATTGATCAGCCCTTTCTCGCAGGGTTCCTGTTTTCCCTGCGCAGGAAATCTATTGACGACTATCGGGAGGAAAGTCTACCAACCTCAAGAACCCAACAGAGATCCTCTCCACTCAACTTTCCACTCAACGTCCATGACGATGTGAATGAGCTGCTCCGGCGAGTTGGCAAGGAGCGCGTCCCCCCGCCCTGCGGTCCCCGGAGTGCCCTGGCCCGGAGCGCGTGCGCGACGGCGCGCTCCCCTTCATTTGAATAATCGGAGCGCTCCTGGATCCGGGCCAATGGGCTGTCAGGAGCCGATGATAAATCGCAATGCATGATTGATCCTCCTCATTCCCCTGACCCATGCGCACTCCACTCCATGGAGGAATTGGGCCACTCCAAGACTTGGTTTGATTTTTGGGGGCTTGGTGACGGATGCCTCGACCATGTCGCGTCGCAAGCAGGCGAAACCCCAGCACATCAACTCGGGCGACCAGCTGGTCGCGGCCAACGGTGAGTGCAATTCCTGGGGGGGGGGGGGGGGGGGTGAAGAGACTTGCCCACTCCTGTTTGCTCGAGTTGATTTGATGGATCAACAGATTACAGGGGTGAGGGAAGAGTAACGCGTGGCTCCGCTCCGCGTCCGTTTGGATTCCCACCCTCTCCTGGAACTGGCTCTTGGATGCAAAAGCACCAAATCTCCGAAAGAAAGCCAATAAGGAGCGGGTCGGATCTTCGGGCTTTTCACTCGGAATCAACGCTGGGAGCTGGATTTGAGCGGGGCGGGAAGAGAAGAAAGTGGATCCATTCCGCTCCGAGGGCTGACGTCCAGAGCAAAGGGGGCAGAGAAATACTGGCCGTGGCCGGAGGCAGCGAGACCCGGGCTCTGACCCCTGACCGACTGGAAACCCCCTGGGTCAAATCGAGGGAGCGCGTCCCTCTCAGACCGGACTGAACTGCAATGGAACGCATGAGTTTGACTGGAAAAGGATGGGGTGGGGGGGTTGACCCCAGGAGGGGACCGGACTGGTGCGCACGTTGAGCGTGACTCCCGCCGAGTGCTCGAGGGAGGTCGAAAGAGGGACAACATGGAACACAAAGAAGATCCCGTCTTAGCCCAAAAATGTTTCAAGTTTCCTTTTTTCCCCTCGCCCGACCCGCCGCCGCCGCTTCTCCACCCGGCGGGTTTTCTGCAGCCGGCCACTCGCTGATGTTGCCACTTGTTCAAGGGGAAGGTTGACGATTGGACTCTTTCAATTTGGAAGAAAGTTCGATGCAGCTGAGGGGTTTTGTGAGAAAGTTCCCTGCTTTCCAGTTCCTGTGCTCTTGGGCGTTGAGTTGAGTTTCCTCCCGAAGGGGGCTGCAGCTTTGTGCCTGGGTGTGGGGGGGGGGGGGGGGGGGGGGGGCGATCACCCTGGACTCCGAGCCGTGACCTCCAGCCATCTTTGATTTCCGACTTCCTCCAGCCACTCAATGGACGCATTTGTTCGCTTAAAAAAAAAAGTCAGAGAAGTTGCCGTTGAATTGCAGTGGATGTTCAGGTTAAATGTTCGCCGTTGAAGTCGAGACCTGAGCGACCTCCCATCCGGAGTCCGATCTGCATTGACATGATGCTCAAAACTTGAATTCGTCAGACTTTGTCTTTTCGAGGCGTGCGGCAGAGTCCGGATCCTCCCTCCTGCATCAGTGTCCAGAGTTCATCCGTCAAAGACTTTTCCAAAAGCACGGACGCATTAACCGATCGACTCCTTCCCATGGTTAAGGGGCGACGGTTCTCCCGTTTTTCACCCATACATCATCAAATCTTTATAAACTAGAATTTGGAAAATTGCACTTGCAGATTGTTGGAAAATGCGCCCTATCATAAATGACTGATGGGGGTCTCGTTCGGAGCACGTGGACTACTTTTGCATTCGTAGATCTCTGGGCATTCCAGCGTTTAATGTTAATGGCCTCAGTGACAGGAATCTTGTGAAGTTTTCCCCCAAAGCAGTTTACACGGGGAACCATTTTCCTGACCCATTCATCAGCTGTAAAACCTCGTTGTATTTCCCCCCAATTTTTTCCTTCTGTGAGGCGATTTATTGAGATCTCCCTGATGTCCTACAGCTGGAGCCCATTAGTATTGCACTTAATTGCTGTGGTGTGTCAGAGCTCAGAATGGTCAGTCTCACCAACACACTTTTTAACGCTTTGGCTTGGCCAAGTCCATTGTAACTTGCACAACAGTTGTGCTGGTGAGAGCCTTCTTTCTTCTCTTTCTCCTCCCCCAACATTTGTTATTGTTCAAATGCTTAACTATCCCGTGGCCCACCCATTGTTTGCAGTGGCAAATCCTTAAAGAAGCATTTCGAATGTTAATGTGCTCCGAAGAACCCTTCTGTAACTTCTCCAGGGCTCTCCATCTTGGATTCAGGTGGGGGGATGGAATGGTGATGCCGGTCGGTCTCTATGTCTTCACACATGGCACACAAGCTTGCAAAAACCCCTGGGCACCTCCTTGTCACAAAGAAGCTTAACTGTGCACTGGCTTGAACGAGCAAGAGCGATGGCCCTTCTCCCACTCGACGGAGTGGGGAGCCTGGGGGTGCAGAGGGCTTGGAGGGTGCACCATCTTGTTCAGGAAGAGAGAACTTTGTAAGAATGGGGTGCAAGTGGGAATTGCTTTGATCTTGTAATTTGTGGACTCTGCCCATCTCCGACCCCCCCCCCCCCCCCCCCCCACCCATCCCATCCGTTCATGTGTCGTACGAATTTGATTGTCTATTTCAACTTGATTTGATTTTAAATACGTGATTTAAAAAAATTGGAGAATGCATCGCAATGGTCGTAGTTTTCCTCCAACTTTCACGGAACAACTTTTGAAAAAGTAAAAGCTGTCGCATTAAAATGCATCGACAGAAAATAATGCTGTCCCTTTTTGTACTTTTACCAAATTTGATTATTTGTTTAATAAATCCAAAACCACTTTAAAAATGGGAAAACCTCTGCAAATGTTGTAAACTCCTTTGCTCCTTTTTTGTGTGCCAGATGATTGTCACGACCAAAGATGAAAAAATATAAAGTAATGCATTTCTTGATTTTAAAACCATCAATCTGGGCCTCAATGCAGATGGATGTTGGGAGTTTGAATAAAATATAGTGTGTCTTCGGCTGTCTCAGTTTTGACAGTAAGTGTTCCTGTGCAGCAATGGATAATCTGCTTCTAAAAGTGCCAAGTTTTCTGGACTGGTGCTGAATGAATCTTCAGCCACTTCACATTTTATGTTCTTGATATTTGTTTGGTGTTATTATATCACACGAGGAATTCATTGTTGACCTTCAATAAGGTGCATTGAATGGCTATAGATTTAAGCTGGTTTCCACCAATGCGCAAGTATATTTAAATCAAATTTGAATTTTGCCATTTGTGAATCGTTTCCAAGTTTCTTTATATTAATCCTTGACATAATAAGTTATTTTTTGATGGAAGCTTCCTTTCCTGTTCGAAACTGCATCAATTCTGGTAAATGCATGAACTGCACAATGTGAACGTGATTAAAGGAACGATTGGCTTTTAAATTTTGGTCAACAGTATTTTTAATGTGTTGAGAAATTCAAGCTATTTGGCTCGTGCATTTTTATACATTTTAATTGACTAACCTTAGTCTATGCAATGGACGATAAAGAGGCGGCAAATAAAAATTAAGGGTAGAGGGGTCTCAATTTTGATGAATCATTTGAATTACTTTGAGAATATTTGTGGAGCTGTGTTAGAAAATTATCCTATTCTACAACTAGCTTTTGCAATGCCAGGTGTTTGCTTTATTTAAGTCCTTGTGATTATATTTTTCAACTTTACACAAATCTATTTTGGAAGAAAAAGTATCAAATATTTTAATCTTGTCAGTCTCCCAGAAATGCAGCTGGATCACTTAGTACCATTGAATGCATAAATTTCAAAATAAATTATTTCAAATTAAAATATTTATAACATTTTTGGTACTGATGATGATAATAGGAAGTGGAAACATTTCCCTGAGCTTATTGATCACAACATGCTTTGCTCACCTGTTTGTAAAAATGGGACTGCTTTTGCTTCAAAGCATAAAGTAGATGGTCAGAGTTAACTGTTGTACCTTCCATAGCTGCTGCATGACCAATCTAACATTTGAACCTAATGGGCTTGGGTTGATGAAAGGTTTGTGATATGACCTCCCGAACCATTTGTTTGCTCTTTTTGGGTGTATACAGTAGTAAACGTGGCATGTTTTTGTTTCCCTTTCTTTCTAGGAAGGGAAATGCCAAAAATTGGAATTCCAAAGTTCCCTGATTCTCTTTATTTACTGAAATATCACTGAACTTTCAGGAATATTTATTGCTGATCTCTATTTGCCATTGAGTTTCATTGATTTCACTTTGGTCGCTTCTTCAGTTTGTATTTCGAAACAACACACCCCAGAAAACCAGCACCACAATGTAGTGTGCCAAGAGAGCAAAACAAACTCCGAGTTACCAGAATGCATAGCAACTTTTGTCATGCAGTATATCTTTTATTTGAAGCTGCATAATTTAGGTTTTGGTTGTATCAAAATAAGGATAATCTTTTGATGCAGGAGCTTTAATGAATGCTGAGAGAGAAAGAAAATAGCAGATTTTAGACTTTAAATTCACCATAGTGAATTTGTTTCCAAATCAAAGTCACTTAGTGACTTTGAATTGGAAACAAATATTTAAGCTGGTAGTGTTTGTATTTTTGTAGACTTCAAAAATACAAAGTAATTTATATTTTATAACAAATTTAAATGGGGAAATATTTCCAACTCTCTCTGCTACATTTATGCAAAGAGCCTTGCAGAGCTAAATATCTAGACATTCTAGACATATGGTGGTATTTCTTGTTCTTCCCATATCAATTTGTCAAATGAACTGAACTTCAGATTATTCCATCTTGTTGCATGAAATGAGAAATGGAACATTAGACTGGATGTTAAATGTTCAGTTGTCACTATTGCTTTAAAAAAAAGTGCCTAAGAAAGCTGAAGTATAAAATTCAGTATTTGTGGAAAGCTCATCCTGCATCAGTTTGGAATTATTTTCATGTTGAAGTTGACGTGTTCTTTAAAAATGAAATGCAAATGGTTTTTCTAAAAGATTGTGGGATTTCCAATATCAAACCATTTTAAAAATGTTTGCCTTTTTGAGGGGTTGACATTGTTTGTAATTTTGTTTAAATTCAAGAGAAAGCAAAGTGTATTAATTTCCCTGTCTATTGACTTTTAATAGCTTGAAATATTCAATAGGCCATTCAAGAAGAAAAACCAGGAAGTTGTCAAGGTTTCATATCAGTGTACATTTTTAAACCAAATTGACCCAAATAATTATTGGAAAATTTGTGATGTCATTGGTCTGATCCTTCTCTACGTTCATTCAAGAATGACCTAGAAGAAGGCGTCTTGCAATAATTGATACATTTTCATCATTCCCCTTTGTTATAATTTGGAATTTTTAAGTTTGGGAATTTTTTTCAACCTCTATCAAGGATGACATTTCTTTTACATTTGTATGTTGAATTTACCAATTCTGTCTGAAATGTTACAGTCTGCATTCTTTACGTAAACCAACAAAAGCCTTTTTTACACAAGATATTATTGCTCTGGTTGCTTTGAATTGATCTGTTAATTTAAGTTCATAGTCTCCTATTTGTAAATTTTTTTAATGTAATTTTCAAGCTGAAAAGGGATGTCAGCAGTTTTAAAATATTTGTGCTCGCCTACGGAGTTCAGGGAAAAAGTCGCATGGATTGATGCAGTTGTTAGACAATTAAATTATGCTTGTTTATCTGTTTTTGGATGTGTAGCATGGAACTATTCTCAAAGCTCTCAAACCAATCCCTATAAGCTTCCTGGGTATATTAATGCAACCTAAAATTGTGAGGGAGATCTCACCAAATGGTCCATAAAATACTTGGTTTATGCAGAGCCTATAAATTGTTGCAACTAGAAATTTCCAAAAGAGTTTGTAGGAGATTTCCTTTCAAATGATATGTGTAGTTTGTATTTTAACACTTATATGCAAGTATGGAATGAGAATTATTTCTAAAATTAATAATTTGATGGGTCTTTCTGTTGAAGGGGAATAGGAGCAGACAAATCTGAAACATGCATTATTTTGCTTTGAATGGCATACAGTGCAGCAGATTTGTACAAGAGCACCAACATCTTCATGAAACTGCTGATGTAACCTTTGCCTTCTTGGACCTGCTGGGTGGCAAGTTGATGTCAAGCTAACAATTAGGGCTCCCAAGCAATTGACCTTGGCAGCAGGGTTTTGCCTTGTTTAGTTTACTGTTAACACCACAGTAGTTTTAAGCATGACTTTGAATACCCTAACTGCCAACTAAAAGCTTATTGGTGAATATATGAGTACATTGGAAGTGGTTACCAGGAGCATCTAATTTTAGTTTGTCTAGGTTAATCTTGGTAGTCGTTTTCCTCAGTAAGAGTGAGAGTTGGAAATACACAGGGCTTCATTGTTTTCTATTTCCTATTTGGAAGGTATTCCGCCAAGTTATTCAGCACCGATCAGGAAGCTTTTAAAGAGAGAAAATGTTGGGAGTTTGCATATCATTCTTTTTAAAAAAAAAAAAAATCTAATCAACTAGAGCCTCATTAAACTAGGTTTCCAAAAACTGAGGAATCCAAAATACTTTGGATTAATGAAGAACTAAATGGCTCATGATGAATAATGGAAAACATTTATTCTTCTTCAAGTCTGCAGAAGTTCTTGCAACTTAAAATATCTTGATGTGACATTTAGTTGTGGTTTATCCAACATTACAAGCATTTTTTTTCTAAAGTACTTGCAATTTTTCTTTCTTGCACTTTTATGGCTGATTTTTTTTTTAATACCATCATTAATATTATTGTGCCCATTTCAGAAATGCAAGTTTCCAAAGCAGTAAAAACTATAGCTTGTCATTGGTTTTATCAAAATCAAATCCTTCACACCCATCACAAATAAATTAAGTTGATATTAGGCTAAGTGCTATGCTTGCATGACAGTAGCAACCCCACATAAACTTGTTTAGTTCAGGAAGCCTGACTGGGGGGGAAAGGCTGTTTCTCCACTGCCAGTCACAGCCCTGATAAATTTCACTTTGTCTTTGCCTCTCGCTGTGAGGCCCAGGCATCAGGAGCTGGCTGAACGAGTTGACTGACAACATAAAAACTTCAGTACACCACATGCAGCTGATGAAATGTAGCTCTGAACAGAAAGTCCAAAGTTTGATTCTTTTGCTGTTATCACTACTAGATTAAAGGTGCTACCATCTACCATATCACATCTGTGGAATGGAGGGGAAAAACTTGTAGGGCTTCGATATTGTTCTGATTTTAAATAAATTTCACTCAAAACGTGGGTGTAGTCTAGGCTTGGTTTTTGTATATTCACGGGGTGGGGAAAATGCCTTGTGACCAATACCCCCCCCCTGTTGCACTAATATATGAAGAATTATTACATTTGAATGGAATGAGGCACTGGAGTCTTCCAGCAGCTGTGAAACTGCATCAGGAGGGGTACTGGACCAGAGAGAGGAGGAGGATCAGGAGGGGTACTGGACCAGAGAGAGGAGGAGGAGGATCAGGAGGGGTACTGCACCAGAGAGAGGAGGAGGATCAGGAGGGGTACTGCACCAGAGAGAGGAGGAGGATCAGGAGGGGTACTGCACCAGAGAGAGGAGGAGGATCAGGAGGGGTACTGCACCAGAGAGAGGAGGAGGATCAGGAGGGGTACTGCACCAGAGAGAGGAGGAGGAGGATCAGGAGGGGTACTGCACCAGAGAGAGGAGGAGGAGGATCAGGAGGGGTACTGCACCAGACAGAGGAGGAGGATCAGGAGGGATACTGCACCAGACAGAGGAGGAGGATCAGGAGGGATACTGCACCAGACAGAGGAGGAGGATCAGGAGGGATACTGCACCAGACAGAGGAGGAGGATCAGGAGGGAGGCTGCACCAGACAGAGGAGGAGGATCAGGAGGGAGGCTGCACCAGACAGAGGAGGAGGATCAGGAGGGAGGCTGCACCAGACAGAGGAGGAGGATCAGGAGGGAGGCTGCACCAGTCAGAGGAGGAGGATCAGGAGGGAGGCTGCACCAGTCAGAGGAGGAGGATCAGGAGGGAGGCTGCACCAGAGAGAGGAGGAGGATCAGGAGGGAGGCTGCACCAGAGAGAGGAGGAGGATCAGGAGGGGTGCTGGACAAAGAGAGGAGGATCAGGAGGGGTGCTGGACCAAGAGAGGAGGATCAGGAGGGGTGCTGGACCAAGAGAGGGAGGATCAGGAGGGGTGCTGGACCAAGAGAGAGAGGATCAGGAGGGGTGCTGGACCAAGAGAGAGAGGATCAGGAGGGGTGCTGGACCAAGAGAGAGAGGATCAGGAGGGGTGCTGGACCAAGAGAGAGAGGATCAGGAGGGGTGCTGGACCAAGAGAGAGAGGATCAGGAGGGGTGCTGGACCAAGAGAGAGAGGATCAGGAGGGGTGCTGGACCAAGAGAGAGAGGATCAGCAGGGGTGCTGGACCAAGAGAAAGAGGATCAGGAGGGGTGCTGGACCAAGAGAGAGAGAGAGGATCAGGAGGGGTGCTGGACCAAGAGAGAGAGAGAGGATCAGGAGGGGTGCTGGACCAAGAGAGAGAGAGAGGATCAGGAGGGGTGCTGGACCAAGAGAGAGAGAGAGGATCAGGAGGGGTGCTGGACCAAGAGAGAGAGAGAGGATCAGGAGGGGTGCTGGACCAAGAGAGAGAGGATCAGGAGGGGTGCTGGACCAAGAGAGAGAGGATCAGGAGGGGTGCTGGACCAAGAGAGAGAGGATCAGGAGGGGTGCTGGACCAAGAGAGAGAGGATCAGAAGGGGTGCTGGACCAAGAGAGAGAGGATCAGGAGGGGTGCTGGACCAAGAGAGAGAGGATCAGGAGGGGTGCTGGACCAAGAGAGAGAGGATCAGGAGGGGTGCTGGACCAAGAGAGAGGGGATCAGGAGGGGTGCTGGACCAAGGGAGAGGGGATCAGGAGGGGTGCTGGACCAAGGGAGAGGGGATCAGGAGGGGTGCTGGACCAAGGGAGAGGGGATCAGGAGGGGTGCTGGAGCAAGAGAGAGGGGATCAGGAGGGGTGCTGGAGCAAGAGAGAGGGGATCAGGAGGGGTGCTGGAGCAAGAGAGAGGGGATCAGGAGGGGTGCTGGAGCAAGAGAGAGCGGATCAGGAGGGGTGCTGGAGCAAGAGAGAGGGGATCAGGAGGGGTGCTGGAGCAAGAGAGAGGGGATCAGGAGGGGTGCTGGAGCAAGAGAGAGGGGATCAGGAGGGGTGCTGGAGCAAGAGAGAGGGGATCAGGAGGGGTGCTGGAGCAAGAGAGAGGGGATCAGGAGGGGTGCTGGAGCAAGAGAGAGGGGATCAGGAGGGGTGCTGGAGCAAGAGAGAGGGGATCAGGAGGGGTGCTGGAGCAAGAGAGAGGGGATCAGGAGGGGTGCTGGAGCAAGAGAGAGGGGATCAGGAGGGGTGCTGGAGCAAGAGAGAGGGGATCAGGAGGGGTGCTGGAGCAAGAGAGAGGGGATCAGGAGGGGTGCTGGAGCAAGAGAGAGGGGATCAGGAGGGGTGCTGGACCAAGAGAGAGGGGATCAGGAGGGGTGCTGGAGCAAGAGAGAGGGGATCAGGAGGGGTGCTGGAGCAAGAGAGAGGGGATCAGGAGGGGTGCTGGAGCAAGAGAGAGGGGATCAGGAGGGGTGCTGGAGCAAGAGAGAGGGGATCAGGAGGGGTGCTGGAGCAAGAGAGAGGGGATCAGGAGGGGTGCTGGAGCAAGAGAGAGGGGATCAGGAGGGGTGCTGGAGCAAGAGAGAGGGGATCAGGAGGGGTGCTGGAGCAAGAGAGAGGGGATCAGGAGGGGTGCTGGAGCAAGAGAGAGGGGATCAGGAGGGGTGCTGGAGCAAGAGAGAGGGGATCAGGAGGGGTGCTGGAGCAAGAGAGAGGGGATCAGGAGGGGTGCTGGAGCAAGAGAGAGGGGATCAGGAGGGGTGCTGGAGCAAGAGAGAGGGGATCAGGAGGGGTGCTGGAGCAAGAGAGAGGGGATCAGGAGGGGTGCTGGAGCAAGAGAGAGGGGATCAGGAGGGGTGCTGGAGCAAGAGAGAGGGGATCAGGAGGGGTGCTGGAGCAAGAGAGAGGGGATCAGGAGGGGTGCTGGAGCAAGAGAGAGGGGATCAGGAGGGGTGCTGGAGCAAGAGAGAGGGGATCAGGAGGGGTGCTGGAGCAAGAGAGAGGGGATCAGGAGGGGTGCTGGAGCAAGAGAGAGGGGATCAGGAGGGGTGCTGGAGCAAGAGAGAGGGGATCAGGAGGGGTGCTGGAGCAAGAGAGAGGGGATCAGGAGGGGTGCTGGAGCAAGAGAGAGGGGATCAGGAGGGGTGCTGGAGCAAGAGAGAGGGGATCAGGAGGGGTGCTGGAGCAAGAGAGAGGGGATCAGGAGGGGTGCTGGAGCAAGAGAGAGGGGATCAGGAGGGGTGCTGGAGCAAGAGAGAGGGGATCAGGAGGGGTGCTGGACCAAGAGAGAGGGGATCAGGAGGGGTGCTGGACCAAGAGAGAGGGGATCAGGAGGGGTGCTGGACCAAGAGAGAGGGGATCAGGAGGGGTGCTGGACCAAGAGAGAGGGGATCAGGAGGGGTGCTGGACCAAGAGAGAGGGGATCAGGAGGGGTGCTGGACCAAGAGAGAGGGGATCAGGAGGGGTGCTGGACCAAGAGAGAGGGGATCAGGAGGGGTGCTGGACCAAGAGAGAGGGGATCAGGAGGGGTGCTGGACCAAGAGAGAGGGGATCAGGAGGGGTGCTGGACCAAGAGAGAGGGGATCAGGAGGGGTGCTGGACCAAGAGAGAGGGGATCAGGAGGGGTGCTGGACCAAGAGAGAGGGGATCAGGAGGGGTGCTGGACCAAGAGAGAGGGGATCAGGAGGGGTGCTGGACCAAGAGAGAGGGGATCAGGAGGGGTGCTGGACCAAGAGAGAGGGGATCAGGAGGGGTGCTGGACCAAGAGAGAGGGGATCAGGAGGGGTGCTGGACCAAGAGAGAGGGGATCAGGAGGGGTGCTGGACCAAGAGAGAGGGGATCAGGAGGGGTGCTGGACCAAGAGAGAGGGGATCAGGAGGGGTGCTGGACCAAGAGAGAGGGGATCAGGAGGGGTGCTGGACCAAGAGAGAGGGGATCAGGAGGGGTGCTGGACCAAGAGAGAGGGGATCAGGAGGGGTGCTGGACCAAGAGAGAGGGGATCAGGAGGGGTGCTGGACCAAGAGAGAGGGGATCAGGAGGGGTGCTGGACCAAGAGAGAGGGGATCAGGAGGGGTGCTGGACCAAGAGAGAGGGGATCAGGAGGGGTGCTGGACCAAGAGAGAGGGGATCAGGAGGGGTGCTGGACCAAGAGAGAGGGGATCAGGAGGGGTGCTGGACCAAGAGAGAGGGGATCAGGAGGGGTGCTGGACCAAGAGAGAGGGGATCAGGAGGGGTGCTGGACCAAGAGAGAGGGGATCAGGAGGGGTGCTGGACCAAGAGAGAGGGGATCAGGAGGGGTGCTGGACCAAGAGAGAGGGGATCAGGAGGGGTGCTGGACCAAGAGAGAGGGGATCAGGAGGGGTGCTGGACCAAGAGAGAGGGGATCAGGAGGGGTGCTGGACCAAGAGAGAGGGGATCAGGAGGGGTGCTGGACCAAGAGAGAGGGGATCAGGAGGGGTGCTGGACCAAGAGAGAGGGGATCAGGAGGGGTGCTGGACCAAGAGAGAGGGGATCAGGAGGGGTGCTGGACCAAGAGAGAGGGGATCAGGAGGGGTGCTGGACCAAGAGAGAGGGGATCAGGAGGGGTGCTGGACCAAGAGAGAGGGGATCAGGAGGGGTGCTGGACCAAGAGAGAGGGGATCAGGAGGGGTGCTGGACCAAGAGAGAGGGGATCAGGAGGGGTGCTGGACCAAGAGAGAGGGGATCAGGAGGGGTGCTGGACCAAGAGAGAGGGGATCAGGAGGGGTGCTGGACCAAGAGAGAGGGGATCAGGAGGGGTGCTGGACCAAGAGAGAGGGGATCAGGAGGGGTGCTGGACCAAGAGAGAGGGGATCAGGAGGGGTGCTGGACCAAGAGAGAGGGGATCAGGAGGGGTGCTGGACCAAGAGAGAGGGGATCAGGAGGGGTGCTGGACCAAGAGAGAGGGGATCAGGAGGGGTGCTGGACCAAGAGAGAGGGGATCAGGAGGGGTGCTGGACCAAGAGAGAGGGGATCAGGAGGGGTGCTGGACCAAGAGAGAGGGGATCAGGAGGGGTGCTGGACCAAGAGAGAGGGGATCAGGAGGGGTGCTGGACCAAGAGAGAGGGGATCAGGAGGGGTGCTGGACCAAGAGAGAGGGGATCAGGAGGGGTGCTGGACCAAGAGAGAGGGGATCAGGAGGGGTGCTGGACCAAGAGAGAGGGGATCAGGAGGGGTGCTGGACCAAGAGAGAGGGGATCAGGAGGGGTGCTGGACCAAGAGAGAGGGGATCAGGAGGGGTGCTGGACCAAGAGAGAGGGGATCAGGAGGGGTGCTGGACCAAGAGAGAGGGGATCAGGAGGGGTGCTGGACCAAGAGAGAGGGGATCAGGAGGGGTGCTGGACCAAGAGAGAGGGGATCAGGAGGGGTGCTGGACCAAGAGAGAGGGGGGGGGGGATCGATCGGGTGGGGTTGCTGGACCAAGAGAGAGGGGGGGGGATCGATCGGGTGGGGTTGCTGGACTCGCGAGGGGGGGGGGATCGATCGGGTGGGGTTGCTGGACTCGCGAGGGGGGGGGGGGATCGATCGGGTGGGGTGCTGGACCCGAGAGAGGAGGAGGTAAATTTAAAGCTTCCAAACTTCCAGAGTTCAGTGAAACGTCCACTGCTTAAATGCATATCCTCCCTCTTTGTTCATCACCTTGATCTCTGACAATAACATTTTATTTTCAGCATTGGTTTTAAACCACCTTCTCAATCTGTATTTTACTCCAGACCTAGAACTCCTGATATTGCATGAATTCTAGCATCTTAGACCACCCCTTTCCATCTTTGACAGCTGTCTTTAGTAGCCTGGGTGTGTATGCACTTTATTCCATTATATCTCCATCTTCTAATAAGGAGTCTCCTTCAACCTCTTTGTGCTTTTAGCCACCTGTCTTACTATCTTACATGCCTGAGTATCAAGGTTTGTTTAAACTTCCAACCCCCTTCAATAAAATGTGTTGGAGGATCTTAACAGCATAAAGGCAACACACATAAATGAGTGTCGTACTATTTTCTTGATTCATCTTTCCCCCCCCTCCCCAACATATATTAACTTATTTGTGATTGAAGAGCCTAATGGTTGAAGGATGGAAGCCTGTCTAATTTTGGGTCCAATTACATGCAGGAGAGCAAGTTACCCAAATCTGCAACATCTTTTAAGTTGGGAGCTTCCAATTTTTAGACCAGGCATCGCTGAGATTTTGTTAGGATGATGTCTCTACTGTAGCACTAATGCAGTAGGAACTAAATTGAAACTGACAGACTTGATATTTTATTGCACCAAGCTCTTCTTAGATATTGAAAGTAAATATACTTAAATTCTGCAATATTAAAACTTTAAACTGACATCTATTTGTATGTTTCTTAATTCTGTGATCATATCTAGAATTCTGGACACTTGTGTACTGTTTGCTTGACTTGGGTGCCCTCCTGTGTTAATCTTAATAGTTGCAGTTATTGTTCAAATGGTATACAAGTAGAACAGATGTTTACTAGAGAGCTTTGAACATTCTCCCCCCCCCCAGCAGGTGATCTAATCTCTTTTTGAGGTTAAATTTGCTTTTTGACAACTTATTTCTGTGGCTTTTAATCTTCTAATTTAGCTTTCTAAATGTTAGCACTTCCTGCACTGGATAAGTAAGTGGGAAGTAAGTGCCATTGACTTGGTGCCATTTCAATACTGTTGTTCAGTTTGGATTCAGGCAGCATTTTATCTTTACCATGAGACCGAAACCATGATGGAAAATGCAGGTGTTTATTTTGGGTACTGGAGCAAAATGTTTAGTGTTTCTTGTATTTCTCATCGGCCTGGGTTTCATCAATGGTAGAAAATGTGCTGATATTTTTAAAAGAATCAAGTACTCAAATATTGTTTTTTGCCAGATCTAAAATAATATGGGTTATAAAAGTCCATGATCATCAACATTACAAATGCCAAATTCTGGCATTTCCTTCTGAAGTTGTCCCTTTTTCCCCTCGTATTTGGCACTATTTCCCCTGAAACTTGATTAAGAGAGATTACTTTTCAATCAGTGTTTTCAGGAAAATTGTTTACACTGCACTAAATGTACATCGTGAATAATCTGATACGTTGATACTTTTAATAATTTTGCTTGTTGAAAAACTTCAGTGTAGCCAAGATTGTGTTCCTGTGCTTGGTGTTTCTCTCCTCCCCCATACATCTTTTTTCCCCTGAGAGTGTATTGCTTTTCACTTTAAATGCAGGAGTATGGTATTTAAGTTGTTAATTTAGTCAACTTTTTTTTATTGTTTTCTGGGTTGACCAAGTATAATGCTGCTCTTATCTTTGCATGGGCTCTGTTGAAATCAGTTCATGCTTTTTGTCTTAATACCATTTGGCAACAGTTGGATCTGAATTCCCTGCTGAGTTTGGTGCATTCCCAACATTTATTGGATGACAGGATGCTTGGAGATTACATTCTTGAAATTCTAGTATCTAGATAAAAGAATGAAGGGGGGAACAATGAAGTTTTCTTCTTTTGAATGTCTTTTTGATTTATACTTATCCACCCTTGGCGTCCTGATTAAACATTGATGTTAGGTAGAGATAATATATTCTCAGTTTTAATTGTCGAACTGTAGAATGAGTAGTTTGCTTGTTATTGGAAAGTTGCACTATTGGTTAATTGTTTAAAGCCAGGCATGCTCACATTTCTGAAAGCAACCTGTATTATTAGAGGGTGTTTGACCTCTGTGTGAAGTGGAGCATGAAACACTGGTCAGTGCTATACTCTCATCCATAAGAACAAAATAGAATTTATGATGGCATATTTAAGTTCTTTTCTGGTTTACTGCAATTTATTTGGCTATTTTTAATTGTCATGCAAAAAAATGTTTAAGTTTGAGGTGACTTAAGTAATCTTGTGAATGGTTAAGCAGAATCCAATTATTTAATTGGATACTAACCAACAAAGGTGGGGGGGGTGGGGGGGGGGTCGTGCCTAAAATATTTGAACATGAGCTTGCCTTGTTTCAAATTTATCATGTAAAGATCTTGTTGAAATGGGTGATGTTTCTGAAATTTGTCAGTCACAAAATACAACCTCCCTTTGAGGAAAAGACCACTTCTAGAACTCTGGGATTTAACTACTTCAAGGTTTAATCAGGGAATAAGATTTCCATTGTGAGACTAGTTGTTCACCATGTACTGGATTGAAGTGTACTGTTAAAGACCCACAATGCAGCATGTCTGTTTTACTTGACTGTTTCTAAATCAATTAATTGTTTTATTTGACCTTATCTGAGAAATATTAGCTAACAAGGACTTGAACAGCAGCCTCTAGTGAGTGTAAGAACCCTGATTACAATCTGTACAGGAAATTCGGAGAGCCTCGCTAATGAGACCAAGGCAACTGTTTCTTTTCAGGCTTTTAACTTGCAGAGTTCAGCTGCTTTCCTTTTGGTTGTTTGTAAGTATATATTGGGGAACTAAGGACTTGAGCATGGTATCTTGTTACAAGAGGTTAACAGGAAGTGTTTTACTGGTCATCTGTAGTGTTGTGCATGAGTGAAGTGAACAGTGATGTGCTAACTGCTATTGAATAGTACAGTTTTGTCAGAATGGGGAGGCGCTTATTTGGGGTGGGAGAGAAGGAAGACCGAAGGATCCTGTTAGTGCAGTAGCCTTGTATATCTCTTGAATGTCCAAATGGCCTGCTTCTCGTTCAAGTATAATTGGGCAATTTGTTTCACATGTTTGATTCTGTTCTGGCAACTATTGCATGGATCATAAATCTGTACAATGCCTGTGATTTCATTCTGGGAAAGTATTGTAAAATTTTCTCCCTTCCTGGGTTAAGTATCCTCCCTTTAATGAGGCCAAGGCTGGATACAATTCCAGAAGTCCTCTTATTTTTCCCATTATGGTCAAGATGGTAATTATTGTAAAATTGCTACAAAGGACAGGGTTGATTTAATTCTGTGCATGCCATGCCCAGGTTGCTGCCTTATTGATCACCAATTGGGAGTGATAATGCCTAAATATGGTTTTCACTGGGCTAAGGCACGGAAACCAAAGCTAATGTTACGTCTGCTTGACACAATGCAGGGGATAGTTCAATCCATCTGTGAATGCTTTTCCTACTCGAAAGCTTGCACAAAATGTGGATTATGGCTATTGTAATTAATTTTTGCTTAAGTTATCTGAATTGTATATCAGCAAGTCTTGTGTAACATGAAAGCATTAAGGGTGTAAGCATCTTGAAATGAAATTTGGTTTCTTACATGTGGAATGATGGCCTTTTCCCATTTTAAGATTGATGCAATGTCATTAGTACCAAGAAAAAGCAGATGGTTAGTTAGAGTAGTGGTTAAACCAACACTCTATTACGGTATGTTTCCCTGTATCTGAAACCCTTGGGACCAGACAGGATTTGGTTTTTATTGGTAATCGAAGCAATGGCTTTAAGTAATCCAGTAGCATCAGCCAATACTTGTAACAGCAGCTAAACAGCGGCAACAACAATGGGAGACTTTTGGAGCATGAAATAATGTTTAATATGTACCAAAAAAACAACTTGATCTCAGTTTACAAAATAAGAAAAATGCAGCACCAAACACTAGAAATTCTCTTTTCAAATGTTTCCTCCAGTGCCATCTGCCTCATTAACAATGGTTTTTGTCTCAGAGTCTCTTTGATTTTATAAACTGACATGATTTCTTGTTCTGTTATGAATGCCCTCTGCTCTAGTCCTTCACTACGTCCATCACACATTTTCACCATGAATTCTGTAGGCACTTTTTCTGCTGTGTTAATAACCAAGTCATCTTCATCACGATCCACTTTTTTCAACGTGAAGTCATGTCGGTGCCGCAAAAAAAGTTCTATTTTTTGGATCTTTTCAGCGTTCAGGACTTCGGATACTGGGAACGTGCTGTACAGGTAATTCCCATAGCTTAGAAAGTTTAAATTTAAATTGTAACCCCGGTCACTGGTGCTCTGTAACAATATTGTGCTAGTAGCTGTGCCTCTATCACAATTAACCCCCCCCCCAAAGTTTACAGATTAAGCCATACTAAAATTTTTATCTTTATTTGTATATAATTATTAAGACTCTTGCGAGGCAAAGATAGGGAGACACTTTAGGGAAGTCACTTCAGTGGCGAATGGCATCTGCTGGCTCTCCATCCTGGACAACTTCACTTTATTTAAACAGCTGCTGCAGGTGAGGCATGACCGGAGCACTCTGCTCCGTAAATGTTTTCACCAAGGGGTTTTGTGTGGTTTGAAGAACATTTACAATTTAAAACTTTTATTTATTGTAAAAATTTTCTTATTTATCTTGCTTCTGTTTTATTTATTTATTTCCTTTTTGCTGGTTGCTTGAATTCTAAATGACAGGGATTTTACTGTATTTGGTCCCAGATGGCATTTGCTAATATGCACCTTGCAAGAGCAAAGCTTTGGGATTCTAGACCTTAAGATTAAACTGGAGAAGTTGGTACAAAGAATGTTCTCCTTGGAACAAAGAATGTTGAGAGAGAAGTTGAAGTAAAAGGTCAAGTAGCAGATGGTTTGAACAGTGGGAAAGGTTGATTACAAATTTTTGGACAAAAGATACAATGGGAATGTGAGGAAATCTTTTTACTTTTCAATTGTTATATGATTGGGACTTTTACTGTCAGTCCCGATAGAAACAGGATCAAACAATTACTTCAGAGGAAATTGCATAGGCACACAAGAGAATAGCATGAGATGCTGAGCTATGGGGAAAGAGCAGGGTGATGGAAATGATCAAGTCAACATAGATGCAATTATTAAGGTACAGAGTGGTTTTGCAGATTTTTAACAGATTGCTCCTTCTAGTGCCTTGATTTACCTGGGAACTTCCTGTTAACTTGCTCTGTGCAAAATGATCGTTGGCTGCTGTGCATTACAACAGTGAATGCACTTGTGAAGTAGGTCAGGATGGATAGGTACCTGATTCTGTGCTGTGGAACTCTGATTCTAAGTATTATTTGGCCCTGAAGGCCAAAGCTGATGTTGGATGGATTTCTTGAAAATATGTTTTTGCATTTGATTGGAAATTTTGCATAGTTGACTATCTTGACTAGTTAGCCATTGTCTTGGACAGATAAATCTTCTTGGGCAAAATTAGTTTTAAGAATATTGTCCTCATGAGTTTTTTTAGCCATGCGAGGTCACAAAGGCTAAACTTCATGGATAACCTAGTTAGTGATGAGAACAAAGGGAAGAATCCTTTTTTTCAAAAAAATCAGAAATCTCATAAAAAAAATTTCAAAGGAAAACCACAAAATTAAAGTTCTTGATTGGTCAGGAAGCAGATATGGGGAGAAAAACAGTTCTGTGAGAATTTATAGTCCTACTCAATGAACTGATGCTTTAAAATGGCATCAATCAACCCAGTGTCCAGAAGAGCAGTGAGTGGCCTCAACGACTATTGGCCAGTTGCACTCACATCTACTGTAATGGAATAATTTGAGAAGCTGGTCATGGCCCGAATTAACTTTTACCTAAGTAAGGGTCTGGACCCACTACAATTCACCTATTGTCACAATCACTGCACCACTTTCCACTCTGCTCTGGGTCGCCTAGAAAACAGCAACTCACACATGCGGCTACTCTTCATTGAGTTCAGCTTAGCCTTCAACACCATTATTCCCTTAGTGCTGGTCCACAAGTTCCAAACTCTAAGCCGCTGCAACTAGATCCTTGACTTCCTCATCAGAACACTGTCAGTGTGAATTGGAAGCAACATCTCCTTGCTGACGATCAACCCTCCAGGATGATTTCTTGGCCCAGTGCTCTACTTTCTCTACACCCATGACTGTGGTGCCAGGCAAAATTCAAATGCTATCTACAAATATGCTGATGACACAACGGACTGCAATGAGGAAGTGAACAGGAGGGGGAGATCAGGTAGTGAATGCTGGTCACAACAACCCTAATATTAACAAAATCAAAGAGATGATTGTGGACTTCAGGAGAACATTCCTCAATGAGAACAATCCACATTGAGGTGTGGGCAGTGGAAAGAATCAAGAACTTCAAATTCTGGGTGTCAACATCTCTGAAGATCTGTTCTGGATCCTCCATGTCGATGCAATCACCGAAAAGGCTTGCCAGCAGCTATACTTCCTGAGGAATTTGAGGAGATTTGGAATGTCATCAAAGACTCCACTTCTACAGGTGTACTGTGGACACCTTTCTGGCTGGTTGCTTCATTGTCTGGTATGGAGGTGCCAGTGCTCAGAATAAGAAAACAAACTCCAGAGTGATGTTAACTCACCCTATGACATCATGGGCTCCAGTCTTCACTCCATCGAGGACATCTACAAAAGATGGCGTCTAAAGAAAGCAACCTCTGTCCTCAAGGACCCCACCATCCAGACCATCCCCTCTTTACTCTGCCACCATTGGGGGGGAAAAAGGTAAAGGAGCCTGAAGACGAGCACTCAGCGGCAGAAGGACTTCTTCCCCTCTGCCATCTGATTTTTTTAAAAAATTAAGAATGAACCACAGGCACTGGTTTACTTTGACTTTTGCCCTATTTTAATTTCTTTTGTAAGGTAGTGTTTGTGTTTACACTCTGCCGCAAATCAACAAATTTCGTGACTTGTGTGTCTGTTATTTGGGAGGCTTCTTAAATAACTTGGACATGCAAGATTCAAATAACAAGAGACTTAGTGATGCCTTCCACCATCTCAGGAAACTTCACACATGCTGAGATACGTAGACATACGCCCACAGTGGTGCACGACAGTGATAAAGAGTTTATTATTGCACGGTTACAAAATAGTTCACATATCCTCACTCTATAACAGTGACATGTTCATGACAATAAATTCTGATTCTGAAATTCATGCTTGCTCCAGCCTCCCAGATGCACCAATAACAATAGACCTCCATCACCCTGTACAATCTCTTCTCACTGCCACCTCTTGGGAAGAAGGTACAGAAGCCTGAAGTCCAGCACCTCTGTGTGAGAGTAGATGGCGTGTTTAGTAACAAGATTTTTAAAAAACCCAGAATGGTTGGCAGAAATTGCTTTTAATTTTTATTGTACTTTGCAGAATTATCCAATTGGGGTTTTGTGATTAACAGGACACTTTGAAACAAAAGCTTATTCTCAGACTGTATTTCTACAATAAAGTCATGGTTTTCTGATTTAAAACAAAAATTGATAATTTCAGTCAATATTGTCAAAATACTTGTAAACCAAAAAAAAACCAAGCGTTTGTGATTTAAGGACACTTCAATACAAGTTGAGTTTCAGGCATGCCTTTTAACTTTGCTAATTGACCCATTCACATTGCTTCATTTTTTGACTGGGGTTTGCTGTGTGCAAGGGAATAGAACATAGATGTAACGATTGGTAACAAGGCTGATGGCAAAGCTTTGGGGAAGAAATGCAACTCCTCGCCGCATAAAAGGTCCAAAGGAGTTGGTCAAACTGGTTACCAGTTTTTTAAAAAAACAAATGCTGATGTTTAAATATGTAATTCAAGCTTTGTAGCAGGAAGCAATTCTGCCCAACAGGTTAGATTCCGAATCCGTAATGGAGCTCATTTTTTCAAGGGCACATGTAGCTCCTGTCCCTGATCAGTTGAACAGGGATTGATCCATGTCCCATATTATTCCAGGTTTTCCTCCTACCTAATTGTATTCAATTGTGTTCTGTGGAGACAGGATCAAGATCTCGGTCACTCGACTGTTTAAAAGGAGTTGACTGGTGATTTTCATCACGCATCTTAACTCGATGACCAGTAGGAGCCCTGAAGTAGAGGACACTTTTTATTCTCCCATGATGTGAGGCCCTGATCCATCTGATGGCAGCTTGGTGCACCAGGGGTCCCATCTTGGCAGGTGCATTTCACATTTACAAAACGTGCAAATTTTCAACCAACTCTTTTAAGGAAATAAATGGACGGGCTATAAGAATCTTTGACTTTTCAGCTTAGCGCCTCTTCTTAATGTGGTATATTATTAAAAATGAGGGGTTCCAGATGAACCAAATACTGTGAAAGTTGCTGGTTTTTGAAGAAGCACCGAGAACAAATGCATCCAGTGTGGTGGAGGAATTGAAAACGTGTGCTGTTTGAGAGGAAGATATGAATATCAAGGCTTTAGAAAAACATCAAGCGGCTTTTTTTCTGCATGTCCTGGAATCTTGCCTGTTGGAAGGGTTTAGGGTTAGGTTTCAGGATTGAGTGACTGAAAACTTTTTAACACCTTGTGTGCACAGACTACAGATGCTTGAAAAGTGGAGCAATACAAAAAGTGCTGGAACTTGGTGGCATCTATGGATGTCAATAGATAGCCAATATTTTGGCCTGAAAACCTTAATCAGAAATGGCAAGAAACTTGCAGACGCCCGATTAAAAGGGTGGGGTTGGGGGATATCTGACTATTGCCTTCCATGGATGCTACCTGATCCACTTTAAATTTCTCCAGCATTTTGTGTTGCTCCAAGAGATTTGTTTTTGACCAATTTGAATTTTTTTTCTCACTTGTTTGCTCTTTTCTATACTATGTATTCTGGCTTAATGAGGTAATGAGCTATAAACAACAGGATGAGTTCAAAAAGGGAGCCCAGATATAATACAGGAGGCATTGTCGCCCTTGCCATTTCCCAAGGTTCTCACTTCCTGTCTAGATAAGGGTAAAGTTTGCAGAGTAAATCAGCAAATTAATTATTAGTATAGTCATTCAATGTGAAGGGAACATTACCTATTGTATTTTAATTTGGGAGCAGGAAAGGATGTGTTGCACAGGTAACAAGCAATGTTCCATGTATTGCAAGGCTTGTACCTGATTTTAAAGTTATTATCATGTAGTGGCTGGATTTGGATCTGTTGTCTTGGATTATGTAGAAACTAATGAAAGGAGAAGCAGGATGATTTTTTTGAGGGTTTGGTTCAAATTAAAATACAATAATCTCTAGCTTTTTTTTGGAAGCTTGTTCAGGTAATCCAAAATAATTTTCTGGATATGGAAACCAGAAAAGGAAGAGGGTATTTTTGATAAAAATATTATGTAATGGTTTGACTTTTTTTTCTTAATTCTGAAGCATCATGTGCAAGGTTGGTGGGTGGGGATTGGTGAGATTTGGGATCCATTACCACAAGGTAAAATCTCTTACTAGCAGACATTTGGAGATCCATAGCCTTGTGTGTGCAAGACACGTGATTTAAATACAGGTACATGATCCTTTATCTGGACATCTAAAATCCGGAAAGGGGGGAGAGAGGTGACACCGCTTGGGGGAGGCGGCCGAGGGACCGGCGCTTGGGGGAGGCGGCCGAGGGACCGGCGCTTGGGGGAGGCGGCCGAGGGACCGGCGCTTGGGGGAGGCGGCCGAGGGACCGGCGCTTGGGGGAGGCGGCCGAGGGACCGGCGCTTGGGGGAGGCGGCCGAGGGACCGGCGCTTGGGGGAGGCGGCCGAGGGACCGGCGCTTGGGGGAGGCGGCCGAGGGACCGGCGCTTGGGGGAGGCGGCCGAGGGACCGGCGCTTGGGGGAGGCGGCCGAGGGACCGGCGCTTGGGGGAGGCGGCCGAGGGACCGGCGCTTGGGGGAGGCGGCCGAGGGACCGGCGCTTGGGGGAGGCGGCCGAGGGACCGGCGCTTGGGGGAGGCGGCCGAGGGACCGGCGCTTGGGGGAGGCGGCCGAGGGACCGGCGCTTGGGGGAGGCGGCCGAGGGACCGGCGCTTGGGGGAGGCGGCCGAGGGACCGGCGCTTGGGGGAGGCGGCCGAGGGACCGGCGCTTGGGGGAGGCGGCCGAGGGACCGGCGCTTGGGGGAGGCGGCCGAGGGACCGGCGCTTGGGGGAGGCGGCCGAGGGACCGGCGCTTGGGGGAGGCGGCCGAGGGACCGGCGCTTGGGGGAGGCGGCCGAGGGACCGGCGCTTGGGGGAGGCGGCCGAGGGACCGGCGCTTGGGGGAGGCGGCCGAGGGACCGGCGCTTGGGGGAGGCGGCCGAGGGACCGGCGCTTGGGGGAGGCGGCCGAGGGACCGGCGCTTGGGGGAGGCGGCCGAGGGACCGGCGCTTGGGGGAGGCGGCCGAGGGACCGGCGCTTGGGGGAGGCGGCCGAGGGACCGGCGCTTGGGGGAGGCGGCCGAGGGACCGGCGCTTGGGGGAGGCGGCCGAGGGACCGGCGCTTGGGGGAGGCGGCCGAGGGACCGGCGCTTGGGGGAGGCGGCCGAGGGACCGGCGCTTGGGGGAGGCGGCCGAGGGACCGGCGCTTGGGGGAGGCGGCCGAGGGACCGGCGCTTGGGGGAGGCGGCCGAGGGACCGGCGCTTGGGGGTGAATACAGCAGCACAATTCAGGTGGGCTTTCTGAAATCTGGAAAAATTTGGAACACACTGTTCCCCAAGGGTTCCGGATAAAGGATTGTGTACCTGTATTAATAATTAACAATGATGACTTTCAAAGTTAAAATTGTATTAAAAAAATTTTCAATCATGGAAATATGCCTGGAACGACACAGTTAGCCTAGCGATTAGTGCATGTTGTTCCAACACCAGCGACCTAGGTTCAAATCTGGCGCTGTCAGAACTAGATGCATGTTTTTCCCATGTCTGCATAGGTTTCCTCTTGGGCAAGAGTCTAGGATCTCAGGTTTCCTTCACCCTCGAAAATGTATAAGAATTGTAGGTAAATTGAGTGTATTTGGGTAGCATGGCTCATTGCTGGAAGGGCCTGTTACAGTTCTGTATGTCTAAATTTTAAAATGCAGTAATGAAAAATTCTCAGGCTTTCTTTAAAACCAACTTGGTCAAAAGCATTTATACCATCTTAATATCATGGACTGTTATTTGACTCAGGGCAATTTTTAAAATATAGTAATGTCATAAGACGGGTATAATAATATTTGCACGATGATTCTTGACTTGATCAAGACATCAGTTCTGATGCTGGTTCTGAATTGGGGAAGGAGGTAAGAAATGCCACCTTTTGAACAACATCCACATTCTGTTCCCAAATTTTAAAGAAGGCCTCATAACAACTTTAATCCTGGGAAATGTAACAAAGTCTGCACATGCTGTGGTTTCAGTAATGTACTTCAATCCCATGAACTCCATTTTTCTGGTGAAATCTGTATTGTGTATTTTGATGCCACAGAATTTTTAAAATGAAAGCACGTATATTTGCTGAATCTCCCACCCTTACAAATACTAGACAATTTATTGAGAATTCTCTTAAAAATCTATATCACGCTCTTGATCATAGATTCTGATATTCTTCTTTGGCTTGGCTTCGCGGACGAAGATTTATGGAGGGGGTAAAAGTCCACGTCAGCTGCAGGCTCGTTTGTGGCTGACAAGTCCGATGTGGGACAGGCAGACACGGTTGCAGCGGCTGCAGGGGAAAATTGGTGGGTTGGGGTTGGGTGTTGGGTTTTTCCTCCTTTGCCTTTTGTCAGTGAGGTGGGCTCTGCGGTCTTCTTCAAAGGAGGTTGCTGCCCGCCAAACTGTGAGGAGCCAAGATGCACGGTTTGAGGCGATATCAGCCCACCAGCGGTGGTCAATGGGGCAGGCACCAAGAGATTTCTTTAGGCAGTCCTTGTACCTTTTCTTTGGTGCACCTCTGTCACGGTGGCCAGTGGAGAGCTCGCCATATAACACGATCTTGGGAAGGCGATGGTCCTCCATTCTGGAGACGTGACCCACCCAGCGCAGCTGGATCTTCAGCAGCGTGGACTCGATGCTGTCGACCTCTGCCATCTCGAGTACTTCGACGTTAGGGATGAAAGCGCTCCAATGGATGTTGAGGATGGAGCGGAGACAACGCTGGTGGAAGCGTTCTAGGAGCCGTAGGTGGTGCCGGTAGAGGACCCATGATTCGGAGCCGAACAGGAGTGTGGGTATGACAACGGCTCTGTATACGCTTATCTTTGTGAGGTTTTTCAGTTGGTTGTTTTTCAGACTCTTTTGTGTAGTCTTCCAAAGGCGCTATTTGCCTTGGTGAGTCTGTTGTCTATCTCATTGTCGATCCTTGCATCTGATGGAATGGTGCAGCCGAGATAGGTAAACTAGTTGACCGTTTTGAGTTTTGTGTGCCCGATGGAGGTGTGGGGGGGCTGGTAGTCATGGTGGGGAGCTGGCTGATGGAGGACCTCAGTTTTCTTCAGGCTGACTTCCAGGCCAAACATTTTGGCAGTTTCTGCAAAGCAGGACGTCAAGCGCTGAAGTGCTGGCTCTGAATGGGCAACTAAAGCGGCATCGTCTGCAAAGAGTAGTTCACGGACAAGTTTCTCTTGTGTCTTGGTGTGAGCTTGCAGGCGCCTCAGATTGAAGAGACTGCCATCCGTGCGGTACCGGATGTAAACAGCGTCTTCATTGTTGGGGTCTTTCATGGCTTGGTTCAGGATCATGCTGAAGAAGATTGAAAAGAGGGTTGGTGCGAGAACACAGCCTTGCTTCACGCCATTGTTAATGGAGAAGGGTTCAGAGAGCTCATTGCTGTATCTGACCCGACCTTGTTGGTTTTCGTGCAGTTGGATAATCATGTTGAGGAACTTTGGGGGACATCCGAGGCGCTCTAGTATTTGCCAAAGCCCTTTCCTGCTCACGGTGTCGAAGGCTTTGGTGAGGTCAACAAAGGTGATGTAGAGTCCTTTGTTTTGTTCTCTGCACTTTTCTTGGAGCTGACTGAGGGCAAAGACCATGTCAGTAGTTCCTCTGTTTGCGCGAAAGCCGCACTGTGATTCTGGGAGAATATTCTCGGCGACACTAGGTATTATTCTATTTAGTAGAATCCTAGTGAAGATTTTGCCTGCAATGGAGAGCAGCGTGATTCTCCTGTAATATCAAACAGATGTAGTTCCAATTTTTGTGGGTCTTAAACAGCAGGATTACAATTGGCATCTGATCAAAGGGGACCTTTCCAAAAATTGAGGAATACTGGACAATCAAATGAATATCCTTCTCTCTGCAGTTACTTTCAATACTTTTTCTCATTCTACATCTATGATGTTGGTAGATCTGAATTTGGTCTCAGTAGGCAAAAGGCCACATTTCTTCCCTGGAAAATGTGAACCAAATGGGGTTTTGCAACAGTACAAAATTTAATGGGATACTTGTGGGTTGGCAGGTCATAATTGCTGGTGTACTGATTACATGATACTTGATCTTTGCTGTTTGCAACAGCATAGATTTAGGAGGTAGGTGTGATTGTATTTGAGTTTATTAATAACTAATTAGGGCAGCAAGTTTGTGAAGCTGATATAGCTGTGTCTCTCCGTTCCAGTGACACCGCTTGGGTCCTAACCTCTGGTGTTCTCAATTTGGATTGTTGCTTGTTCTCCCTTGTGACCTCTTGGGTTTCCCTTAAGTTTTCTCCCACATCTCCAAGTTGTGCAAGTTGATGGTTGTATTTTGTCCCTAATGTGGGCAGGTGATTGTGAATGATCAATATTTAGGATAAAGGTGGATGCATGTACATGTGTGCTAAATGGTTGACATAAGTTGATGGACCAAAGAGCCTGTTTCTTTGCATGATGGAAGAATATAAATGGGTTAAGTTGGAGGTTTTCAAACTTGGTAGATGGAATATGATGGGATGATTTCCATCTAAATCTAAAAATATTTTCAAAAAGTAAGATTGTCATTCACATACATCCAAATAAAATTTCACATGAGTCAAAGGTAACATGCCATTTCTAAAGACTTTATTATGATGAGTCCTGAGATGCAGTGAAAGGCTTGGTTTATTGTCCATTCTATTTAAAATATTTTATTTATATTTTCACACAAGCTTGTACAGCCACATACATTGTTAGTACCGTCCTGGCAGCTCGTATTCAAGTTTGCATACACTCTATTCTCATTATTGACTGCATACACAGCTCGTGTTTTTTCCAGTCACCGCCCCACATCTAACACAGGACAGCTCACTCAGATAATAAATAATAATTAGGGAACAAGGATGGTCACTGCTCGGTGGGCAATCGACGGACCGATTATCAATCAACCTATTTACTTATTTATCTATAGTTATTTATTGTGTGTGTGTACACGCGAGCGCACACTATACACTCCACGCTACACTCCACGCTACACACTACCCTCCACGCTACACGCTACCCTCCACGCTACACGCTACCCTCCACGCTACACGCTACCCTCCACGCTACACGCTACCCTCCACGCTACACGCTACCCTCCACGCTACACGCTACCCTCCACGCTACACGCTACCCTCCACGCTACACGCTACCCTCCACGCTACCCGCTACCCTCCACGCTACCCGCTACCCTACCCGCTACCCTCCACGCTACCCGCTACCCTCCACGCTACCCGCTACCCTCCACGCTACCCGCTACCCTCCACGCTACCCGCTACCCTCCACGCTACCCGCTACCCTCCACGCTACCCGCTACCCTCCACGCTACCCGCTACCCACGCTACCCGCTACCCACGCTACCCGCTACCCACGCTACCCGCTACCCACGCTACCCGCTACCCACGCTACCCGCTACCCACGCTACCCGCTACCCACGCTACCCGCTACCCACGCTACCCGCTACCCACGCTACCCGCTACCCACGCTACCCGCTACCCACGCTACCCACGCTACCCGCTACCCACGCTACCCGCTACCCACGCTACCCGCTACCCACGCTACCCGCTACCCACGCTACCCGCTACCCACGCTACCCGCTACCCACGCTACCCGCTAACCACGCCCCCCGCTACCCACGCCCCCGCTACCCACGCCCCCCGCTACCCACGCCCCCCGCTACCCACGCCCCCCGCTACCCACGCCCCCCGCTACCCACGCCCCCCGCTACCCACGCCCCCCGCTACCCACGCCCCCCGCTACCCACGCCCCCCGCTACCCACGCCCCCCGCTACCCACGCCCCCCGCTACCCACGCCCCCTGCTACCCACGCCCCCCGCTACCCACGCCCCCCGCTACCCACGCCCCCCGCTACCCACGCCCCCCGCTACCCACGCCCCCCGCTACCCACTGCCCCCCGCTACCCACTGCCCCCCGCTACCCACTGCCCCCCGCTACCCACTGCCCCCCGCTACCCACTGCCCCCCGCTACCCACTGCCCCCCGCTACCCACTGCCCCCCGCTACCCACTGCCCCCCGCTACCCATATATATATATTCCAGACTTTGCTTGATCGGGATTAGTGTGAGGGAGAGGATACCACAGCAGGGAACGGGGGAATCAATCACCACCATACACCTACATGGCGCATGTACGGCTGCCAAATCCTTCAAGAAGTGTCATATTTGTTTCTCAAATTATAAATTATCTTCTCCAGGGGAACACGGCTCTGTATTTCCCTTTCATTATTCGATACTAAGACTAAAGTCAGACTTCCAAGTCGCCGCAATGCAGTTCCTGGCCACTGCCAATGCGATTAACACAAATTGGATTTGACATTTGGACAGCTTCATTGTCAGCCTTATGTCCATTATGTTTCCCAACAGGAACAACTGTGGGTCCTGCGGGAATCATTTATCTATGATTTTCTCTAGGACTTGGCCTAGTTTTTCCCAAAAGGGCTTCACCTTGGCACATGTCCAGGTTGTGTGCATGAACATCCCTGTCACCATCTGAAGCATTGGTCCGAGAGTTCTGGTTTGACGTGTTTATTTTCTGTGGAGTTGGATACAGCTGGTGCAAGAAATTGTACTGCACCAACCTGTACCTTGCATTGATGACCGTGGCCATGCTGTCCAGGCATAAGTCGGACCAGCATCCCTCATCAATTTCAATACCCAAGTCTGACTCCCATCTTTCTCTCAATCTATGGAGGCCAGTTTGGATCCATCCAACTGGAGCAGGAAAGACATTGCAGAAATGAATTTCTTTCCACTCTCCCTCTCTATGGCACTGCAGTGAGGTAGGGCCATACTTGGACCCAATACATTCCATTTAAAAAAAGCCTATTTGAAGATAGCAGTGGAATGTCTGATTTGACAAGTTGTATTTGTTTTTGAGCTGCTCAAACGACATTAATTGCCCCTGCTCGTAATACTTCTCTATGCACCTGATGCCATTACAGGGCCAGGTATCCAGGATCTTGTTACTTACCGTTAATGGTATTAATTTTAGGAGTCAGGGGTGTTTTTGGGGACAGCCCCACTTTGATTTTCAAATATTGGTTAATTTTGTTCCAGATATTAATCACTTGTTTTAATATGGGGCTGCCTTTCTTTCCTGACAGCAATTTAGTGTTCCATTTATAAATAAAGTCCTCTGCTTTCCTGTCACCCACCAGGTGCAGATAAATTTGTGCCCAGGATGGTACACCTCCTCCCTGGAAGAGAGAGGCGATGTATCTCGACTGGGATGTCCAATAATAGTTTTTGAAGTGGCATCCTCAATCCGCCTAGACTGTAGTCCCATGTTAATTTTTTCATAGACACCCGTGCCACCTGATCATTCCAGAGAAACATTCTGACCTTGTGTAGCAGCAACGGCACAGGCAATGTCTGAAAAAGATGCTGGAATCTTGGCAACACAGTCATTTTGATGCTGTTAACCCTGTCCACCAATGTTACGGGCAGGGACATCCATCTATTTAAATCCTCTTCGACTCTCTCCAGCAAGGGGGCGTAACTTAATATTGATGACAATTTGTACAATTTATACAAGTTAACTCCCAGGTATTTGATTCCCTCCTATGGCCACTTTAAATTGCTATTTTCTTTGTTGGCTATAATTCCCCTCAGTGAGTGGCATCACCTCACTTTTTCCCCAATTGATCTTGTACCCAGAGAACTTCCCATAGCCCTCATATGCAGTCAAGGCCAAGAAGTCGCAGGGTCTGTCAGATACACCAGCAAGTCATCAGCAAATAAGTTGATTTTGTGCTCCTCCTGGCCAACTCTATAACCTTTAATGTCTGGACCCTGGTGAATGGCCTCAGCCAGAGGTTCTATTGCTAGCACAAAGAGAGCCAGTGATAGCAGGTACCCTTGTCTACTTGATCTGGTAGGTGGGAAAGCTGAAGAGATTTGTTCATTGGTTGTAACTTTTGCCTTGGGTGCATGGTATAGCACCTAATCCAATTTCAAAAACCTAACCCCACCTTCTTCAGCACTTTAAGTAAAAATTCCCACTCCAGTCTATCAAAAGCCTTCTCTGCATCCAGGGAAACAGCCAGTCCCCTCTCATTTCTGATTTGTGCCAGATGCATTACACTCAATAGTCTGCCAATGTTATCCGCTGCTTGCATCTCCTGCACAAAGCCTGTCTGGTCTTTATTTATTAATTTTGGTAAATGCAATGCCAATCTGCTTGCCAGGTCTTTGGCAAGAATCTTATAATCGGTATTCAGCAGGGAGTTTGGTCTATAAGAAGGCAAGGCAAAAGTGGATCTTCACCTTTCTTTAAGATCGACGTAACAATTGCCGTTGTGAAAGATTCCAGGAGGGTACGTGCTTTCTTTGCCTTATACATATACAGAGGCATTAGTAAATCCTTAAATTCTCGATAGAACTCGGGTGGGAATCCGTCCTCCTTTGGAGACTTGCCAGCTTGTAGAGCACTCAATGCTTTCCTCTGCTCTTCCTCTGTAAGAGGAAGGTCTATTTCCTCTGGATTTAAATTTGGGAGATCTAATCTGGCCAGAAACTTGTCCATTCAATTAGAATCCTCAGTCAATTCAAATTTTATACAGTCATTCATAAAATTCTTTGAAGGTCTCATTTATTTCCTTAGGTTTATACAAGATCTGGCCATTCCCTGTTTGTATTGCATTGATCTAGAGACTTGTTCTGCCCTTAGCTGCCAAACGCGGACCTTGTGAGCTCTTTTCTCCCAACTCCTAATACTTTTGCCTTGACCTTGTAAGGGCCTTCTCCATATTATATTCCAATTTCTTGTTTGTAAGAGCTCTATAGTGGTCATCTAAGCCTGATTTCTGAAAATCCTTCTCAGATTGGGTAATGTCCTTTTCCAATTCCTCCACCTCCCTCATATAATTTTTCTTGATTGTCTTTGTGTAGCCAATTATCGGGCCCCTCAAGTATGCCTTGAGGGTGTCCCATAGAAGGAATTTATCTGGAATAGAGGAGCAATTGGCCTCACAAAACAAGGCTATTTCGGCTCTTGTGAAACTACAAAATTCCAGGTTTTTCAACAACAGTTAAGAAGCCACCTGGATGCTGTGTCCTGGTTATCTAACATTTCTATAGTCAAAACCATGGGGCTACCCTCTATATGGGCCGAAGCCAGATAAAAGTATCTAGAGTATGAGTTATGTCGCTTTGAGAAAAAACGAGTAATCCGTCTCGGATGCTTTTTCCTCCACGCATCTATGAAATTCAGCTCCCTCATGCAGTCAATGGTGGCTTTTGCTGCTCTCATCTTAGTTAATCGTTTTGTGGATTAGATTAAAGTGACCGCCCCTCCCCCCCATTAGAATATTTTCATTTTCCTCTGCCAATTGTAGGGAAATGTCCTGTATAAATTTTTCATCATTCATAATTGAGGGTGTAGACATTCACTAGGGTCCAGGACTCTGAATTTATCTGACAATGCACCATAATGAATCTTCCCGTTTTGTCTGCAGTCACCTTCTGCACCTGCACAGGAACACACTTCACCACTTCATAGTGGTGCCGTTGCCTTTGACCCAATCGAGGAGGATATGAACCCCTCCACTCCATCCAAGCTGCAACAGGCCCTGGGGGAGAAAAAAATACCACAAATCCATTCTCCCACAATACACATACCCAATCACAACCATACCCCTCCAAATAATAACTGGGAACACATACCCCATACACATCGCACTCGAGTCTCAGCTGCCCTTCACTCACACCTCTGGCAATCACTCTTCTATTACCACCATGACTCCTTACCATGCGGTCACTGTGACTCTCCATTCTCACCCTCAGCACCTTCCACCTGTCCAGTACCAGAACCCCCTCAGACCCTTATATATAACATCTTTTCTCTTTTTTGAAATCAGAAAACAGCCAAAAGCCCATTCTTTATATAACACAGAAATCCAAGTCCTCCCAGTCTCTCAGTTTTAATAATTTTAAGTCTTATTGCCCCATTTATTCTTTTCCACTTGGTCCACCATTTAGAGCCAGTAAAGTATTTATAAACTGATGTGCTTTCTCTATTTCTGTTTTAAAAATAAATTCTTTCTTCCCCCTACCCCGGAAACATAATTTTCAAGGTAGCGGGATGACGTAGAACACAAACATATCCCTTTTGCTTTGCCAATCACTTAACTGGTTCGAAGTCTTTCTGCTTGATAAAAGAACACTTTCAACCCCCTGTTCTCCAAGGGGGCTTCCCTCTGAATTGCCCCTTTTGCTACCACGCCTAATATTTTTTTCACAATGTTGAAAATATTTTAACTTTATAAGGATTGACCAGGGTTTTTGTCCAAGTTCTGGCTGAGGGATTGGGACTCTAAAGGCTCTTTCTATTTTAATGGGGTTCCCAGTGCCTCCTTTCCTAGTACTTCGGGGATCCATTTAGTTGGGAACCCTTGTAAGATTCTCTCTCTTTCCCCCCCCTCCCCACCCTTCTTTAAATTCCACTATTTTAATGTTACAGCATTTTGTAAAATTCTCCAGGAAGTCCAACTCCACCCCCCACCACCCCCCCCCCCCCCCACCCCTTCATCTCTTTCTTTAAGGAGACCTTTAATTTCTTGCTCCATTGTGGCATTTTGATCCTCCCCTGGCCCCAGTCTCTCCTCTACCTCTGTCACCCTGCCTGTTATATTCACCAGGGCCCCTCCATTCTGTCTAATCTTTCTGACATGTCTCTGGCCCTTCTATCCACTACCTTCTCCAATCTATTTTCCATTATAGTCAGAGTCTGTAAAATATCTCTTAAGGAGGGCTCCGGGCCATCCTCCTCCCTTTTCTGTAGCAGCTCCGCCTTCAAGCTTCTGGCCTCATGGCTGTGTCCCTTGCACATTCAATTGCCACCATTGGATTCGGCCCGCTGACCCTAGTCTCTAACTCTGATAGCCCTCGCGTTGGCAGTGATTGCTGTTCCAGTCAACCTCTTCCACATCCTTGTCGGGACTAACATCCTCGTTAGTCCCGAGTCACGCTGGCTCCACTCGATCCCGCCATTCCCTGACGATGCATCACTAACGGACCCCAGCCACCGGTGAGAGCACTGCTGCAATTCATGAACTGTAAGGGAGAAGCAGCTGTCCTCCCTCACTCCTGTTCACCTGGTCCAAGGCTCTTACCACTTTCTCTGCCACTCGGGACCATTCTTCTGCTCTGGGCACTGCCTGCTTGTGGAACGCCCATTGGTGTTGAGGTCGGTGGGGAGGGGTGGGGGGGAGGTGGGTTGCATCATCCTCTATGGCTCTCGGGTCAGCACCACCATTAGTCCTAACACGAGGCACCTCCACTTGCCTCAGATCCTTGTCGGGGGGCCCCCCATTTCCGCACTATATTTTTCCTTATTTTGTTGATTGAAACTTCCTCATCCTCTTCTTGTGATAAGACAGGATTTTTTTCTCTTTTTTTATCCTGGATTTTGGGTTTTTAATGCTGTTTTCTGGTCTAGGACTAGGAGCTCTTAGGATCTGCAACCTCCTCGACACTCACCATCACGTGACCCCCGGCAAGTCCATTCTTCAGCAGATTGTTTTATAATTATTGCATTAAGTGTAGGGTGTAGTGTCACAGCAGGTCAGAGTGCAGGGTATGTTATTATAATGACAGTGGAGGTTAGAGAAAAGTACAGTTAAAATAGTGCAAGGGTATCTCACCAATGACTATTCTATTCTCTGATCACAGTAGGAAAGAAACTGTCCTTGAATTTGGAGGTTTACTTTCAAGCTCTGCATCTTCTGTCTGATGGAAGTGGGGAGAAGAAATGTGACTGGGATGGAATAGATCCTTTAATATGTTGGCAGCTTTCCTGAAGCAGCAAGAGGTATTGCTCTAGAAAAGAGAAAAAAACATTCTTTTGTTAGCCTTTAAATTACAATGGGATTGGAGTCTTGGAGAACTCCTGTAGGTTTTGGCTGAGACCATATTTAGAATAAATAATATGTGATTTTTTTAATTTTATTTTTGGAGGCAGAGCAGTTGAATCGCAGAGAGAAGACATTGTTAGTGTAGCAGTTAGCGCAACACTATTACAGGACCACTTGTTTGTAAGGAGCTTGTATGTTCTCCCTGTGTCTGTGTGGGTTTCCACTGGGTTCTCCAGCTTCATTCTATGTTAACAAAGATGTATGGTCACATGGATCAATGTGGGTGGCGCAGGCTAATGGGCTGAAGGCCTGTTAACATGGTACACTCTAGACTAAGTTAAAGAGATTTGAAAAGGCCTGACCAGTTTCCTAGAGCAGTAATCATCAGATTTTCAAGCAGAAGTCTCCCTGGCAAAAAAAATACAACATGAGAGCCAGTTTAAACACTGTTATTTTGGTTGCTGGTACTCAATGCATGTTCAACTTGGTGAGTTTGCTCTCACACTGGAGTATGAACTTAGAACCAGGCAATCCCCCATCCCCAGCCCTCCTTCTTTGTTTTGCATCTTCCTCTTGAATGGTTCCTCCTTCATTCTTCCCTGTAACTGAACTCTTTCAGTGCACCAACATCCTTCCTTGGCACTTTGACCTTTTTCTGGTGTCATGCCAAACCTCTGCAAACTCCTAAGGTCAACTGCCAAACAGCAGCTAAAACGAGAACCATAGAGCACTACAGCACAGAAACAGGCCCCTTTGGCCCTTCTAGTCTGTGCCAGACCTTTTTTTTTGCCAAGTCCCACTGATCTGCACCCAGTCTATGGCCCTTCATATTCCTCCCATCCATGTACCTGTCCAAATTCTTCTTAAATGTTAAAATTAAACCCACATTCACCACTTCAGCTGGCAGCTTGTTCCACACTCCCACCACTTTCTATGTGAAGAAGTTCTCCCCCCCCCCCCCCCCCACCCCTGTGTTTTCCCCCTAAACTTTCCCCCTTTCATCCTTAACCTATGTCCTTTGGTTTGTATCTCACCTACCTTCAATGGAAAAAGCCTATCTACATTTGGTCTTGCTATACATCTAATTTAAATACCTCTATCAAATCTCCCCCTCATACTTTTACGCTCCAGGGAATAAAGTCCTATCTTGTTTAACCTTTCCTTGTAACTTGGTTCCTGAACTCCAGGCAGCATCCTAGTAAATCTTCTCTGCACTCTTTCTATCTTATTGATATATTTCCTGTTGTTAGGTGACCAAAACTGCTCACAATACTCCAAATGTGGCCTCACCAATGTCTTAAACAACTGACCAAAACATCCCAACTCCTGTACTCAATACTTTGATTTATGAAGGCCCATGCACTAAAAGCTCTCTTTACAACCCTGTCTACCTGTGATGCTACTTTCAGGGAATTGTGTATCTGTAGTCTAAGATCCCTCTGTTCTACTGCGCTCCTCAGTGCCCTGTTGAATACGTCTTTTCTTGGTTTGACCTTTCAAATGCAACACCTCACACTTGTCTGCATTAAATTCCATTTTCAGCCCATTTTTCCAGCTGGTCCAGATGCCTCTGCAAGTTTTGTAAGCCTTCTTCGCTGTTCACAAAGCCTCCAATCTTGGTGTCATCAGCAAATTTGTTGATCCAATATAATACATTGTCATTCAGATCATTGATGTAGATGTCAAATAACAGTGGTCCCAACACTGATCCCTGAGGTACACCACGAGTCACAGGCCTCCAGTCTGAGAAGCATCATCCACCACTACTCTGGCTTCTCCCATCTAGTCATTGTCAAATCAAGTCAACTACTCCACCATGAATGCCTAGTGTCAGAACCTTCTTGACTAACCTCCCATGTGGGATTTTCTCAAAGGCCTTGCTAAAGTCCATTAGACAACATCCACAGCCTTTTCTTTTCTCGTAATGTCCGGGGGGGGGGGGGGGGGAAACTCCATCAAATTGATTAAACACAACCTACCATGCATGAAGCCATGTTGACAATCCCTAATCAGTTTCTGGCTATCCAAATAATTTGTATCTGGTCTCTTAGAACACCTTCCAGAATTTACCTACGACAGCACTGATGTCAGGCTCACCAGCCTATAATTTCAGGGCTACTTTTGGAACCTTTTTTAAACAACAGAACAATGTGAGCTACCCTCTAATCCTCTGGCACCTCACCTGTGGTTAAGGACATTTACATTTTTCTGCCAGAGCCCCTACAATTTCTACACTAGCCTCTCTCAAAGTCCAAGGGTATAACTTGTCAGACTCTGGGATTTAGCCACCCTTATTCATTTTAAGACAGGAAGCACTTCCTTCTCTTTAATCTGACCTTACTATTTTCCTTACTTCCATTTCTCTGTGCCCATTTCCTAAGTGAATACTGATTTGTTGGGGGGGGGGGGGTGTGGTGGGAAGAAAGATTTAAAATCTCCCCTATCTTTTTTGGCTCCATGCAAAGCCAACTACTCTGATTTTCAAGGGGACCAATTTTGTCCCTTGCTATCCTTTTGCTCTTAATATACCTGTAGAAACCCTTAGGATTTTCCTTCACATTATCTGCAAAGTAATCTATTGTCTTCTTTGACCCTACCTGATTTCTTTCTTCAGAAATCTTTTCTTGGATTTTTTAATACTCCTCAAATATACCTCTTCTTCAGAACCATATCCCTCAAAAACCAAGGTTCCTTGTGCCTTCTAACTTGGCCTTTAACCCTGACAGGAACATGCAAACTCTGTACTCTCAAACTTTCACCTTTGAAGGTCCTTCACTTACTTCACACATCCTGCCTGAAAACAATTTATCCAAATCCATGCATTCTAGATCCTTTTTAATTTCCTCAATATTAGGCTTTCTCCAATTTCAACCTGAGGCCCAGACCTATCCACTCCATAACTAACTTGAAACTAATGGCATTATGATCACTGGACCCAAAATGTATCCCTACACATACTTCATTCACCTGATCCAGTATTGCACTCTCTCTCGTTGGTACCTCAATACAGTGGAATCCCGTTATAACATGATAGATGGGGTAAAAAAAAATCTCATCATGATAAAAGCGGGGTCGTGCTAAATTGGCGTTTCACTAATGTGTACAATATACACACACGGCAGCTCTCCCCCCACCCCCCCCCCCCCGCCCACCCCATCAATGTGATGAATTCCTCACCAAGATAAATGTTACTCTACTTGCCTTGATCATTTGGATACGGCACTTCCGCTGCACCACAGGGTGGCCATCCCTGGTACTGCATCTTTTGAAAGATGCTAGCTTAACATCCCAGCTCAAAGAATGGAATGTGGGTGTTAAGGGGTCCAATGACTCATCGCATTCTATCTGAATTCATGTTAAATTGTAGTTACACTGAATATTGATTTAGAAAACTTTCTTGAATACATTTGACAAACTCCAAGCCATTAAAGTCAATATGTGGAAAGTTAAAATCCCCTACTATCACAACCTTGTGTTTCCTGCAGCTGTCTGCTATCTCTACAGATTTGCTCCTCCAATTCTCATTGACTATTGGGAGTGGGGGATATACAACCCATAATACAACCGTACCTTTACTGTTCCTCAACTCCACCCATATGGCCTCAGTAGGCGAGCCCTCTGGCCTACCCACCTGAGCAGAGCTGTGATATTTTCCCTGATGAGCAATATCACTCTTCCACCTTTCATCCTTCACCACACCTCCCCACTGTCTTTTGCTTCTAAAACAACAGAAGCCCAGAACATTGAGCTGCCAGTCCTGCCCCTCCTGCAACCAAGTTTCACTAATGGCCACAATGTCATAATTCCACATGCCAATCCACACTCTACACTCGTCTGCCTTTCCTGCAATACTCCTTGCATTGAAATAGATGCACCTGAGAACATTTTCACCATGTACTACCTGGTAACTTCTAATGGGCCATGGAATTTTCATTTAATCTCTTCCCTCCTCCACTCCTCTATCTGCACCAGCACTTTGGTTCCCATCACCCAGCAAATCAAGTTTAAAACCACTAGAGCAGCACCACCAAACCTTCCTATAAGGATATTAGTCCCCTCCAGGTCAGATGCAAACCATCTTATCGGAACAGGTCCCACCTTCCCTGGAAGAGCCCAATGATCCAGAAACCTGAAGCCCTCCCTCCTGCACTGTCTTTTTAGCCACATGTTAAGCTGCATTCTATCCTTGCTAGCATGTGGCATGGGTAGTAATCCTGGGATCACTACCCTGGAGGTCCTGTCCTTGCGCCTAACTCCCTGAACTCTCCTTGCAGGACCTCATCACCTTTTCTATCCATGTCATTGGTTTCTACATGGACCATGACATCTGGCTGCTAACCCTCCCTCCTGAGAATGCTGTGAACTTGATCTGAGATACCTTGGACCCTGGCACCAGGGAGGTAACATACCATCTGGGATACTCACTCTCTTCCACAGAACCTCTGATCTGTCCCCCTACCTGTAGAATCTCCTATCACTATAACTCGGCTCTTCTCCTCCATTCCCTTAGCCACAGGACCAGAGTCCATGCCAGAGACTTGATCGCCGTGGCTTGTCTCTGGTAGGTCATTAACTCCCCTCCCCTCCCCCAACAGTATCCAAATGGTATACTTGTTATTGAGGGGTCGGTCACAGGGTTGCCCTGCACCACCTGCCTGTTCCCTTTCCCTCGCCTGACTGTCATCCATCTACCCTCCTCCTGCCATCTTGTTTAGCTCCCAAATGATCTGGAGTTCATCCAAATCCAGCCGCTATTTCCCTTTCCAAAGGGTTGCTTTAGACACAGAGAAAGCCTTTGACAGAGTAGAATGGAATTATTTATTCAAAGTACTACAGAAATTCAACCTACCAGAGAAATATATTAATTGGATTAAAGCATTATATAAGGGACCATTGGCGAAGGTGACAATAAATCGATATATAGCAAACCAATGTAAATTAAGCAGATCAACAAGGCAGGGATGTCCACTATCTCCCTCACTGTTCGCATTAGCTATAGAACCACTGGCAGAACTGATGAGAACAGAAAATAAAATAAGAGGGATAAAAATAAAAGAGAAGGAATATATATACTTTCTTCTTTGCTTTCTTTGGCTTGGCTTTGCGGACGAAGATTTATGGAGGGGGTAAAAGTCCACGTCAGCTGCAGGCTCGTTTGTGGCTGACAAGTCCGATGCGGGACAGGCAGACACGGTTGCAGTGGCTGCAGGGGAAAATTGGTTGGTTGGGGTTGGGTGTTGGGTTTTTCCTCCTATGCCTTTTGTCAGTGAGGTGGGCTCTGCGGTCTTCTTCAAAGGAGGTTGCTGCCCGCCAAACTGTGAGGCGCTAAGATGCACGGTTTGAGGCGATATCAGCCCACTGGCGGTGGTCAATGTGGCAGGCACCAAGAGATTTCTTTAGGCAGTCCTTCTACCTTTTCTTTGGTGCACCTCTGTCACGGTGGCCAGTGGAGAGCTCGCCATATAACACGATCTTGGGAAGGTGATGGTCCTCCATTCTGGAGACGTGACCCATCCAGCGCAGCTGGATCTTCAGCAGCGTGGACCCGATGCTGTCGACCTCTGCCATCTCGAGTACTTCGACGTTAGGGATGAAAGCGCTCCAATGGATGTTGAGGATGGAGCGGAGACAACGCTGGTGGAAGCGTTCTAGGAGCCGTAGGTGATGCCGGTAGAGGACCCATGATTCGGAGCCGAACAGGAGTGTGGGTATGACAATGGCTCTGTGTACGCTTATCTTTGTGAGGTTTTTCAGTTGGTTGTTTTTCCAGACTCTTTTGTGTAGTCTTCCAAAGGCGCTATTTGCCTTGGCGAGTCTGTTGTCTATCTCATTGTCGATCCTTGCATCTGATGAAATGGTGCAGCCGAGATAGGTAAACTGGTTGACCGTTTTGAGTTTTGTGTGCCCGATGGAGATGTGGAGATATATATACTTAACAGAACCAGAAATATCAATAAAAAAATTACATAAGAAATTGAAGGAATATGGAGAAGTATCGGGGTACAAGATCAACGCAAATAAAAATGAAGCAATGCCAATGAATAATGCGGATTTCACAAAGTTTAAGAAAGAATCACCATTTGGATGGCAAACACAAGCAATTCGATACCTAGGTATACAACTAGATAATAATCTCAGCCATCTATACAAACTAAATTATCACCCATTAATGAAGAAATTACAAGACGACTTAGAACATTGGAAAGACTTACCACTAACACTGATAGGAAGGGTAAATTGTATTAAAATGAATATCTTCCCAAGGATACAATACCTATTTCAATCATTACTAATTCACCTAACAGAGAAATTCTTCAAGGAGCTAAAGAAAATAAGGAAATTCTTATGGAAAAGGGGGAAACCGAGGATAGCGCTAGATAAATTAACAGAATGGTACAAACAAGGGGGCTTACAGCTACCAAACTTTAAGAATTATTATAGAGCAGCACAATTAAGATACTTATCAGATTTTTATCAAACAAGGGAAAAACCAGATTAGAGCTAGATAAAATAGGGGAGAAGGTATTTGAACATGTACTATATAAGTGGGATGAAAAGCTGGTGCAACATAGGAATTCACCAGTACTGCACCAACAGCTCAACATTTGGAAGAAGATTCACAAAGAAAGGAATAAAATAAATTATCAACTACCAAAATTAATATTGACACAAAATCAACTAATCCCTTTCACAATAGATAACCTTTCCTTTAGCGAATGGGAGAGAAAAGGGATCAAAAGAATAGAAAATTGTTTTTCGGGAGATAAATTATTACATTTTGAACAAATGAAGGGCATATATAGTATAACTTACGATACAATGTTTGCATACCACCAACTGAAAACCTACTTGAAGGACAAATTGGGAAGCAGGCTGAGGTTACCAGAAGGAAGCAATTTTGAATATGTGATTACAGACACAATGATAATTAAAAGATTTATAACAAACATGTCCATCAAACTGCAAGAAAAGGAGAACGAGGAAACAAGCTGTAAACCTAAACAAAAATGGGAACAAAATCTAAACATAAAGATAAAGAATGAAACATGGGAAAAGCTATGCTCCGGAACTATGAGAAATACAATAAACACGAGGTTACGCATGATACAATATAATTGGTCACACAGGCTATACATCACACCCCAAAAGTTAAATAAATGGGACCCAACAGTATCAGATAGATGTTTTCGCTGTAAGAAGGAAGCGGGAACAACAATTCATGCAATTTGGGCATGTGAGAAAGTGGAAAAGTTTTGGGAAGATCTAAACCAGGTATTAAATAAAATGACAAAAAGTAACATACCAAAAAATCCAGAGATCTTTCTTCTAAGTAATATATGAAGTAAAGAACTTGGACTCGATTTGGATGGAGCACAAAAAAGATTTATTATGATAGCCCGAGCTGTAGTAAAAAAAATGTATTATGTCAACCTGGAAATTAGAAGATAACCTGAAATACAGCAATGGTACATAGAAATGAATAAATGTATTCCATTAGAAAAAATAACATATAACTTAAGAAATAACATCACAATATTCAAACAAATATGGGAACCGTACATGGAACACATTAGAGAAATCCTACCACGGACCTCCACCACCTAAAATGACAGAAGGAGAAGACGACGAAATGAACTGACCCAGTGTGTAAAAGTAGATGACACAAATTTCTTGTTTATTTTTATTATGTGATGACATTGTTTAACAGGTTTAATGTATCATATAGATTGAATGCTGAATGAATGGGGGGGGAGGGAAGGGAGGGGGAGAAAATGACACTGTAAATTCAAGAGGGAAATGTTTGTGTGTATTTTGGTCAGTATGGTTCATAGTGTGAAAAATATAAAATTTTTAAAAGCATTCATTCATGTAGAGTATTTGTAATGCCTTCTTTATTTTTTTAATCTTGTATTGATGTAAACTAATTAGTTTTGGACATGTCTTTGCTGTAATATTCCAAGAGTAGTGAGGTTGTTGTATGATTTCTTTTTTCACTTCCATTTATATAGAAAAGGGCTTTTCTAACACTGATAAATTGGCATCTGATGAATATGCACTCAACAACAAATTCATACCAGTGTTTATTGTGTATTTCAATTGCTATATTGGAATCAATATTTGATGCACGAGGATCCAAATTTAACTGTTGTTTATCTTTTTCAGTGATTATAAACACAAATCACGTGTGTTTGTTACATATTTCCTCATCTGATCTTTGAAATGTTCACAAACATGTTCTTTGTCTACTCTCTTTTGTCCCTGAGTTTTATAATTGCATTGTGCTTGGTGATATGCTTCAGTAAGATACAGTTATTGAACGTATGATATGAGATGATCTGTTGGCAATGTTTTCATTCTGCCTCACAAGGCTGTATTAACATAGTAGCGAAAGTAGCAAATGCTATGGGCCCCAGATTTTCAGGGCCCTCCCACATTTATGCATTTTCGTTTTCATCTTTGTGCAGCGGCTATGAGATACCACACTGATCGTCTTTGTCCATAACTTCAATTAAAGGTGATAATAGGCTAAAATTGCTAACTTTAAAGGGGGTGCCACTGTCCTCATCTCATCAGACTGTCTCGCTTGTAGCCCCGGCTATCCATCTTCTCTTCCCTCCCCCACCCCCCCATCTAACTCCCCAACACAGCAGCCAGAGTTCACCAGAGCACTGCTCCGACATCTGATCGGGCCGCTTCAAGGAGCCACAGCAGCTCGCGGCGACGGCTCAATGTGGGAGCAATGGGCGTCTTTGTTACCCATAATCCCCCAGGCAGCTGGAACCACTCTTCCAGCACCAGGGAAATGCAGTGGTTCCAGGTGCCTGGAGGATTATGGGTAACAAAGATGCCCATTGCTTCCGCAAAATGTGTAAGTAAGTTTTAACAGGCGCAATTTTAGTACTTGCCAAAGGCATTATTATGTTCCCTATATTCACCACTGGTAATCATTGAATATATTGTGACCTGAGAAAGCTAGTGTAGTGGGCCAAGTGACCGCATCGTGCATGGGCTGAACCGTCGCTCAAGTGGCTCGCCGAGCAGCCGCACAGCGCTGCAAGCCGAGTCGCCGCTCACTCATCTGGCTGGGGGGGGGGGGGGCCACGTGTGGCGCTGCAGGCTGGGTCACGGCGCACTGAAGAGTTTTCAAGATGGTGCGGGGCTCCCGACATCTTTAAGACATGCCCTTTAGACGAGTTGTAGGCGTAGGATGATGTCACTTCCGGTCCCAGGTGTCAGGGCCAGAAAGGATTTAAAAGGGGAAAGTGAATTTGCTGACTAACACTGTCTGGTGAATTCATTTAGTAGCTCGACTGGAGTAGTGGCTACAATTGGTAACCCTGACGGCAAGATTCAGCCAAAGCTTGAATCTACAGTCAACATGGACACAACAACAGCTGCTTGCCTCAGCTGCAGTTAACACAGTAGGGGTTCACTTTCCCCCTTTCTGGGCCCACCAGCCTCAAGTGTGGCTGAACCAGGCTGAGACCCAGTTCCATCTTCATGGAATAACAGCTGAAGACACAAAATTTTGTCACTTTGTCAGGGCATTGGATGCCACTACAGTAGCTAAAGTGAGTGAATTTATTAGCCACCCCCCAGCAGAAAACCACATACACCAGGTTTCGGCAGTTCCTCCTGGACACGCTGGAATTAACCAGGCATGAACAGGGCATGCAGTTTTTGAATATGGAAGGACTGGGCAACAGGAATCTGTCCGATTTAATGAATGAAATGCTCACATTAGCAGACGGTCATTCCAATTGATTTCTTTTTGAGACCTTATTCCTGGCGAAGCTCCCAGGTCACGTCCCCATACCAATAGCAAACATAGATTTTACCTGTTCCCATGACGTAGCCCAGGAGGCTGACAGACTCTACCACATGCCAAGTCAAGAGTCTGCCCACATACAGCCCGTGTTCTCGGCAGAAATATCTCGTGCCCTGCGCACTGCCTGTAGCTGCGGTTCAAACAAAAAAGGATGGATGTACCAACAAGCACCAGGAATGATGTTTGTACCTCTGCCCTGGAGGAAAAATGCCCATAGATGTGTTTTCCCCCATGTGGCTACCACAGCGGCAGTGCCAAACCTGAAAAGTGGTTGGGAAATGACCGCCAGCTGCCTGTAGTGTCCTTGGTAGCTGGCATGAGAACTGGCCTCCTCTATCTTCTTGATGACGCTGATAAGCACAAATTTCTCGTGGACACAGGTGCTGACCTCAGTTTGCTCCCACCAACATATTTCGCAAAGATGCATAAGCGACAGGGACTTCCATCCCCAGCTTTGGCACGTGACGTGTCACAATTAAGATAAGAGAGTCAGCGTTCCATTGGAATTTTATTTTGGCTTCTGTAGCACAGCCCATCTTGGGTACAGATTTCCTACGGGCCCACAACCTGCTAGTTGACATTAAGTTAAAGAAGCTAGTCAATGCTACAACTTTCCAAACATACCCTTTGATAACCAGCAAACGACTTTCCCTATTTGGGGTGATTGCTCTACCACTGACACCTATGCCTACCTTACTCAACGATTTCCTGGCATGCTCTCTCCTAAATTCAATTCCTTGACAACCGCCCATGGCACGTCCATTACATTGATACCTCAGGGCTGCCGATTTACCCCAGGGCTCGTCATCTCCCACCAGATAAACTACAGCAGGCCAAGGCATAATTTACTGCCATGGAGGAATTTAGTATTAATTGGTGTTCCAACAGTCCTTGGGTATTTCCATTATACATGGTGCCTAAGAACACCGGTGTGTTCATGAGCATAAACATGAGATACATCCTGATGGTCATAGACTAATTCACGCACTGACCAGAGGCCATTTCGTTGCCACTGAGACATGAGCCAGAGCGTTCATTGCCAACTGGATCACAAGATTTGGAGTTCCCACACACGTCTCCTCAGACTGCAGAGTGCAATTCACCTCCCGCGTTATGGACTGCCCTTGCGCACTTTTGTGGAACACAACTGCATCATTCTACAGTGTACCACCTGCAGTCCAATGGTCTAGTGGAATGTTTCCGCTGACTACTCAAGACAGCACTCAAAGCCCAACTCACCGAGCCCAACTAGGTAGACCATTTGCCATGAATTTTGCTGGGAGTGCAGAGTGCCGCAAAGGAAGACATGCCAGGATCGTCTGCAGAAATGGTTTACGGTTCAGTTCTCTTGGTTCCAGGTGATGCTCACTTCTTGTCAGACTCCTGCCCTTCAGATCTGGACGTGCTCCAGCAGCATCGACATCATGTAGCAATAAGAAAACTGATCCCAACCAACTGGTATGGAACCTCCAAACAGCATGTGCCTCCAGCCCTCCTCAACACTGACTTTGTGTTCATGCATATACAGGCCCCAGGAATGCCATTGCAATGGCCGTATGATGGCCCTTTCCACATGAACAAAAGTGTGCACTTTAGACATTGGGGGACTATGTACTATAGACAGACTCAAACCAGCTGAGGAGACGAAGGTGTCTGCCTAAGGCGCATGCAGCCAGTTCATCTCTTTTAGGTGACTATTCTGCAGGGGGTGGTGAAGTGGGACGAGCGGCTGCATTGCGCATGGGCTGAACCGTCACCCATGTGGCTCGCCAAGTGGCCGTGCAGTGCTGTGGGCCGGGTCTCCACTCACTCACCTGGCCTTGGGGGGGGGGGGGGGTGGGGGGGGAAGGCCATGCGCGGTGCTGTGGGTTGGGTGTGTGGTGCACTGAGGAGTTGGGTACTCACCAAAATGACGCGGGGCTCCCGTCATCTTTTAGACATGAGCTCTGTAGGTGAGTTGCAGGCACGGGGGTGATGGCACTTCTGGTCCCGGGTGTTGGGGCCAGAAGGGGTTTAAGAGGAGGCAGATTTTAAGTGAAGTGTCTGCTGACTGACCCTGTGCCTGGTGTGTTCATTTACTAGCTCCGCTGGAGTAGTCCCTACATTAGTACCATTTTGTTAAGAATTAAGACTTTCACAAGTTACCAAAACAGACATGCAGGTTCATTGTCAGAAACTCTCTCAGTGGGGGGGGGGGGGGGGGGGGGGGGGGGGAGGGGGGAGGGGGCAGTAATACTTCCCCCTCATTGTGCATGTGCCAGTTGGCACAATTTAAAGTCCCTTAAAATAAATGCTACAGGCCCCCCAATACCTTAATTCAGCACTGGTCCTTACTTCATCCTTCAGACATGGAACGAAGTTTGCCACTGCTTGTTTCTGTATAATGCTGACCTGACTTCCTTCATCTTTGGGTCACTTTCTGTTCAGCTTAGCTCAAACTGAGTCTGCACTTCCAAAGTAATGGGTGGGAAATGGGATGGACTCATAGTGAAGAGCGGGGGGGGGGGGGGGGGGTTGAGGTGATGAATTCTGTAAGATTAAATTTTAATTTTTTATTCATAGAGCATTTTATTAATACATTAAAACTTCTGAAGGTGCTTTGTGGTATTAAAAAAAATTTAACACTGGCCCACAAAGCTGGTTGGACAGACGGTGTCAACGTAGTGGATTGAGTTTTAAAGGAGGCCACCGGTGCAGAAATTTGGGGAAGAAATTGGATAAGTTGGGGGGCTATTCAGTCAATGTGGAAGTAGGATGTGCAACCAGCCAAAACAGGAGCATGACAGAAGTCAGTGTTACTAGGCCATCAGCCGTGACTGAAATGGGGAGAGTCAAAGGGTAGGGGAGTGACAAGTAAAATTAAGTTTTTAAATTTGTGGTGTTGCTCGACCAGAAGACAGTTAATGGGGAGTGCTACTGAGTGGATGTTAGGATGTGGATGACAAAGTTTTGCATGAATTGAAGTTTGCACAATGCTCGAGGAATTGTGTGTATCTGTTAATGAAGTTGTGGAGCAAAGCTCTTAAACAACTGGCACATAGTGGCCAGAGTGCACTGTAGCCTTCACCTATATTCAAAAAAATCCTCTGCTCTAATGTCCTTGGTTATCTTAAATCTATATTCCTAATGTTACTAGTAATTTCCCTTTTTGTAATGAGGGGTAGTTAATGGTCTTGTGGGATTATAGCTCGTATTATTTAATTTACTTGCTGATCTGAGATGCTGAATTACTTTCAAGAATGACCTCTTTGTTCAACCAATAAATTGATTTCTTGCTGTGCAATATTTTTTAGGAATAGCCTGCAATTTGTTGTAGCTCCCTCTAGAGTTAAACCAGGCAATGAAACCTAAGTGCACAACATTTTCATGAGAACACTGGTAAGAGGCTTCTCTGGAACATGGCATCGAAACCAGAATTGTCATTTTTCATTGAAAACATTTCACCTTGAATATAACCCACGTGAAAGTACGAGAGGGATCCAGCAGATCGGGCAGCATCCATAGAAAGCACGAGACAGTCAACGTTTCAGACTGAAAACCATTCACCAGACTTCTTGTTCACCTCATCTTAAATATTGGGTTTTCTAGGTTTTTTTCATCCAGTACCTTCACTTGTCATTGTCCCCAAATCCCCAGTTTAATTATAACTTTGATCTAATGAAACTTTTCTGGTCAAATTATTTAGTTTCATCACTTTTTATTCTGCTTTCATTTATGACATTTGACCAAGGATCATTCTGACAACGGATCACTTATCAACGTACAATAATAATCCAATGATTTAAAAAATACATATTGTGCATTAGTAATGAAGGAATATCTACCACTAGCTGTCCATTCTTGTGAAGGTAATAATGTTAAACAGCTTACAAAATAAAAAGGTTTTGTGCTTGGAGGGGGAAGGAAGGTGAGAAGAGAGTACAAAGCTATAAGCATTTTTGATGATCCTGTCTTTAATCTTGATGCACAGATGTTGAGTGATTATTTAGCAGGGTGATTTAGTGTTGCTGACAATCCCTTCAGGCATTTCCTAATGGACTTAACTGGTAGTAATTAAACTGATCTGTTTGTGGTTTAATTTTTAGTTTGTTCCATTTAAAGGCATGTTGTCTTTGTTGGGGATGAAATTCCAGACAAGTGATTAAATGTTGTAAATGGAGATAATCATCCATTGTTTTTTTTAAAAAAAATTCCACAAGTGAAAATGTATTAGATAAAACCACCTATGCCTTTGTCCTTGTTTAGGACTAAGCCAAATTGAATCTCTGTTTGCTTCTATTAAGTCTAGCACATCATGTATAGATGCATGCAACAGTATTGTAATTTGTGGGAGCTTCAGAACCTTGTATCTTAAATACAAGGTTTTTTTTGGGTTCCTTTTTGACACGTGCTGACTTGGGTACATTGAGAGGACCTGTTACATTGAACATTTGGGAGCAGGGCAGAGTCGATGGAGAATGGAATCGTGTTGTAAGACTGCATCTGGTCATTTCTTTCTTCAGATTTACAAATTACAGCATCTCTAAATTATCAATAGCAAGTCCAGAATTTTGAAAACCGTAGTCTGTGTTCACAAAATATTTTCCAGAATGTTGTTGCACAAGCTAGGTGATATCAACTGGATTTACTACTAGCTATTTGGGAGTAGTACTCTTGAAAGAGGACTTGCTTATTCATGATGGCCACAAAGAATTTATGCAATGATATTTGCTTTGTTGTTTACAGTGGTAAAATGAGAAGTAAATAACTTTATAAATAAAAAGCCTTGGATTTATTAAAGACTTTAACTCAATGTGGGCCTGGCCAGTGTAGGCAGATTAAATTTTGCCAATTAACAATGACAGAATCTGGTCACCTAGTTTAAATTTAGACATACAGCCCAGAAACAAGCTTGTGCCACTCAATTCACCTACAACTCCCCGCCGGTGCTCTGCTACATTTTGAAGGGTGGGAGGAAACCGGAGCACCCAGAGGAAACCCATGCAGAAACAGGGAGAACGTACAACTCCTTACAGACAATGCCAGTGTAATATGATATTGTGATTTAGCTGCACTGTGAAGGATCAAAGTTTATAGGGAGGAGGCTTCTCTTCTTAATGTTCCTGCTCTTGAAATCCGTGAATGGCTTGTTATCAGATATCAGATCACCTGTAAGTCAGGTGGGAAAAAAATTGATTGTTTTAAAAAAGAAACAAATTGAATGAAAAACTAAAATTTTATGGCTTAACACTTGTGATTTTGATTGTCTACTTTATATTAACTTGAGCAATTGTAAGAGAATTGCAAACTTGGCAAAGGTGGAGATTATATCTCATCAAGTTGATTACAAAGTTATTTGTGATTGTCATTTGTAACTGGTGGGTTCATTGGACAAAAATGTTCCAAAAGTAAGCATTGCAAAGTCTTGGTGAGTGTTTGTACTAAGCAGTAATTGTGCTTCTGTTCTCACTTGGCAGGTTCTCAAGTATGTCAAAATGATGGAGTTGGAGAAATAAGCGCAAAGAAATGCAGGACCGAAGAAACTAACATCTGTAAGAAATGTTGTGCCGAGTTCTTTGATCTTTCCAAGTTCCTTGAGCACAGAAAAAATTGCACTAAAAACCCACCAGTTTTAATTATGAATGAAGGCGAGAGGGAAATGGCTCCAAAGGACTGCCCAGAACCTTGTACGGATAGCTTTCCAAATGGCCCAATTAACAATCAGTGTAAAAACAATGATAGCCCTGAAGAAAGAATGCCTGAAGAGAGTGAAACTACTGTAATGAATGCTGACAATGTAGAATCTCCAAAACCATGTGCCTCCAATACTGCTACTAGTTTACACCCAACCTCTGATGTCAGTTATGTGTCCCAATCTAAAATACCAAACACTAATGTCACATTGGAGACTATTCACAACACTAAGGTTGCAGTGACTCAGCATGTTCCGGACAGTAGGCCTGCCAACAACTCAAATATAAATGCAAATGTCAATCTCATTCCTATCTTGCTTGAGCAATTGGTCTGTTTACAGCAACAACAACTTCAACAGATTCAGTTAACTGAGCAAATCCGCATTCAGGTGGCAATGATGGCACCTCATTCCCTGCACCCATCCATTGTTGCAGCTGCAGATCCTCTTAAAGCCCTGGGGGCGCACCTATCCCAGCAGCTTTCTGCAGCGGCTGCTTTAATTGGGCAGAAGGTGGGTAGCCAGAGCTATTCTATCGAAGGTTTTAAACCAGTGCAGATACCTCATTCATCTGTTGGTTCAACTCATTTTAACCAAGGCTTGCACCATTCTGACTCAGCATCTCTTCAAACTACAAGTACTCTAACTTCGCTAACCCCCAAACCCGATTCCATTTTGTGTTCTGAAAACGCAGCCAGGCTTAAACATACCAACCTTACCAGCTCAGTTGCAAGATTTCCAAATCCCCTGTTACCTCGGTCCCCGAACACAGCAACTATCCATAGCCCATTGATCGGACTATCTGCAACTTCGGCTGCACGAAATCAGAAAGGCAAGCCTCCAAACGTCGCGGTATTTGAAACCAAGTCCAGTTCAGAGGAGTCCTTTTTTAAACACAAGTGCAAGTTTTGTGGGAAAGTATTTGGAAATGACAGTGCCCTACAGATTCACATTCGTTCCCACACTGGCGAGCGGCCTTATAAATGCAACATTTGTGGTAATCGTTTTACAACTAAAGGCAATCTGAAGGTCCATTTTCAGCGACATAAGGAGAAGTACCCGCATATCCGGATGAATCCATATCCTGTTCCTGAACATTTGGACAATGTTCCGACGAGCAGTGGAATTCCATATGGTATGTCAATACCTGTTGATACTTCTGCAAATTGGGCCGACACTAAACCCGTCTTGCAATCGTTGCCCAATTCAGTTGGATTGAATCTATCGACTACTTTTGACGATAATTCAGATAAGCTACCTCCAAATGATTTCCTGCAAAGACGATCTCCGGCAGTAAGTGAAAGTGCATCTTTATCATCGAATATGAGCAGCTATGAATCTAGTGCTGAAATTAAGTGCACAAGCGAGAACGGCAATGCACCTACTTTGGCTGCTTCTACAATGTCCGAAACCATAAAGCCGAAGCTATCTTTTGGTAACATACTTGATAACAGTCAAGCATCTGAGACTTCCAAGCTTCAACAGTTGGTGGAAAATATAGACAAAACATCAACTGACCCAAATGAATGTGCTGTGTGCCATCGCATTCTAAGCTGCCAGAGTTCACTAAAAATGCATTACCGCACTCACACTGGTGAAAGGCCATTCAAATGTAAAGTATGTGGCAGGGCCTTTTCCACAAAAGGAAACCTCAAGACTCACTATGGCGTTCATAGGGCAAAGCCTCCTTTGCGCGTACAGCATTCGTGCCCAATTTGCCACAAGAGATTCACCAATGCAGTTGTCCTTCAGCAACATATTAGAATGCACATGGGAGGTCAGATTCCGAATACACCACTGCCTGAAGGCTATTATGATGGATCTGATCCAGAGGCAGCATTAGCTGATGAAAATGCTGAACTGGACAGCAGTTTTACTGACGAAAATATGGATGAATCTGAGCTGGAAGGGGAGAAAGGTACAAAGCTGCCTACAACAGAGTATTCAAAACCAGTTTTGCCTTATAGTGACTTACCAGCCAACTCTCCTCTACTGGTGTTCTCTAATATAGCTGCTTTGGAAAGTCAGATGAAAATGATTAATTCTAGTATGAACTTGCAACGGCAGAGCAGTTTAAAATCTAGTGAGAATAACTCACCTGAAAGTGAAGGTATGTCCAATGATTCCTCATCGGGGGTAGGAGATCAAGAAAACCAGAACAGCCAGAGCCCGGGCGCTTCAGAAGCGGCACTGTTTCAAGCTTCTTTACCTGCAGATAGTGTTAATGGTAGTCGCATGCCTAAGTCTCCAGGATTTCTGAATGAAAACCCAGCAACAAAAATTGAGGCTGTTGAGACATCTGAACTGACAAATGATGCTGCGTTAGATTTAACATCAGCCAATATTCATCGAAAAGTTAAGGAAGAAGTGACAAATGTTCCTTTTTCTAATGGGGACTGCAGTAAGTAGAGTTAGAAATGTATCTAGTTTAAACGTTGTCATTTAATGTTGGTATTGACACTAATCTATTATTTGAAACTGCTCCATTATTTTGAAATTTTATCGAATGATCAGGTGCTGATTTGAATTGGCCCACGTAGCTGTGATAGCAAATTCTTTCTTAAAGACAAAACTTGTTGCAGTTTTAAATTATATTGAGATTTTGTGATCTGATCAGGTAATTCAAGTGATTTCATGGTTAATTCAAGTGGTGATAGGTGACCTGCCCTTCTGTGGAGAACAAGGGAAGGGAAAACTAACTATTCTACTTCCTCTTTAAACTGTTTCTTGCGAGGTGGGTATTGATGAGTAACTAATTAATTTCAGTATGTGACTTTTGTTTTGAGTGGCCTAATCTCAGCCTGGGCTGTTTCAATACCTCGACAATGTTGCTGAGGTAGAAACTAGTTTCTTTTGATTCTGTTTTGACCACCAATATTCAGGGACCTTGAAACATGTTCAAACGATCTTTCTCACTAGTCAAGATGATATGAGTGGACTTCAGACCAGAGATTGAACCTGAGAACTTTTCAAAATCAAGTGTCTATTTGCACTTTTTCAGAGAGATGGGGTGGGGCATGTGAATGCACTCCCAATTGTACTGGAAAGAAACTCAAAAGTTTTGAGTTGTTGAGAAACCAGGGCAGTGGTGTGATGGGGCATAAAGTGAGTCCTGCCACTGAATGTTATATGGCTATTGTTTGATTGACAGAATTATCCAATCTCTACTCTGGCTGGGTGAAGTGCTAGCAATCTGCAAAATGAGTTATCAATTGAATACTGCATTCGAATGAACTTGTTGAATGTAAATTTCAATTCCCTTCTAGGCTCTTATTGGTAGCAAGTTTAACTTTTTGGCTCACAAAGAAATTCAGTCATTCTCCTCTAATTCATGATCTATATTTGGTTGAAACAGTAATACTTAAATGCTGTGCTCATGCACTTGTAAAGCACGTAGCCCTATTAACTTGGCACAATAGAAAGACCCAATGCACGTTTTAAAAATTTCAGTCATAGGTGCTCTTGTTGATTCTATTTACATTCTGAATTGCAGTAATAGAAACTGAATATTATTATTTGAACAAGAGAATTTAAAAAAAATAGGGGCTGTGTGGCAGACCTGAAAGAAGCATTGATAGGCCGCAAAACAATGTGCAAATATGTCCGACCACTCATCTCTCGGGATGCAAGGGTTTTGTAATTGTCTTTCCCTTTCTTTCGGAGATGTTTCTGCATAGCGTGAGGCTTCAGCTGAAGAGCATATGTTTGGATATTTGACAACACAATTTGTTTTGGCTGTAAACACCTTGTGTTTGGAAGCTTAATGGTTGTTTTTGCAGACCTTAATATGCTATTGCTGTGCTGGGGAATCATTACTCTTGATCTGGAATCACGAATGGATACAGTTAGTTCTGCACAGTATTGTCTTTTTGCAGTAATATTCAGTAGTGCTACAAATCAAAGGTTTCTTTGAGAGCACAACTGGTTAAATATGTTAGCCAAAGTTTCAGGTTGTGTCAATATAATCCTAGAATGATTAGCTTCATCCGCTGACTAACCATGGCTTTTCAGCACCATCCTGCCCCTATCCCCTTCTCCACAGCCTTGTAATTCACCCCCCCCCCCCACCCCCCACCAGACCTTGAGCTTGCTCCTTCATGAATACAATAATCCATCATCAAGAATTGCATTCTAGATTCTAACCACAGGCTAGGTTTAAAAAAAAAATCCCTGTCACCATTAATTATCTTCTCCTTTATACCCTTTGATTTCTCATCACCAACCCCTACACTAACGTCGATATCCTCATGTTGTCTCCTCTGTCTAGAAACCTAATTTTGGATATTTCTGTCAGACCTCCCTTCAGCTATCCAAAAACAGTTCCAGCCTTCCCATTCTTGTAACTGTAGTCCCTCACACCTGGATCCATTCTCTTAAATCTCTTCTGCACCCTCCTTTCTTTAATGAGGTGGCCAGAATTAAGTAGAATATTGCAGCTGAAGTAAGGCCAATATCAAAAATTAAACAATATAGCGCAGGACTAGGCCCATCAGCCCACATGTCTGTGCTGAACATGTCGACCAAACTAAAAATCTACTTGCTCCTGATGGAGAGTCATGTGCCTTTCTAGATACTATTTTGTAGAGGATAAGCTACTTTTCTGTCCTCTGCCACTCTTAATTAAAATCCAGAAATGCATATGCCTGGTTATTCACTTTCTTGACCTGCCCTACTACATTTAATAACCTGTGAAATGACTTGTCCTTCCAATCTAACACTTTTTAAGCAGATGAAAGAAGGAAAGTTTAAAGGAGATTTAAGAGTCACTGATAGAGGAGTCGGTGTGAAAGCAATAGGCCCTTTCAGGTGGCCTGAACACCCCAGGGTGAAGCCGCATAATCTCCCCCCCACCCCCCACCCCCTTAGCGGCTAAAGACATGCTCATCTGAATGTAGCGGAAGCGCTTCTGAGGCACTGACACCAACCCTCCTCGGGGAGGGATAATTGGTGGCGTGCTGGGCTCCGCCAAAGCACACGAATGTGCAGCGGCTGTTCACCCCGCTGGGCGGGGGACGTCGGGGCGGGGACGGGGGATTGCCAGTATGAGCTGTCACAGCCTGGCTGGCTGCTCTTGCACCAGGGCCGCTCTCTGCGGCTCAAAATGCGGCATAGCAATGGCGGTCATCCTTACCCATAAACCCCTGTGTGGGGGATTATGGGTAGGGAAGACTGCCATTGCTATGCCTCATTTATGACGGGTGCGCTGTGGCACCAGTCGCCCCACCTCCATCAGATCCAGAGGCACAATGAGGCATCTCTGGATATGAATAGGCCCTTTCAGGTGGACCAGGCAATGCTGCAAGGGGCTGCCACCTGAAAGGGCCTAATGTTTAAGAGCCATTTAGAGTCATGGACAGGCAAGAATGGAGGGATTATAGAACATGCATAGGAGGATGTGCAATTTAATTGACATCATTGACCTTGAGGGCCAAAAGGCCTCTTGGTGTACTGTTCCTTGTTCTTTTAAAACATTATTTATTCCATATTGTCTCTCCATCCTTTTACTGAAACGTAGCCTCTCTCATTTCTCCTCATTAAACCTCATCTGCCACGTGTTTGCCCATTCCACCAGCTTCTTTATTATCCTTTTGTAATTTATCCTCTTTGCAATTGACATTACTGTCAAGTTTTGTGTGGTCCACAAATTTAGAAGTTAGAGTCATGCACCCACATCGAGGTATAATAGCAATGATTTAAAAACAGATCTATCTGGAATAATTCAAATCTGATGAAAACAACCAATCATTGTCCCTCTATTACATAGCCAACTTTATATCCATGCTAGCAATACCTTTTTATAGCAATTTACTTCACCTTTATGTATAAACGGTGACAATGGACAATGTGTGGCTAGTAGTAACTTGTTGCATTCCAATGTTGTCACCTCAATTTTGTATCTAATGGAGACTGATGTATTCATTTGAAAGTGTCTTAACAAATTCTTCTATTTTCTTATTGGAATGTTAAATGATATACCATAGAAATGAAAATGGCAATTCCTGGTGTTCTTTTTGTCCCTTCTGCTTTGAGAAAATCTCAGTTGTATATTTAAAATCCTCATTAGGTTCATCTCTCAACAGGAAAGTTTTGATTTGAACCTGCTCCTAAATTATTTTTTTCAAAAATGGAAACTTTTAATTTTATTTCAACTCCCTTTTGTGTTTCATCAAATTAACTTTTGCTTTTCGTAAAATTACCCTTGGAATGCCCCATGTTCTTGAAAGTCTCTAGCCAAATGCTTTCCTTTTTTTTGTTATTGTCTCTGGTCTTTGATATCAACTATCTTCAGATCTTTTTTGTTTAAATAACTGACCTTCAGGTCAGGCATTCATCGATGTAGGAATTGTGGCTCTAACTCCAATAGAGCAAAAAATGGGATATGGGTCAAACTTGCTTTCACTATAGCAAATAGTGTGCTGCTTTGCTCCCATTGAAACATAATGCATCAAAAATATATTGCAGTGCAAGTCACCCAGCCTTTTTACAGTTTTATTTAGCGAGCATTTTTCCAGGAAAGCCCTACTTTTAACTTGGAAATGGCTCTATGGAAGCTTTGAACTATTTATTCTTCTCATAGTAAGATCTAATTTCTCTCAAGTTCCATCTTAAATTGATCTGCATCAACCTGAAGCCAACGGTAATCCACAAATTGAGGGAGGGTGTTCATTTAAAAAAAACTTATTCACCACCATTTGTTTTCCATGATTTACCAATTTCTAAACATTTAAGAAATATTTTGGAGGCTTTCCCCAATATCACATTGCCCCAAATCTTTACGATAAATTATTTGAAACACGTACCATATGCTGTATGAAAAACAGTAATTAATTGGTGTACATCAACATTGGGACAGAAGAACATTAGAGCAGGAGTGGGCCACTTGGCCATCAGTAAGTATATACAGGGTAGCTATTATTTTGACCCACCACTATGTTCATAAATGATCGTACCAAGTCACTGAGACTCCACATCTGCCTTGGGTAAAGAACTCCAAAGATACTGGGTGAAGAAATTTTCTCCCCTTCTTTGATCTGAGTGGCCAGTTCCTTACTTTGAGGCAGTGGCCTCTAGTTCTAAACATCCCACAGGAAACATCAGCCCTGCACCCTTCTGACAAGTTCAGTAAGAATTTTGCACGTTTTGATGAGATTAAACTATCAAGATTGAAAACTTGATTGACTTTCTTGTACGACATACCCACCAACCCAGGAATTAACCCAGTAAACCTTTGTTTCACTTCCTCTATACTGTAATAAGTAGGTGGAGAGGCCAGATTTGAACACCATCACCCCAGAAATGGGGTGCTCTGTACACTTGCTACCAGCATTGTAACCTGATGCGTCGCTTTGTGGAATGTGTTCCCAGGGACAAAGTGCCAATGGAATTGCTGAAAGAGAGAGAGGTAGATGGATGTGTTATTGGCAGTGTTGTCTGCAGGAACCTGGTGTAGAGTGTTTTGACAAAGCATGATCTAACAAGTCGGTGCTCTGTGGGATCATGATAAGCTGGGTATTGGCGTATTCATATCCTTGTAATATACTTACTTGTAGTATGTTACTTTAATTGCTGGCTGTACCTGCTTATTAAAATTTAGTGGCTCATGGATAAACACATCTAGATTATTTTTGCATATGCAGTGCCCTCCATAATGTTAAGGAGAAAGACAATTTTTTCCTTTATTTTCCCCTGTGCTCCACAGTTTTAAATATGTAAGAAACAATTCACATGTAATTAAAATGCACATTCTGGATTTTATTCAAAGTAATTTGTTTACATTTTGGTTTGATCACACAGAAGTTGCCACATTTCAGGGCACCATAATGTTTGGGACATTTGACTTCACAGGGATTTGTGAGGACTCAGTAATGTTTAATTGCTTTGCTGGTGAAGGTATAAGAGAGCTGGGCTTGCTTCTAAGCTTTTGATCACCTTTGGAGTCTGTAGTTGCCATTTTCAACATGAGGACCAGAGTGTGCCAGTGAAAGTCAAAGAAGCCATTATGAGGCTGAAAAATAAGAATAAAACAATAAGAGACATTGCCCAAACCTTAAAATTCCTAAAATCAACTGTGTAAAACATCATGAAGAAGAAAGTGCGAACTGGTGAGCTCAGTAACTCCAAGGAAGACTCCACTGCTGATCACGGAAGAATTCTCATCATAATGAAGAAAAATCCCTAAACTTGTGTCCGACAGATCAGAAACACTCTTCAGGAGGCAGGTGTGGACGAGTCAATGAATACTGTCTACAGAAGACCATGAATAGAAATAGAGGCCACACTACAAGATGAAAAACACTAGTTCACCACAAAAAGGATGGCCAAGAAATATTTAAAAGAGCCTGCAGAATTCTAGGAAAAGGTTGCCAGATGAGACCAAAATTAACCTGTTATCAGAGTGAGGGAAGAGCAAAGTGTGGAGGCATAAAGGAACTGCCCAAGATCCAAAGCAGAACCACCTTTGCTGTGGTTTGCATCTTGCAGTGTGGTCTCTGAACAGGTATGCACCACTTAATGTCCGTTCGGGCAACGTCCGACTGCATATACATCCATGGTCCCATAATTATTCATTTACAGTGAGCAAGTCCACAGCAATTTAGAAAAAGTGATTGCTAGCTGATAAATTGTATACTGTATATCCAAACTAACCCGACTGCCCTGCTCTCTCCCCACAGCCCTGTGTCTGCCCCGACACTGATCCCACTACCTCAAACTGTAATTCCTGTATCAGCCTTAATATTATTTCCAACACAATTTTTGAAGCACCTCAACACTTAAAAATGGAGCATTAAAAAAAAAATCCTGTTTCTCACTGAAACCATACCTTGAAATCTTAACCACAAAAATGGCCCATATGGAGCCATTCCTTTAAATATAATTTGTTTCCAATCCTGGTCTGATTTTCTTATAATTACTTACTCTGCTTCCCACTGCTCAATCTACCACTAGCAAGTTGCCATTTCAAAAATGAGATTGAGCCCTTCAGAAAATTCAGATGGCAAGCATTTTAAACATCATTTGTGATAACAGTAGAGCTGGTTTATTTGGTGTTGCAAGAATTTAAAGTTGTGTTAGATTTTGGTGCTATTTGGTGGTACTTCTGCACATGAATTGCAATCTGGAGCATTTATTTTACTGTTTAGGTAATTAAATGACCAAAGAGGATAGCACTAGAACTTCACAAGAAGAGTTGGATGAAACTGATTTGTAAAATAACAAACTAATTTATTTCGCACAACTTGCTTCACTAAATAGCAAGCGGGTTTCAATTAAGAGCCCAATGACTAAACTCCATTTCACGTTAAATTGGAACTTTCCTTTTTCAGTTATTTAATCATGGTGTTCATAATTTCCTGCAAGATCAATGTCACCCTCTGATCAAAATTTCAGTCCAGAGAGGGTCAGAAAAGAAACAGTGCCCACCTAAACCTCTTCTCATGATCACCTTGTAGAAAATTTTTTTCATGAAATAATTACATTGCTGTTTGTTTTGGTCTCCTGCTGGATATAATAAGTTTAATACTATAATTCTGCTTGCATGTGCCCAAGAATAGTGTTAATAACCCCCTTAGCTTAAAACTTGATATGTGTGGTAAATAATATAATGTCAATCTTTGCTGATGTAAATGTCCATAAAAGGTTTTCTAGTCCAAAAGTTCAAGCAGATATTTTTCCATTGGAAGGTGCCAGTCCAAAAATGTATAATGATCTCCCAATCCTACAAGTTACCATGTAATTGCACAAGAATTTGTTTTTCCAGTTGCATAAAGAAGACTTTGACAGAGGTGGTTAATATATGGCTTGAGGGCTACATATCTGGTGACCCATTTTCCGCACTTTAAAAAAAAATATATTTTTTTTTGTTCATGTCTTGGACAGGGCTTTTTTTTGTTAAAGGGGTGCATGGCCCAGTGGTTTGAGGAACCATCCTTCACAATGCTATCCTTCACAGCTTGGCTCTTCAAAGATAATGTCTGTGCTTTTTAATAAAGAAAATGTAGGCTCGAACATGCTTGGTTTGCAATGACCAAATCCTTGTAAACAAATTTAGAAGGTTTGGTGAGAATTAAAATTAATCATACTGTTTGGAAGATGGATGAAAATGTGGATCTGTTTGAGTGTCTTAGTTTGGTTGCGGAATGCTGAAAAATTCTCACTAACTTGTTGGTTAACCTGCAATTGTAAAAGTAGACCAAATTGTGTGGGGGAAAACCAGAAATATTTGTACTTTTTTAATGAGTCTGAACTGCAAAACAGAGCTGAATATTAATCTCTACATTGGAGTTATCTGTCTGAAACATTGACTCCAGATAACTTCCATGATGCAAATGCTGGAAATCTCAAATTAAAACTAAAATTAATATAAATGCTCACTTGGTCAGGCAGTATCTGTGGGGTGGGAAATGAGTGTCAACATTTTGGGTCCATGCATGTGTTTCTTTAGTTGACTTGAATTGGCTGTTTTTTTCCATTTTCACCTAAAAAGTGTTGCTGAAGCTTTAGTGTTTTGGCCTGAGGTAGGCAAATCTAGCTTGATCACAGTAAGGGATCCACCATGTATAATTTACAACCCATATTAGACTAAACAGTGAAAAACTGTTGTATGTTTTTAGGTGCTGTTCAAGTTCCTGCAGGTTCCTTTATCAGGGCTCCTCCTTGTCTGATTAAAGTGGAAGTAAGCGACCATGGAGAACGACCAGCAGGAACCACTGCACAGTTTCTTGCCCCATCAACCGTGGGTTCAATCATGCCACCTATTTTGGCACCTCCACCCCGTCGCACACCTAAACAACACAACTGTCCTACTTGTGGAAAGAGCTTCTCCTCAGCAAGTGCTCTCCAGATTCACGAACGCACGCACACTGGTGAAAAGCCATTTGCATGCACCATCTGTGGAAGAGCTTTTACAACGAAAGGAAATCTCAAGGTAACTTGTTCAGATTGAAGAAACTGCTTCAATGCATGTTAAAAGTCTTAAGTATGGCCTGGATTTTGTGGTCAGTAGCAAAGAAACGTTCCTTGCTGTTCATCTGGCTGAGACAGTTGCCCACAACTATTTCTGTGGTTCTGGGGCTGATCTGTACTAATCAAGATCCAGTCCAGCAGCCTCTACAGGGACTTCTGGCATCTGAACAAGATAAGAAATGACAAGGCTTTTCGACTAGTCAGTCTGAACCATCTGTACTTGGTAAACCAGGAAGTATAAATTAGGAAATGTGAATGGTAAATCATGTAAAACAAAGATGATAAGGGCTTAGGATAGACATAATTTTAGATACTTTTTAACTTCATGAACTAATTAACTTCTGAAGGAGCGAGTTCCAATTAAAATTTTAATTTTCCCAGCTAGTTAATTCTTTGGCATTTTAAAACTAAAAATATGACATTCTTCTGAGTAGACAAGTGCCAGCTTTTTGGCCATATTTAGTGAGGAGCTTGAGAGCATTTACCCAAGTTTGCACCATTACAGCAATTTCAATGTGTCTCAATCATTAGGATTTACAATATCGATCAGCACAGACTGGTACAGCCTTGCAAGCTATTTCTAGCCGTTACTCTGGATCCCTCTGTTTATGTTATGCGCATCCTGGAGAAATTGCTGACAGATTTTGTTGCAAAACCACAGTCAATCCCTGATGGTCAAGCATTTTCTCAAAAGTTCGGATAATTTGGACAGACCCAATTTGCATCTCATGGAAATGTTTTATTAAACTTTTTGGCAAATTTCCAACCATATTTCATTGGGTGAATGCACTACTGAACATGGCCTTGGGTAATGTAGACAAAAGTTACAGGTTTGATCTCTGGTCTGCGCTGAATTAATTGATCTCAAGGTAGTGGCGGGAGAAACCCATTGCTTCATTCTCCTTTGCTTGGTGGGGAGGGTTAATAATGCAATTTTTACTGTTGATGGATGATCTTCAGCACAAGAGCTGTGTGAATGTTGGGTGAAGAGTAATGGCTGCTCAAATGTGTTTTTAATTGCTCCGTCCTTTCTCACCTGCTGTGAACTTTGAAGTGAAATGGGAAAGAATGATGAGAACTGCTTTCTTCAGTCTGCAGTTTGAAACAAATTTGGAACTTGATGTCCAGAAGAAATTCTTAAGTGCATGCTTGTATAGGAGGGAGGGGAAAGAATATGTTTTGCAGAGTTGGCTCACACACGACATCAAATTCCACTTGCTCCTAATGAGAGAGTGACTGCAGTTGAAATTGTGCAATTGGATGGCACAAATCAACCACTTAGCAACTAAGTTGTGTTTTACTTTGGTTTTGCAGGTCCATGTCGGAACTCACATGTGGAATAATTCAGCAAGACGTGGACGACGACTTTCACTCGACAGTCCCATGATACTGATTGGCAATGACCCAAAAAAGATTTCTGAGATGTTCCCCAAGGATCTAATGGCTCCATCAATGAATATTGAACCAACCATCTGGAACCAGTATACCACTGTGCTTACTAATGGCCTAGCTTTGAAAACCAATGAGATCTCAGTGATTCAGAATGGCGGTATCCCTCCTATCACGGTTAGTGTGGGAAATGGTTCTGCTGTAAGCACCAGTACTGCAGTTTCCAAAGTGGATGCATCCCAGTCTTGCATCAACCCAATAATGACTGATGAGGAAAAACCTAGCTCTGAAAATGTTGCAGCACCTCACTTCACCCATTTTGCGGAAGAAAGCAAAATAGCTGTTAATTAATAAAGACATTCGGTAGCAAATGTGTAGAGTAGAGTAGATTTTAGACTTGGATTTTATGAAAAAACAACCACAGACCTCAAAATGGCTACTATTTTCATATAATCCCCAAATATGTAAAATAGGTTTTTTACTGTAGCTGTCTCTAACAAAACTGCTGGGTACCTCCCTGAATTTATGTTATGAGTACAATCATTGCTTTGCAAATTTAGTGTATAAAACTCTCTGGGATTTATCTAAAAAAAAATAATAAAGCGGGTCTTGCAAAGTGAAGCGTTTACAATATTGACTTGAGTTTACAATATTTGAAGTGTACAGCCTCATGAATTTTTACTGCAAATTCCTTATGAATCCAAAGATTGAAATAAATTCTGTAATTAGTGATAGTTTTGAAATTAGTAGAAATTGAAATGAATCATTTCCATGAACTACTATAGATGTCTGAGAATGTGTGTATTTGTATTTTGCTGTTGATACATTAACCATTTATGCGGGTAATTGTTATAGAATGTCGGTGCCATTTGTCTAGAATTTGATGACAACTGATCCATCAAAACATCTTGAATGAACTCTTGTTTTAAATAAAATACTAGAAAAAAAGATCCTTTTACAGGATGATGAACTCGATGAATCCTCCTGTTGTTTGGGATTACCAGTCCAAGATTATTATAATCCTCCAATTTAAAAAAAAAACTGCTTTTTCCCCCCAAAGTTGAACAAATAGTTGCAATTCATCTCAATGAATATAGACTCGGGAGGCAGGGTGGGGTCCTGATAGACTCGGGAGGCAGGGTGGGTCCTGATCAGTGCAATGATATTTTGCAGTAAACTTGTATATGATGAAGGGACAGAAGGATTGGACTCTGCTGTAGTTATCTTCAGAAAATTAACATGGTCATGTCAAATAAAAAATCTCAAATAGACAGATTGGGATTTGGAATTGGCATGAGGGGTGGCATCAGAGATATGAAGTAAAAGCAAAGGAAATATTTTTGGAAAACACATTTTCCAGGACTTGCAACTTGGTCAATATTATTTCTGCAATAATTTTATGAAAATAATGTTTGGTGTTTGGCTGAATTATGAAGATGTTTGGTTTTGATAGGATTTTTGTTTGGAAGAATGGTGGGGTTGGAATTGGTGTGAAGAAGATGATAAAGTGGTGAAACTCCATAGAAACCAAATAATTTTGATACAAACTTCATGTAAATGACATTTGAGACCTGGAAGAACTTGGTGACTACAAATTTTGATGTTTGTTTGTCCCTTTTTATGTAATGTGATCATTTTAAAATCTAAAATGCCTAATAGGTTTACATATAAATTTGCCTTTTTTCCTTCTGGTTAACAGTAATAAAACAAGAGTGCATTCTTGATTAAGTTAAACAAATCCTGGTTAAAGCCAGTTGATGTGTTTGATTTGTGTATGGTACACCATTTGTGCTTTAGCCAAAGGAGACCCACGTGTAGCATATAAGGGAAGTGGGGAGGGTGGGCCCCAGAACTTGAAGTAATTTTGTTAACTACCTCACTTTCTAATTTGCTTGTTTTGTGTTTTTTTTTGTTGTTTTGGTCATACTGGTTACTCTTTGTAGAATATGACCACTTGTTGTAAAATATGAACTGGCTTGAAGTAGATGCCTTATGCAGTTGGACACCAGTAAATGGACCAAGTTTATTTTTTGTTGACAGATTGGAAACTTTAAAAAAAATGTAATTCTCTTGACCTTTTTCTGCGTGCTATAGTTTAACACTGAATGTACAACTGGAGGACTGAACAAAATGGACACTGCCTTTTGGCTTGCAGATGGAATAGATTGAGTAAATTTTAATTGCCTACGTGGAAGAGTAAGATACCATTTCAGTGCTGTGTTTTTTTTTGGAAGATTTGAAATGACTGCTTCATTTTGACCTATTTTGATTTCCTGGTGCTTTCACATGTAGAAAGACTGTCATATGGTAACTGTGAATCTACAGAATCCAAATGGTTTACATGATAAATGGATTTTTTGTTACATTATGTTGTCTTGAATATGCTGTCTTTTCATGAATGTTTAGCAACTTTCATTAGTACCTCTGAATGTAAACTTGATTCTTTCTGGCATATGGGAATAAATGCAGGACAGCATTGTCACAGTCAGAGGTGTTGTTATCTTTGTTCACAATTAAAAGTTGTAATTAGAATATTCAAAATTGATCAATACCCTACTAAGACTCGCTAAGGTATTATTTTAAAATCAAAAATGTCAAATCAGATTTACAGTAGGTGATCTTTTGTATTTTTGGGAATATTGCCGATCACATTTTTATCTTTTGGGAGGTTGGGGTGGTTAATTTAGAGAATACTAATTCGCAAGGTTTTGCACAATTCAATCACTACACTGCATCTTCCAACAAGCTCCTGGAGCAGGCCATAAGATGAAGGTGAATTCTCACCTAATCCTCCTATCTGAATAATGCAGGAAATGTGACCCTTCAGGAAGTCAATAGCTTAGATCACCTTCAGGGATGGATTGTTATTAAATATGAACTACTACTGCTTGTAGAAAGCATTAATCCTTATGACTATATAAATTCTATGATAATCGGCTGTTCATTATTTTGGTTTGAATGCATGGTATTGCACCCGAAATTCACATTTTGTCAGGTTTTACCATTTAGAGCACTGCATTTTTTATAAAGTGTAATGGCAATTTATTACTGGGTTTAAGAATAGATCCACTGAACTGGCTGATATTTTCTCTAATCTGATTGAACTGTTAGTTTCTCTAATGTATACCATTATCCTCAAGGTTATTACTTGTACTTTAAATGAGCAGATCTGAAGTAAACCTTCACAGATTTTTTTAAAAATTGGGTATATTTCATTAAAGTTTGGCAGGTGTTTTGAATTAATCATTTACATCAAAATTCAAAGGTATTTTCCAAATAAGTTGAGTTAAAAATACAATAAAGCTTAAATAAGAGGATTCTCCAAATATTTTGATTGATGATGGCTGCCAGGTTTATGTTGATTTCAATGAATTAATATTTTATAATTTGTCATGAAGTCAACTTATTGTGAGTGATTATGGCTTTTGATTCAAAGTCAGTAATGAATGATGTATTGAGTCTAAATTTTGTTCTTGTCACGTCACTCATGTTTTTATGCCCTGTAGCCCAACGCACAAACTTGGCCCCTGGCACTGAACTCTTCTACTGTTTTTGTTCAAGGTGATTGAAAAACTATCCACAAAGGTATTTCTCCACCAATTCCAAAATGACACCTGAAAATTAAAGTCCTTAACTCTGCTCTCCTACATTTCTGTAATAGTTGTTTCATTTTTAACAGCTACCAACAATTTTGGGTTTTCTACCCTGTTTTATAAGCTGCCAGTTTACTGTGTGAGTAGTAAAACATGAAAGTCTGAAGACACTGTGATTGAAGTAAAAGCACAATTCTGGAGAAACTCAGCAGGTCAAACTACTCAAGGTCAAATTGTTGGTTCTGTATCTTTATCTTTGTTGTACAAACTTCACTGTTTGACCTGCTGAGTTTCTCCAGCGTTTGGTTTTACTGTGTGCTCTTTTAGAATTGCGCAAGTTCCTATGCCTAGGAGTATGGCACAGCTTTTAACTAACTAAATAACTAATTAATCCTGCTTTTGGCTGATTTTTAAAATCAAGTACCAGCAGCTTTAAAAGTAGAAATGAAAAGTTCTTAATAACTTTGAACCATGAATATATTTAGTGATGGAAATGCAAAAGTTCCTCCTTCTGCTGGAAAATGTTGTACTGATGGAATCATTTGGTGGTGGTTGGTAGCATTTTCACTTGTTCTACCTTCTCTTGATGGTAACTTACTCACAGGCACCACTTCCACCCTGCATCTTTTGCTTTAAGTCAGCCAAGTAGGATTCTAAATGCCTCCAGTTTATCTATTTTAGAGAACAACATGGCCAAATTGCATTTTAACATCTGCACACACTTGTGCATGAGGTTCTGCAGTCATGAGATTAGTTTAATTTCTAAATTTATTTTTTTCTCTACATTCCATACTTCCTTTCATTTTAAATCCCATGGCATAACAACACCTCACTGCACCATTCCCCTCCCCCGTTTGCTGCTGTGCTCTCCTTCCCTTATCCACCTATTAACCCCTGCCTGAGGGCCTGTGCTCCACCCACCTAAATTTTGCTCATAGCTCAATGAAGGGCTTAAGCCCAAAATGAAGATTCATTTTTGCTATATAAAGTACAGTGTTGGACCTGCTGGGTTTCTCCAGCACTGTTTTTAGTGCACCGTTGGATTATTTAACAGTTAAACTCAATACAGATCCTAAAGTTATGAGGACATGAAAGGTATTCTTGTTGAACGAGGCTATTTTGTGAAAGTAGATAATAATTAATTGTTAAAGGGGAAAATAATAAATGTTCAGTAATAAGTGCCCAAAACTTCCACTAGAGCTGCAGTCCATGGCTCTTCCCCACGCCCTTTTTTTCTTTTGACATTGGTATTTTTGTGTTTGTATCATAAAACACATTTAGGAAAGCATCCCAAATTTTATTTAATCCTTTAACCTGTTATTTATCTATTGATAATTCTTTTTTTTTAAAAGACAAATAACTTTGAGAACTGGAAAGCAAAAAGAAAATTCCATATGCTGGAAATCTGAAATAAATCCAGAGACAATTTTTGACATCTTGGGTTGACCACCCTACATCCGAACTGCAACTGTGTTCTGATTAAAGGTTTGATGAAAAGTTGTCAATTTGAAACATAGCAAATAAGATGCCTTTCATGGAAAGAGAAAGCTGAGTATTTCCATCATTTTGTTTTTGCATTGGTTTAAAAACGTAATTACAGTGTATGGTTCATTGCTGTAAAGTTATTTTTCAAGTAAATCTCAACATCATCCAAAAATGATCTATAGCACAGTACTTTAAAGGTAAAATAGTGCCAGATGGAAAATTGGTCTGGACATTTATGCAGACTATTCATGTTGATGATCTTGTTTCCCAGCGTAGGATTCTGCAGGATGAGGACGTGCCCACAAAATAACATGCACGAGTGGTTCTCTCCAACATGGGAGAGCGTAGAATTTTATCAGAACCCAGTGCTCTCCCCATTTACTTGTTCTTGGCAAGAGAGAATGAAGGGGAGTTCACTGTCCATGATGGGAACCATGGTTCTTCCCTCATGCACCAGTCAATGGTAAGGTGCAAAGATTTGGAAATATTTCCAGCTCATCTTGGAAGAAACACATTGTAGTAAACTCATTATATCTTTCAGCTTGGGAGCCACTAACAAATTTTTTTAACCTCGGTCTGAGATTGCTGCAACATCGAATTTCCATGCATCACCTATTGTAGTCAGCCCACCACCACACACTCCCTTACCCTACTCAACATTGTTCCACATTAAGAGTAGTTGGGATGAATGACCCATGAATATCTTGACCACTTACATTATCCAAATGACAGCATTTGTCTGCCAATCTCACTATCCCTCTCTCATCACTCCCTGCACAATCTTGAACAGCTTTGTGCCTTGACTTCACTTTTATGCAATCAGGGAGACTCCTTTAATTCCACTCATGTATGGTAGCAACCAATTTGTTGGAAGTGAAACATGAAAGTCTGTCGATGCTGTGATTGTAGTGAAAACTTAGAGAAATGCTGGAGGAGCTTGGCCTGTCTCGCAGCATTCATAGGAGGTAAAGATATGTTACCGACCTTTCAGGCCTGAGCCCCTCGAGAAATGAGCAGATAACAGAAAGGTGTAAGGATAAAAAGAGACAAAAAACTGGCTGGGGGAGAAGTCCAGACCCATAAAAGGCATTAATTGGATATGATCAGGGAAGAAGTGAGAATTGCTTTTGGCTCTGCGAAAGGAGACAGATGGAAAATGGAGAGAAACATGAAAGTCTGCAGACACTGATGTGAGCCTTCAACACCAGCTGCACCAAGTTTAAAAAAAAACTTTCATTTATATAACTACTTGGATGCTTACTGACTGAAATGTCTTGCTTCTTGCCTCTCCCTCAAAAAGGTTGTACGCAAATCTTGATCATTAAAATTTAAAACCTACACTTCAGGCACTGTAGGGAACCTGCATTTCTTGGAATGTGGAAACTTGTAATAAATATGGAAGCTTAGCATTTAAAAGTTTACGTGTCATTCTGTTCAATGAACAACTCGAGACAATAGGTTTTCAAAATTAGTGAAATCAGTAGTATCCTTTCCTCTGTTAAAATATTAGTAGGACCATCTTTTCAGATCCAGGGAAACCTGACAATCATTTACTGTACCTCATACTTGTTGAACATTTATCATTAATAAAGCATCTCCGATCCATTACGCCTCTTAAAATAACCCAGAATTGGATGACTGTATCTTAAGTCAATGACTCATCAAAACCGATTACAAAAGTTAGAGGATGGGTTGTGTGCAGACAAGGGAGAGCAATCTGGGGCAGTGGGGAGGCAATCACTTCAAATTGAAACACTGTTCTTTGATTGGTACTACATCTGAAGTATCTGTCCGTGAATTTTAACAAGGGGTTTGCTTTTGTATTGAGTTGCATACTAAAGTAACAAGTTTATTATATCTACAATCAAGATGGACTACACTTAAGAGAACAGAGGGGTTTAAACACACAAACCTAGGAACTGAAAACAAGAATTCACCCAGATGTGCTGCTGACAAGTGGATCCTTTCAACAGCTTCATCAGAATACTTTCAGTCCTGAACATTGATAAAATTGTTAACAAGACATTCCTTGTGAAAAGATAATATAGGAGTCTTCCAACTCCGAACACAAATCTATGACAAATTGAAAAGCTGTTTCCTTTGAGAAATGTTAGGTGATATTTATAATTGATTAACTTGACCTAAGTTGCAAATGGATTTAAAAGATGAAGGGGTTTGTTTAAAAATATCAAATCAGTTACAGACCCCACATTATTTCAAATCTATTTCATTTTGATGGCGACTCTGCTTCAGCAATGAACTTGGAGTAATCGATCAACACAAAATGCTTCAATCTCATCTTGAATGAGGATTTCAGTGAGTCATGAAGTCATTTTTCCGTCGAAACAAGCTTGAAGTGAACAAATGCCGTGGAGTTTGTGGAAGGAAGCTTCACTGTGTAGGGAACTCTTCATTGCAGCAATGGGTTGGGCCGGACTGGGTTGGGCTGGGCAGGGCTGGACCGGGTCGGGCTGGACTGGGCTGGGCTGGGTCGAGCTGGGCTGGGCCGGGTTGGGCTGGGTCGGGCCGGGCTGGGCTGGGCTGGGTCGGGCTGGACTGGGCTGGGCTGGACTGGGCTGGGCTGGGTCGTGCCGGACTGGGCTGGGTCGTGCCAGACTGGGCTGGGCCGTGCCGTGCCGGGCTGGGCTGGGCTTGGCCGGACTGGGCTGGCCTGGGATGGGTTGGGCCGGGCTGGGTCGGGCTGGGCTGGACTGGGCTGGGTCGAGCTGGGCTGGGCTGGGCTGGGTTGGGTTGGGCTGGGCTGGACTGGGCTGGGCTGGGTCGTGCCGACTGGGCTGGGTTGGGCTGGGCTGGGCTGGGCTGGGTCGGACTGGGCTGGGCTGGGTTGGGCCGGACTGGGCTGGGTTGGGTCGAGCCGGACTGGGCTGGGCCGGGTTGGGCCGGACTGGACTGGGCTGGGCTGGGTCGGGCCGGACTGGGCTGGGTCGGACCGGGCTGGGCTGGGTCGGGCTGGACTGGGCTGGGTCGGGCCGGACTGGGTGGGTCGGGTCGGACTGGGTTGGGTCGGGCTGGGCTGGGTCGGACCGGACTGGCTGGGTCGGGGCGGGCTGGGCTGGGTCGGGGCGGGCTGGGCTGGGCTGGACTGGACTGGACTGGACTGGGTTGTGCCGGACTGGGCTGGGTTGGGCCGGGCTGGGCTGGGCTGGGTCGGACTGGGCTGGGCTGGGTTGGGTCGAGCCGGACTGGGCTGGGCTGGGTCGGGCTGGACTGGGCTGGGCTGGGTCGAGCTGGGCTGGGCTGGGCTGGGTTGGGTTGGGCTGGGCTGGACTGGGCTGGGCTGGGTCGTGCCGACTGGGCTGGGTTGGGCTGGGCTGGGTCGGACTGGGCTGGACTGGGCTGGGTCGAGCTGGGCTGGGCTGGGTCGAGCTGGGCTGGGCTGGGCTGGGCTGGGTTGGGTTGGGCTGGGCTGGACTGGGTCGTGCCGACTGGGCTGGGTTGGGCTGGGCTGGGCTGGGTCGGACTGGGCTGGGCTGGGTTGGGCCGGACTGGGCTGGGTCAGACCGGGCTGGGCTGGGTCGGACTGGGCTGGGCTGGGTCGGACCGGGCTGGGCTGGGTCGGGCCGGACTGGGTGGGTCGGGCTGGGCTGGGCTGGGCTGGGTTGGGCCGGACTGGGCTGGGTCGGACCGGGCTGGGCTGGGTCGGACCGGGCTGGGCTGGGTCGGACTGGGCTGGGCACGGTTGGGTCGAGCCGGACTGGGCTGGGCCGGGTCGGGCTGGACTGGGCTGGGCTGGGTCGGGCCGGACTGGGCTGGGTCGGACCGGGCTGGGCTGGGTCGGACTGGGCTGGGTCGGGCCGGACTGGGCTGGGCTGGGTCGGACCGGACTGGCTGGGTGGGGCGGGCTGGGCTGGGTCGGACCGGACCGGACCAGCAACAGAGTTCTGAAAGCTGGGCTTCTTTTCAGCACGAGAACGGCACGAAAATCCATCCGTGAAACAGTTAATTGCCTTGAGAGCAGAGCGGCTGCCGGGGTCGGGCCGGACTGGCCCTTTGAGCCGACGTGAGAGAGGCTGCTGGGTAGAGAGAGACGCACCACCCAGTCCCCGAGGGCGAGGAGCCGCCAACATGTCGGATGCCATCCCGCTGCAGCCTGTTCGCCACAAGAAAGCGCACGATTCCACAGAGAGGAGCGGGTGAGATGCTGCGGTGGCCGAGATCTGGGCCGGGGGGAGGGGAGGGGGGGGAGGGGGGGGGGGGGAGGTGCCGACCGCTTCAGGCTTCTGATGTGTCCCTGTTGGATGAGCTGCTCCGGCCGCAGACTCTTCACCGTCGCGGTGACAGGTGAACGAGGGAGGTGGCCGAAGGGGGGGAGATGAGGACAGCGAGTGAAGAGGGGGGGGCGAGGGGAGGGGGGGCGCGGGGAGGGGGGGGGCGGGAGGGGAGGGGGGGCGAGGGGGGAGGGGGAGGGGGGGCGAGGGGGGAGGGGGAGGGGGGGCGAGGGGGGAGGGGGAGGGGGAGGGGGGGCGAGGGGGGGGGCGGGGGAGGGGGAGGGGGGGGCGAGGGGGGGGGACTAATCACCACAAGTGCGGCCACATTGAGCGATGGGCGTCAGTTTGCAGGAAGCGGCCGAGATTCCAAATGTGCCAACATTGGCTTTGATTTTTTAATAAGAGTCGGAATTCGGGAGCGGTGTCCGGGGGAGGGGGGGGCGGGGGGGCGGGGGGGGCGGGGCGGGGGAGGGGCGGGGCGGGGGAGTTGTCCCTCCTGCTTCGTGCTTTGTTTGCTGACTGGGAGGCGGTTGGACTCCATGACAGCTCCTCCTTCATGTCTGGCTCGGTCGGCAGTGGAGCCGGGCCCGAGGCGCCAGTGTTGCCTGAAGTGAGCCGGTTTAACAAATCCGCTCCGAAGCGCGTCCACAACCGCGGTTTCTGATGCGCGGGGAGGGGGGAGGGGGGAGGGGGGAGGGGGAGGGGGAGGGGGAGGGGGGAGGGGGAGGGGGGAGGGGGAGGGGGAGGGGGGAGGGGGAGGGGGGAGGGGGAGGGGGAGGGGGGAGGGGGAGGGGGGAGGGGGAGGGGGGAGGGGGAGGGGGAGGGGGGAGGGGGGAGGGGGAGGGGGAGGAAGGAGCGGCGAGTCCGCTGCATGAACTGACCCAGACGTTGAAAGGGGAAATGTCTCCCTGGTTAAATGACCAGCCCTTGTGAGTGTCACAGGGAACCCCGAGCCGACTCAATGCAGGACGGTCTGGTGGTGGGAGGGGGGTGGGAGGGGGGTGGGGGACTTGCTGCTGTGACGGCTCAATGTGGGAGGATGAGAGCAATGGCTGCCCTGATCCCCCCACACGGCTGGAACCGCCCTGGCACTGGCAGACCCAGACCCACATGCCCCAATAACCTCACCTTGGTATCAGGAGGGCTGCCCTGGAGCTGCAATTTGAAGGGACCTAATCTGTTGATGGTTTGCGGGTCTAGTGGAGAGTGGAACCCTGGACTTGCCCTCCTCCCTGTTTTTTGCTGGTGCCTTAAGGGGTCAGGCCCGAAACCTCAGTGATCTCGGTGGACCTCCTAAGGAGGCTGCCACATCTGCTGAGTTCCTCCAGCATTGCTGTGTTTTTATAACAGCCACAGTATCAGTCAACTTTTGTATTTCACTCTTGTTGGGAAATGACTTTTCCGAGGGGACCAGTGATCATAATTCCATTAGGTTTTAAATAGTTACGGGGAAAAAAGTAGAATTGATCCAGAAGTTCAAGCCAGACCCTGGGACTTTTAATTTTGGATGGGGATTTGGATTGGAAGATGCTGTTTGGAAGTAAATGGACAGTAGGTCAGTGGAAGGCTCGGGAGAATTCAGGGCCGTCGTGTTACGTTCAGAGCGATGGGCAAGGCTGACAGCATGAAGAAACCCTAGATGATGAGGAATATCAAGGCTCTGGTCAGGTACAGGCAGCAGGATAAAATGATTCCATTGAGAAATAAGAGATGCTGAAGTACACTTGAGGGAAATCAAGAGGGCAAAAATAAAGTGAGATATCTGTGGTCGATTGGGCGAAAGAGAATCCTAAGAGGTTTTTCACTTTTTCGAAGAGCGACAGGAGAACTTGTGACATCATAGGTCCTCTAATAAGTGAAGGGCTCATCTCTTTGTGGAACCACAAGAAATGAGCAAAGTCTTAAATTAATACTTCTCATCTGTATTTACCATGGGGAAGATCAGGAAAGAGAATTGTGATATCTTGGAAATATCCAGATTACCAAAATGAACGTGCTGGTGGTTTTAAAGCAAAGAAAGGTGGATAAATCCTTGCGGCTTGGTCACGTTTATCTGAGAATGTGGGAAAATCGGGAAGAAACGACTGAAGCCCTGGCAGAGCTATTTGTATCCTCATTAGCCATGACCAAGTGATGGGTAGATGGTTAATGTTATGCTTTTCTTTAAGAAGTGCTGCAAGGAACGACTGGCAGCTGAGCCTAACGTCAGCTACTGGAGGGGATTTTGAGGGAGTGTTTCGACCTGCATTTCTGAAGGAAAGTACTGATTAAGGATCGCCAGCATGGCTTTATGCGTGGGAAATTGTGCTTTCAAATTTGATCTCAGTGTGTGTTTTTTTAAGAGGTTACCAAACAGTTTGCCGAGGGCAAGGCTTGTGGACAGTGTATTCATGGACCTTGAGTGAGGTCCGACGTGGATATTGATAGAACTGAATGCCAAATTGTTTTGGTGAAAGGAGACACAGGGTGGTCGTGGAGAATTTTTCCGAAAGGAGGATCATGACCAGTGGTCTGCCACAGGGATTGACGTTGGGTCCACTATTGTTAGCCATCTGATTCAGTTGAGAATATGGATGACACGAAAACTGCTGGTCAGTGAAGAAGTTTGCCTTGGGCTAAACAGAATCTAGATCAATTGGGAAAGTGGACCAAGCATTGGCAGATGGAATTTAACTCAGACAAGGGCAAAGTGATACTTTTTGAAGTTAAATCAAGACAGAACATACAGAGTGAATGAAAGGCTTGCATATCAATAATTTTAGCAGCGAACCTCTACTACATCATGCAGTTTGAATTGTTTCATTCCAGCCTGCCTCTGTTGTAATTTAAATTGCTTTGACATACTGGTAGAACTTGCTTTGAAATATTTAACCTGTTAGCTGACAAAATGCCTGACACCCCACAGAAATGTAATAATAAAGTTTTCTTTTAAAAAAAAATCATTAGAAATATAAACTAAGCTGGAAATGAGCAAAAGGATTGGGATAAATGCAGTTTTAGGGAGTTCCAGTCAAACTGAAAAGAATGTAACAAAGAAAGTGATGAAATTAATTTGTCTTTTAAAATGAATAGTTTCATTTCAAGAAAAGGCTTTCTGTGTGCTATGTATTTGAGTTGTGTTCATGTAACTGCTACTGAAACAGCTATTGTAAGGTTTCAAGTATGGTCAGAGGAGATAAAGTTTTGGTCTGAAGAATGTTTCCACTAAGACTGTAACAATGTAATATTTGTAATTGTTTAAGATCAATTTCTGCTACAAATATGTATCTCATTGTTTTCATGGCCATAGAATGGTTTTGCTGAAAATTGTTGTGGAGGAATTTTGCAAACTGATGCAAGGAGAATTTCTGCACTACACCTTTGACAATTTTTTGATGTGCCAATATACTCGGAGAATTTTGTGTTTCCATGACATAACCTGAACTATAGCGCGAGGTTGTGCAGTATTCCTTGGAGCTCAGGAGCATGAAGGGAGATCTTCTGTGAAAGCCCCTTTCACACTTGTCGGTGATCCCAGGAATCAAATGCCAATCGGCCTTTAAAGTGCCAAGTATAACAGCAAAATCTGCTCCACTCTGGCGTCAGATGACATCATCTCACGCTAGGGATTGCCAGCCCCTATAACAATCTGCAGACACCAGCACTGAGATCAGGCAAGTGTGAAATGGGCAATTGCATTGCAGTCACTTCCTATTAAAGTTAGAAAAGACCAAATACTGGGGATAATCCTTTGCAAGGGTCCCGGTTAGGAGTGGCCTAGTGTGAAAGGCCAAACCCCCATTCTTATCCCGGGACACTGAACGGCCAATTTACTGGGTTGCAAATGTGAAAGGGGCTATAGAGATGTACAAAGTCATGAGAGTAGATCAGGTGAACAGAGCTTTTTGCCAACAGTAGGGGAATAAGTAACTAGAGGACATCAGCTTACAGTGAGATTTAACAGGAACTTAAGGGGTAACTTTCTTACACGGAGGGTCAAGTCAAGTCAACCCGACGAAACAGCGTCCTCCAGTCCTCGGTGCAAAAGCATACAGACGCACAACCAGACGTAACACACAGACAGACAAATAATGCATATGCAGAACAAGTATTATATCTATATAAATAAATATTGTTTTATACAAATGAGCATCTCGGGTGGTCAGTGTGATTAGTTCTTTTGGTCGTTCAGCATTCTCACTGCCCGTGGGAAGAAGCTGTTCCTCAGCCTGGTGGTGCTGGCTCTGTTACTCCTGTATCTCTTTCCTGATGGGGGCAGCTGAAAGATGCCATGTGCAGGGTGGAAGGGGTCCTCAATGATTTTGTGTGGCCTCTTCAGACAGCGATTCCGGTAGATCACGTTGCTTGGGGGTGAGGGAGGGAAACTCCAGGGATTCTCTCTACCACGCTTATGGTTCTGTGGATTGACCTCTGATCCATTTCTCTGCAGCAACCATACCACTCTGTGATGCAGACAGCCAGGATGCTCTTGATAGAGCTTCTATAGAAGGTTGGCATAATGGTGGCTGGTAGTTTGCCTGCTTCAGTCTTTTAAGTAAGTGCAGTCGCTGTTGCACCTTCCTGGCAAGTGAGATGTTGAGTGTCCATGATAAGTCACTAGTTAAGAGAACACAAAGGAACTTGGTGCTCTCCTCTCTCTCTACTATAGGGTCATTGATGTGTAGTGGAGGGTGATCCTTCCTGGACCTCCTGAAATCCACAATCATCTCCTTCGTCTTGTCCATGTTGAAACTCAGGTTGTTCCTCTCACATCATTTCACGAGATTTTCCACCTCTTCTCCACATTGTTTTTGCTGAGGCCAACGACTGTCCTGTCATCTGCAAACTTAATGACTCTGTGGGACCTGGATCTGGCGATGCAGTCTTGGGTTGGTAGTGTGAACAGGAGTGAGCTGAGCACACAGCCCTGCAATGTGCTCGATATTATGCTACCGACCCAGAAAGACTGTGGTCTTTCCATTAGGAAGTCCAGGATCCAGTTACAGAGAGTGGTGTTGAGTCCCAGTGAGGACACAGTCTCCACCAGTCTCTAGAGAATGATCATATTAAAGGCTGAGCTGAAGTCAATGAACAATAGTCTGGTGTATGAGGAGTCCTTCTTCAGGTGGGCTAGGACAGGGTGAAGTGACAAGGCTATAGCATTGTCTATGGAACAGTTTCTTTCATTGGCAAGTTGAAATGGATCCAACATCCCTGGGAGGTGTGCTTTGATGCATGTAATCACCAACGTTCAAAGCATTTCATTTCATAATGGTGGAGGTTTCCCACAGGGAGGTAGTCATTGAGTTCTATTTTTGTTACCATTTCGGGTACCAGGATAATGGTGGCTTTCTTGTACCTTCTGTGAACATCCGCTGCTCTACCCTCATCAACGTTCCTAGTCACCTCTTCAAAAAATTCAACAAGATTGGTCAAACATGACCTTCCACGCACAAACCTGTGTTGAGTCCTCCTGATCAGGCCTTGTCTTTCCAGATACTTATATATACACACTATGAGAACATTTTCCATTAATTTATATACCACACTTGTCAAACTTACAGGCCTATAATTGCTAGGCTTGCTTCTCAAACCCTTTTTAAACAAAGGAACCACATGTGCAACACACCAATCCTCCGGTAGGATACCCGTCTCTAATGACATTTGAAAAATCACTGTCAGAGCCTCTGCTATTTCTTCACTAACTTCTCTCAATGTCCTGGGGAAAATCCTATTGGGACCTGGAGACTTATGCTTCAAAAGCTCCAGTACTTCCACTTTCTAAATCACTGTAGTCTCCATAATTACCCTCTTTTGCTTCCTTTACCCTGAACAATGCAATATCCTTCTCCCTTGTAAATACCGAAGAAAATAAATTGTTCAAGATCTCCCCCATCTCTTTTGGCTCCACACACAGTTGTCCGCTCCGATTCTCTTAAGTGACCAATTTTATCCCTCTCTCCTTTTGTTATTAACATATTTGTAGAACCCTTTTGGATTTATTTTCACCCTGTTTGCTATAGCCACCTCATACCTTCTTTTAGCTTTTCTTATTTATTTCTTAAGATTCTTTTCACATTCAATGTATTCCCCGATCCTCTTCTTTATTCCTCGTTTCTTATGTTTATTGTACGTCACCCTTTTTTTTTTTACAAACCAAGTTTCCAGTATCCCTTGAAAACCACGGCTCTCTCAACCTTTGACTCTAATGTTCCTGTTAGGTTAAAAGTCAAAGATTTTGTACCCTCAAAATCTCACTTTTAAAAGACCTCAATTTCTCTACTACATCCTGCCCATAAAACAAATTGCCCCAATCCACTCCTCATAAATCCATTCGCATCTCCTCAAATCTAGCATTTCCCCACTCAAAAACCATAATCTTGTGTCCTGACTTATCCCTTTCCATAATTACATTGAAACGAATGGTACAATGATTGCTGGATCCAAAGTGCTCCAACACATACCTCTGTCACCTGACCTATCTCATTCCCAACAATAGATCCAACACTGACCCTTCTGTAGTCAGTGTCTCTACATATTGCTTTTTTAAAAAAAACTATCTTGCACACATTTTGCAAACTCCAATTCATCCAGCCTTTTCACAGAATGAGTTTCCCTGTCTATATCTGGAAAATTAAAATCTCCCACAATCACAACCCTGTGCTTATTACAAATATCTGCTATCTCCCTACAAATTTGCTCCTCTTGTTCTTGCTCCCCATTAGGTGGTCTCTCTTCTTTGGCTTGGCTTCACGGACGAAGATTTATGGAGGGGGTAAAAAGTCCACGTCAGCTGCAGGCTCGTTTGTGGCTGACAAGTCCGATGCGGGACAGGCAGACACGATTGCAGCGGTTGCAGGGGAAAATTGGTTGGTTGGGGTTGGGTGTTGGGTTTTTCCTCCTTTGCCTTTTGTCAGTGAGGTGGGCTCTGCGGTCTTCTTCAAAGGAGGTTGCTGCCCGCCAAACTGTGAGGCGCCAAGATGCACGGTTTGAGGCGTTATCAGCCCACTGGCGGTGGTCAATGTGGCAGGCACCAAGAGATTTCTTTAGGCAGTCCTTGTACCTTTTCTTTGGTGCACCTCTGTCACGGTGGCCAGTGGAGAGCTCGCCATATAACACGATCTTGGGAAGGCGATGGTCCTCCATTCTGGAGACGTGACCCATCCAGCGCAGCTGGATCTTCAGCAGCGTGGACTCGATGCTGTCGACCTCTGCCATCTCGAGTACTTCGACGTTAGGGTCGAAGGTGGTTTATAATACACCTGTATAAGTGTAACTACCCCTTTCCCATTCCTCAATTCCACCCATACAGTCTCTCTGGTCAAGCCTTCTAATCTATCCTGCCTTAGCACCGCTGTAATATTTTCCCTGACAAGCGATGCTACACCACCCCCTCTTGCCCCTCCAATTCTATCACACCTAAAGCAACAAAACCCAGGAATATTTAGTTGCCAATCACATCCCTCCTGCAACCATGTTTCACTAATCGCTACCATGTCATAATGCCAAGTGTCTATCCAGCCCCTCAGCTCATCCACCTTCCTGACAATGTTCCTACCATTAAAGTATATGCATTTCAGAGATTTCCCACTTCTTACTCTCTTTGCCCTTATCTTTACAAACAACTCTATTATGTTCTTTTTCTATCATCTCCCCTCCATCTTCGTACAGAGCATCTTCCTTCTCTATCACCTGCCTCTCCACCCCCAAACTTTGTCTACAAGCTTTCTCTGTTTGCAATCTAACCTTCTCCTTGGTGTTCTCCTTCGCTTGGTTCCCTCCCCCCAACCTCTCAGTGTAGAGATAATCTTTTGCATTCTGAAATGCTCTGAACCACTGAGATGAAGCTGCTGCCGTACAGATGGAATTTCAATAATATAATTGTGTGTCTTCCAGTTAATTTCAGTTTCTTCCTGTCAAGGCTGTTGGTTCTCGAGATAATTGGAATATAGAGAAACTTTACTCAAATCCATTAGGTCTATGTTCCAAGGCAGACTGCAATATTTTAAACAGAATGAAATTGAGCCTTTCAGATTGGCCTTTATTGTGAAGTTCCAGTCTCTTTGGGAAAAGCATCAGGTGAGTTGAATGACCCTTGTACAGCTAATTCCCTCATTTCTTTGAGGGGTAGTGAACTTCCTGTCTAAACGTAGTCATTTACAATGTACGTGTGCTGTGAAATTCTTAAGTTTCTGCAGCAGAATGAGTATTCTCCGTTCAAGAAGAATCAACGACATTGGTGTATATAATTGAATTAAAAAGAGACAACAAGTGCAAAAGATGGACAATAACTATTCACAGTTATCCTCATGCAAAAAAGAGTGACTGCAGTCGTGTAACATAACATAACAATTACAGCACGGAAACAGGCCATTAGGCCCTTCTAGTCCGCACCGAACCAAACACCCCTCTCTAGTCCCACCTCCCTGCACAATGCCCATCACCCTCCATCTTCTTCTCATCCATAGACCTGTCCAACCTTTTCTTAAATAATACAATTGACTCCGCCGCCACTATTTCTCCCGGAAGTTCATTCCACACGTCTACCACTCTCTGAGTCAAGAAGTTCCCCCTCATGTTACCTCTAAACCTCTGCCCCTTAATTCTTAACTCATGTCCTCTTGTTTTAATCTTTCCTCCTCTTAACGGAAATAGTCTATCCAGATCCACTCTTGTCTATCCCTTTCATAATCTTAAATACTTCTATCAAATCCCCTCCCGACCTTCTACGCTCCAAAGAATAAAGACCTAATCTGTCCAATCTCTCCCTATACTCTAGATGCTTAAACCCAGGTCACATTCTGGTCAACCTTCTCTGCACTCTCTCCACTCTGTTTATATCCTTCCTATAGACAATACTTTTGTGGTGTTGGAGCAGTCCATGTGTAAGAAGGGAATATTGAAGAGCCTAATAGTGGTTGCAAAGAAGCTGTTCTTGATTCTAGAGGTGCTGATCATCAGGCTTCTCTCCTCTGCCTGGAGCTCAGATTGACTACTGTAGATGACTTTTTTGTGCATGTTAATAGCAAAAAGAATCAAGTGGGGTTGATGGGATTGTGTGAGAGATAATAAATTGTACGGATAGAGGGAAATAACGATGGGGGAAGGGGAGAAGAGATTAATGGCTTCCTCAGAGCTGGCAGGGTCCCGTTGGTTTTTGTCATAACTAGATTCTTATCCTTGGATGGATGTATTAGAAAATCAGCTGTATGTATATTTCAAACAAATGGAAATGGACCAAAAAGCAAATGAGCTAGCATAAAAACTGATCGGGAAGGTAACCATAACCATATAACCATTTACGGAGCGGAAACAGGCCATGTCAGCCTTTCGAGTCCGCACCAGTTACAGAGGCTGCAAGAAAATAAACAATTACCAAGCCAACAGGCACCATTGGGAAAAAGTCCTTGAATGCAATCAACAAATTGCGAACATAAGAAGTCAACAGGAGGCCAACTTTTATCTTTTTGGGTTGTATAAAGGAAAAGGAAGTGAGTGTAACATTCAGTAGGACAACAAAAGACAAAAAATGAACTGCAGCTGTTGGAAATCTTTTTGCAATAAAAACTTAATAGGCCGGGCAGCATCCGTGAACAAAGAAATGGACACTCCTTCAAATTAGAGACCTGTCATCAGAATCTAGATGTATTCCCTAAGAATTTTGGAAATTTCACAAGTACTAAAAAGGGCTGTGGGTCAGGTAGCAGGATTTCTTTTCAACTGATGAAAGGTGATTGACAAAATCTTAATTCAGTTTTTATTTTCATTGCACATTTCTGACATTTTATGCTTGTTATGAGACTCAACTACAGATGGTCCTCGACGTGTGAGGATTCGACTTACAATGGGCTTGGGGGAAATGCAACCCCATCATAAGTAGAGGAGTAGCTGTCGTTTGGAGTTTTGACCCTTTCTCTCTAAGTTGTATTTATTGCCCTCACTCTTGAAGCCCAAAATCTATTTATGATTTTATGTTTGATGCATCTTCAGCCTGTAAATTAGACAATGGCTCAAATGCTAAATCATGAGCACAGGAGCAGAGTAGGTTATTTAGCCACTTGAACCTTATTGAGGCTGATCACGATCCAACTTGATCGACTTGTGGTCCCATTCTCCTTAATGCCTTAGCTCAACAAATCAATTTCCGAATTAAAATAAACTAATGACATTCTATTCTGTGTCTCTGTCTCTCACCATGAAAATAGTTTGAAAACATTTGCTGAAGTCTTTCTTTTAACTCATGGCTTTTGCAGGATTTTGTATTCAGTTTTTTTTTCTTCGTACAATCTGTGTCAAACACTCCCATAGTTAATCTGGGTAACTCTGGTACCTCTCTGAGTATATGCTGGAGCAGTGAAATTCTCCATGACTTTTGAAATATTTTATAACAAAGTAAAAAGAGAACATTAAATGTCAGTGGTCTTTCCAGTTATTTTCTCCTTTGATGTTTTCACAATTGTAATTTTAAAAAAATCTCAAAGTAAACCTCGAATAACCCTCAACTTCTATCATATATTACTAGTTATAACCTTTCCTGAGTTTCTGAATGGAATTCTTGTTCACGAACTGAAATAAATAAATTGTTGATTAATTCATATACACGTTGTGATTAATGAATACTATTGGAGGGAGAAGGAAAATGAATGCTTTATTCACTTTCTTCATGTGTTTAATTGTTTGTATAGATACACTTGCTTAAATCTAGCTAGGGTAACTGAATTCTAAAACTTTTCATTTGGTAGCCTGGATGAGGAGATCAATAACCTACATAGCCAGTGAATGAATACGCAGGTTCAAATCCTGTAAAACAAATGTTTTCTTCTTTGATCTACTCAACCTTAGTAGCACATTCAGAAGTGGAATTGAAGCAAAAACTATTTTCCACTGTGTGGGTTATGTAGGAACATAATGAGCCGTGGTATGATCATTTTCACAGTGTGAATTTTCAACTGACTGCAGTGGATGTGTCAGTTCATCCCTGATGACTGGCTTGCATCACAGAAATTCACTGGAGATCAGATGCAACTCATTTGGCCTACAATCAGATGCTGAACTTGTCACTTGAGTTGAGGGTGGAGCACTGATGCACTTGTTCAAGCTGAGCTGAGGGGCTTCATGTTGTTCACAGCTCCCCACTTGTGTCAGAAATGATATGGAATCAACTGAAAAGGTAAGTGGAGATAAATGGCATTATCTTTGTTAACATTAAACATTTGAATGTTCAACCCTTAAAATAATTCACTAATAGCAATTAAATTTTATTTTTTAAATATTTAAATCTAATAGGGATGTTTTAAAACATATAAAGGTCTCTGACACCAGGTGTGATTCAGGGATCTGCACCACTGCAAGTTGCTCTGGTTCACGGGATGGCTGGAGCTGCCCCTGCTCTGTCACACTGCACCACTGCAAGTTGCTCTGGTTCACGGGATGGCTGGAGCTGCCCCTGCTCTGTCACACTGCACCACTGCAAGTTGCTCTGGTTCACGGGATGGCTGGAGCTGCCCCTGCTCTGTCACACTGCACCACTGCAAGTTGCTCTGGTTCACGGGATGGCTGGAGCTGCCCCTGCTCTGTCACACTGCACCACTGCAAGTTGCTCTGGTTCACGGGATGGCTGGAGCTGCCCCTGCTCTGTCACACTGCACCACTGCAAGTTGCTCTGGTTCACGGGATGGCTGGAGCTGCCCCTGCTCTGTCACACTGCACCACTGCAAGTTGCTCTGGTTCACGGGATGGCTGGAGCTGCCCCTGCTCTGTCACACTGCACCACTGCAAGTTGCTCTGGTTCACGGGATGGCTGGAGCTGCCCCTGCTCTGTCACACTGCACCACTGCAAGTTGCTCTGGTTCACGGGATGGCTGGAGCTGCCCCTGCTCTGTCACACTGCACCACTGCAAGTTGCTCTGGTTCACGGGATGGCTGGAGCTGCCCCTGCTCTGTCACACCTACAGAACTACTCAGCTTGCTCGGCTGTGAGAAAAGTGTGGAGGAATGCAGGCTGCAGGCTAGAATCAGGATGATCTGGCTCGGTGTCTGCAGGAAAGAAACGAGTGCTTTTTATACTCTGTACTGGTGCATCTGAGAATTTAGAAGGGTGGACATTGCCTTGTGATTAAATTATTCAGAAATACATTGAATAAGAACATTAATTTTCCTCGTAACTTACTTTTCCGTAATTCTAGCCTTTTCTTAGCCAGAAGTGAGACAGGTATTGCCATTATAATTTTAGTGTGTCCAAAGTAAACCAAGATATTCTGTTTAATATTCAACTATTTATATTTTTTCATAATTTATTTAATTTTATTATAATTTAGACATGTAGCACGATAACAGGTCCTTTTGCCCATGTCCAATGCCATGCAATTACACCAAATTGACCTACAAATTGACCTACTATCCCAATACATTTTGAAGGGTGGGAGGAAACTGGAGCCCTCAGAGGAAACTCACGCAGACATGGGGGAAACATACAAACTCCTTATAGACAGCATGGGATTCGAACCCATGTCACTGGCGCTGTAACAACAGCGATAACTGCCCCATTTAAAAAAACTGTGCTAAATAATTATAAATGCCATTCCCTTAGGATATATTCATTTTATGAGTGAATGCTTGACAATAATTGTTGAGTGCTTCAGTCTTAATACTCAACCGG